>NC_140969.1:92510857-92538357 GCF_056783735.1 Eptatretus burgeri
CACAGACACGGTGGCTAAATGTCCAGTCCACCTTTGATCAAGAAGTCGTTTTAACGGCTCACTTTTATACTGTGCAGCAACAGTGGGCTTTCTGAAGAATTTGTACAGGCAACAACAAACCTCGAGGAAATCAGTGACAGCTTTCTCTGCTGCCAGTACATGGATAACTACCACATGGAGTTGGTGATTTAAGCAGTGCACATAGGGGATTTCTCTTTCCAATATCTCTTGCAACAACTTTTGCACCCCACCGTGCTTCCCAGCCATTACCGAAGCCCCGTCGTACACCTGACTTAATATTTTTGACGTGTCAAGTCCTGTTTTTGTCAGCTCTGCAATTATTAGGTCTGTCAATGTTTTTGCATCTCCAGCGTCGGCTGTAGCTATTGTGAGTAGATGATTGATATGTTCTCACATTCATTGGGGTTCCTCGTCCCATCCACCTTGATGGTAAACCACGATGTGCCTACTTCTTCCACGATGGCATCTGTCACATTACTCAATGTGCAGATCAGTTCATTCTGCATTTCCGGACTAGTATAGCTTGCGTTTGTTGGGATATGCTTTATTATTTCGGCGAGCTCGGTGTCTTTTTTGAGTGTGTAGTTTAAAAGCGAGAGGAAGAGCCCACTGTGCCCGTCTGACATATCTTCAAAATTATCAAGGCTCCCTCTAAAAAGTATCTGATTTTCGGCGAGAAATCCCATAACATCGATAAGAGCAGACACATAGTACCGGTTTCTATTAAGCTGGTCAGCATTGAGGAGTGTGGAAATCTCCTCACCACAATCGATGCACCTCTCATTCTCCTTCCACCTCAAAACACAAGTTAAATGTTCCTTTGAAGTTGCGTGTTTGTGAAACCCCCTGTCTTTCTCCACGACATGTTTCCAATTCCGGTAGCCTCGCACTGTGAAAGTAGAGTCCACTGGGCCACGTGCAGTGTTCAACTTTCTACATGGATCGCAGAATGCTGCATCTGTCTGCACACTGTATTCCAGCCATTCATTAGTCCGGTCCCACGAAGACACAAATGAGCGACTCTTGTTCTCAAACAGATGGCCAGGGTTCCGCTGGAGAACAACTTGATTCGGTCTCTCACTTCCAACATCATCGGGAAGCGGCTTGACGGTCACACCCGACCCCGAGGCCGCCGCCGAGCGTGGCAACTCGGCTGCCTGCGCTGGGGCTACAGCCGCAGGGCTGACGTTGCTGGCTTGGCCAGGTTGGCCAGCTTCTGTCGGTATTTCATCGACATGATCGTCTTTTCCTCCTCCTCCTCCAACTCCTCCCACAACATGTCTTTAATCATCTTCTTCATTTTCATCGCTTGCATTTTTTCATTTTCTGAGCCATTTTCGTACATCCATCATCCACGTCTTTTTCTCCTGCTGCAAGCTCACGCTCTGTGATTCGTCCCTCGTGACCCGCGTCACTAATCTCGCGACTCGCGACATTTGATGGTTGACGGTTTTATTTATTAAATGATCCATCCATCAAAAACAGGTTTTATCTGCATAATTTCAAATGTAAGCACGATTGCAAACACACATATTTTTAATTTTTATTATAAAATTACTTTTGTAAGATGGAGGGTTGACGGATTGTGAAGGTCACGTGGTGCACGTGCACTTCATCTTTCATTATGTAAATTTGTCTTTTCCTTAATCATATTATCATATTATGACTGTATTACATTTATTACTAACTTACAACCAATCAGGTAACCTGCTCAATAGGGTCTCCATATCGAATACGCTGATTGGCTATTCCTTAGAACTAAATGATCCACGATATATATATATATATATATATATATATATATATATATATATATATATATATATATATATATATCCACCCACAACATCGACATTCGACACGAGGTCTTGGCTGCTGGCGTTGGTGCTTGTGTTATTATCTTTTATCTTGTGGTCTTGGACTGTGTTGTCTTGCAATTGCTTTTGGAGATGCGCTGACAAGCGCACACTTATCTCTTGACTGTCATTCAAAGAAGGATATTATTAAAGAACAGTTTATCCAAGAAGGCCTTATTATTCACCATGTTGAACATCTGGAATAAGGGTTTTAGTTCACACAGGTGAACTCTTAAACAGCAAGTTCACAGTGGGCGCTCGTCCTTGAACACTAAGTTGTTCACATGGTTCAACAGGGCATAAATGGGTGGCGTACAAGTGGGGGGGCACCATATGTGCCATGGGGGGGGGCATTGCACCCAAATGCCCCCCCCCTAGCGACAGGCCTGATTACTCTTATTACAGGTATAATGTCAAAGTAAGTTATCTTGTAAAATTTGCACTGATGAGGCAGTGAATGTTACCTTTAAGACAGTGGAGAGTAAATTTGTTGTGCAAAACCTCTTATTTTCGGGTGAGACAGTGTGAGGATTGGGGAAAAAGGCACATCGAAAGCACATTGCACTTTCAAAGGAGACAGCATGAAATGTTTGGCCAGTGGACCGCAGGCCATGGTAGAGAGATCGGCTGCAGAGCCTTGGATAGTGGGCATGGGAGTCAGGGCAGATGACCTTTATTGGAGTCGCCCTGTAGGGCAGGAGGCCCAGAATATGTCAAGCCCACAGTAGTGAGTGGCCAATGAGAGAGACATGAAGGCAGTCCCACGATTTACGAAGGCCGTAACCATGCAGAGCACGTCAGTTGGAGCTGCACACTGGGAGAACAGAATCTCTCTCTGCTTACGTCACTGACCACGCAGGACTGTGAGGACAGTCGAGAGGACATCACCTTGCATCACCATTGCACCCCAAGCTGCACTGCAGCCACAAGCATCACCACACTGCAGCCACAAGCATCATCACACTGCAGCCACAAGCATCACCACACTGCAGTCACAAGCATCACCACACTGCAGCCACAAGCATCACCACATTGCAGCCACAAGCATCACCGCACTGCAGCCACAAGCAGCACCGCACTGCAGCTACAAGCAGCACCGCATTGCAGCCACAAGCATCACCACACTGCAGCCACAAGCAGCACTGCATTGCAGCCACAAGCATCGCCGCACTGTAACTACAAGCATCGCCGCATTGCAGCCACAAGCATCTCCGCATTGCAGCCACAAGCATCACCGAATTGCAGCCACAAGCATCACTGCACTGCAGCCACAAGCAGCACCGCACTGCAGCTACAAGCAGCACCGCATTGCAGCCACAAGCATCACCACACTGCAGCCACAAGCAGCACTGCATTGCAGCCACAAGCATCTCCGCACTGTAACTACAAGCATCGCCGCATTGCAGCCACAAGCATCACCGAATTGCAGCCACAAGCATCACTGCACTGCAGCCACAAGCATTTCCGCATTGCAACCACAAGCATCACCACATTGCAGCCACAAGCATCAGCACACTGCAGCCACAAGCATTGCCGCACTGCAACCACAAACATCGCCGCATTGCAGCCACAAGCATCACCGCATTGCAGCTACAAGCACCACCACATTGTAGCCACACGCATCACCACACTGTAGCCACAATCATCATCACACCTGCACGCCACCACCACTGTGGTGGCATTTTCGGCTGGCCAATGAGAGGGACATTAATTGCAACCCCACTGCAACCACAAACATCGCTGCACAATCATCACCGCACTGCAGCCACAATCATCATCACCCCTGCATGCTACCAGGTTCGTGCCTGCCTGAAGCCCTTGAGTGTTCCATTGTTGCATGTACAAGTCTGGTAATCAGTGCCATAGATGGGTTAGGATGTATTTCTCTTCTGAATGTAGGTTTGCGTGTCTCTCATCCCTATCTGTGTTTGTTGACCGTCAGATCTGTGCCATACGTATTGATTGTTCTGTCTACCCTTAACCCCAGTATTTCATTGTAAATAATACCATTTTAACCATAAGAAGCATTTTCCCACACCTTGCCTCCCATGCGTTGCGCTGCCAAGTTCGGCCTTATTTGGGTGATCCTTGGAGAATATCAGTATTAAGTGAATGTAGCATTATAAATCTGTATTAACGGACCCCTCCGACACGATAGTATGTTTGTGGAATTGGCGATAGAGGTTAGTTTGGCATTTTGAGCATTCGTCCTTAATCATAGGAACCCCCCACCTCAATCCCCCTTATTTTGCCTAAATCCATTATTTATCTTGCCTGCTGATGCTGACTGACACGAGCCTCACAGACACTGCTATTCTGTTGCAGACAGCACAAAGACAAGTCTGCTACCTCTGCACCTTTCAAACCCCTCCTTTTCCTTCTTTCACTCAATATATTTTATCTAAATTTATGACCTCCCCACATTTCCCTCCCTCATTTTCCCAATGTGATATTTATATGGTATTCAGTGAATTTTTAGGACTTTCGACAGATCTTCTTTCCCTTTCAGCTTACAGGGTCTACCTGCATGTATGCATCCCTCTAATAAACACTGTTAACTAGAGCACATACCTCCACCAGGCTGAACGGTTTACATTTTGTAGCCCACTGATAAGCTGGATCCGAATGATAGGTCGGAGGTTATGTTTTCACCCGTTTATTTGTGAGCAAGATATCTCAAAAATTTAAGGACGGATTTGAATGAAACTTGGTGGAGAGTTGGTCAGGTGACAAGAACAAGCTGATTAGATTCTGCTTAAGGTCCAGATGCATATCCGGCTCATCAGTGGGATATAAAACGTAAACTGTTCAGCCTGGTGGAGGTATGCACTCTAACAAGTGCCATTCTAGTGTAAATGTTTATTTTTAATTGTAATTTTAGTTCGGTATGTTGCTCTTGCATGCTTAAATTGGTTGCACCCATTATTTTAGCGAGTGAGGGGGTGGGGGGAGAGTCCAGGTGTAACAGATTTTGAATACAAAGATCAGTCCATGGAATCCATTCCATTTCTGAAAATCAGATTCACATGTATTGAGACAATGTATTTGATGAAGAATTGAGTCCAAGAAAAGATTTCCTCGAGGAAAATGAATTTCCAACAATGTTATCATTTACTAATTCTAATGGTTGTTTATAAAAAAAAAACTTTTAATTTCCAATTCTGATGAAGTTCATCGGACATATCTTACCTGCTTGTATCACAGAGCTTGCCTTGCGCACACCAATGCATTATGAGTTATGACACATCCCAAACACAGAAAAAAATAATTTCTAGCTCGGCTTAAGACTGGCGGATGTTAGTTTTATCAAACAAGCAACCTTGATTTAAAAAGAAGTCTTTAAAACAGCACAATTAAGATGTAAAAACCAAGGTTCATGGCAGTTTCATGGGTGCTGCAGACAGTGTACAGATAAAAACAATTGGCAAAAAAACTGTTTTCAAGCTTGCTGATAGAAACCTCTTTCGGTGATAATCATGCATCTTAAATGGTACAACTTCAAAATGGTACAAGAAAAAAAAAACCCTTCATACACATTGATAACAAGGGATGTACACATTGTATACGTTCGGCTCATATTTTACGACATAACCTCGAGTTATATACTTGGTCTTGTTGGGTCATCAAATAATAACAGCAACAGTAGCAAATACCTGGTGCTCGTTGAGTTTGAGCTGGATCTCCTGTGAGTCGAAGGAGTCGAAGATGATAGGCCGTGAAAGTTCAGCTTCCACATGGGCCAGCCAGCTGCGTAAGCTACTCATGCTGTAGTCCAAAGCCTGCATGCTGCCTGCCATCTCCTTGCTGCGTCGCACCCTGTAACCGCCACCACCACCACACAAAAACAAACATTCTTTTGTGGTCTATGCGGTGCTCACCGGTTAGGAACGGCTCACAGGTCTCACACATACAGCAGCTATCGGCTTCCAGCAAGTAAGCTCCTTGGTTTGAGGACAAAATAACTTTTAGAAAGCTTGGAGAGGCACACAGCGGCAGCGTCGCACCGCCTGGCAGTACAGAGGCATGGAAGCTAGGGGCGGTAAATATAGTTCCTGGCACAATTTTCCTCTGGATTGTAAATATTTTGAGACAAATGTATTTCAACCAGATGTAGTAGCTACAGTACATTTCAATTTGGGAGAACTTAAAGCTGTTAATTTAATTTATTCAATTCCAGTTATGGATATCCAGCAAAGAAATTATTTCCTGCATGCGAATAAAGGATCGCCTTGGAGTTGATTTGTCTAGTCTATCTTTTAATTCCTGACAAATAAAAAGCAGTACAATAAATTAAATAACAATAAATAAATGAAGAAAAACAAAGAATAAAATCAGACTACAGCCGTTGGCCTGGTGATTTGCTGAAAAGTGTGAAGCCATTGAGCATGCCACCCTTCAGAGAGGATGTTAATCCAGCTGTTCTGTCTGCTAACATTCTCTTGTTGATGTTAAAGATCCCATGGTGCCCTTTGAAGACAGTAGGCTATTGTGCGTTCTTACCATGCCAAATTCCACAGTCCTGCCATCATTGCTGCTGGGCGGGCAATAACAATTACGGCAGAGTGTATCGCTTGCTATGAGACTGCTTTCGAGGCATAATTACTCTTTTGGCAAGGATAATTATACATAAAATGTTATCGTTAAAGGACTGTGTAAAAAAGCAACAGGCAGTGCAATCTTTTTAAACGTGAAATTCATGGTTACACAAGTACAAAGAGTTTGATTCGGGATAACAGAGCAATTGCGAAGAATGTTTTGACGACATAATATGCAAAAACTGTTGCACCAGACTGACACCGTGCTCTAATTTAATTAACTCACACAATCAGTGGTGCAAGTATTATGGGTAAAGATTTTTTTACAGATCAGTGTTAGGTGTTTGAAGGAAACAATATTCAGACCAATAGGCTGTCAAGCTTGTCCATTCCAAAGAACAAGCCCATTAAGCACTCCGTGATTAAAAACAACAACAAGAGAATCACGTTCACACGTGGGTGTTAGTAAGAGACTCAAAATGATAAAACGTGTTGATTTGCTTTACATATTGAGAATGAAAATAACACTTGTAAAAGTAATTATTATTACATGAAAAATCTTTGCAGATTGACTAGTAAACTGATTCTGAATCTTCTGAATCGTACTATAATCACCCTGCGCGTGCGAAACGGGGTTAAGTAATTGGTTCACTTTGTCTGAAATTTTTTTTGAGACTTTGTCTGTCTATATAGGTCACTTTATGATTGAGGAACAACTTCATTTGAGTGGAATGTTATATTTTGAATATGAATCGGAAAACGAACCTGCAGTTTAATAGTACTTTGGCTCTGAATTTGGCAAATTGTACGGTATGTCGTTCCAATTGCGCATGTGCAGAGAGGAGTGAGGTAATTGTTTTTCCTCTGTCTACCTGTCTGACAGTCATACCAAATGGAACATCATTCCAAACAGGAAACTTCCTGTTTTTAAGGATGTCATAAAGGACACAAACAACAAGCACGAATAACTAATGTAACGTGTTAGATAAGGTGGGGGTAAAAAAAATGCTGCATCAACGTAAAATGCTGTAATAGTTTGTCCAAGTACTGCTAAACGTAAGTTTTTTGAAAGTGCCAAAAAAGGTGATTAGTGTTCTATAGTGTTGAATTATATAATTAAATTGGAATTAAATGAAGATTTTAAGGTTTGTAGGAAAAAAACATCTTTTGGAAGTTTACCTCCATTGATGAAGTGTCTTTTACACCACCTTATTTATCACGTTAGATTAATTCTTCATACTTATTGTTTGCGTCTTTTATGACATCCCTAAAAACCAGTAAGTTTCCTGTTGGGAATGATTTTCAATTTTGTTTTTGCCAGACAGGCAGACAGCAAAAAAAAATAGGGGTAATACCCCTGGGCGCTCACCTGGTAGAATAATGATACTGAGGAAGTCAACATGGGACAGAATCAGCAAAATGTACCAATTAACGAATGTCATAGCAAATACCTAGCTATTTTAGGGGGAACCCCCCTCCCGCCCCGTAAATCCCCTACAACCCCGTTTTTTTTAAAAAATAGAGTGAACAGACTTTGGTACATCATGGGTGATGAAGGTTGTGGTCAAGTTTCATCGAAATTGTGTGTCATTTCAGAGAAGAAAGCAAATACATATTTTCTTTTGGGGGGGGGAGGCGGGGGCACCACCTCCCCCTACACACCCCTTGTACCCCAATTTTAAAAATCCTTTCTGTGCATGCACAATTGGGCCGAATTCAGATTTAAAGTACTGTTAAACTACAGATTTGTTTTCCGATTCATGTTCAAAATACAACATTCAATTGAAATCAAGTTGTTCCTCGATCATAAACTGACATTTGTAGACAGACAGGCAGACCAAGTGAACCGATTGCTAAACCCCGGTTTTCGTTTCACGCGTGTGGGGTAATTACCCTGGTAATACTATCACAGAAAGCAGTCATTTTGGTTTAAGATCCCTGAAGTTTTGCTATCGATATAAATATGTCTTCGTGGCTTTGGGTAAGCAATGGTATTGAAACATTACCGCAAGCCACGCAAGTTAACTCGCAGTGGGCACGACAAGCAATTAAAAAATTATTTTCGTTTTCCAGAAAACTAGTTTGCAAAATTTGTCAATTCAATTCGAGATTTGTACCTGGGTTTTAACACACAAATCAAACAACTCACAGAGAGATGGAGGTTAAACAAACGTGACCTCATAAGCTCCCTTGTTGAAAAGGAAAGTATCTTCTTGTACTCGGCACATCACGAATGTTATTTCATCTGGTAAAATACAAATAAAAATCTAAAATAAACTGCAGGTACAAAGAAACTTCAAATAAAGCGAGTTTTCACTGCTTCTGCGGAAGGTATTGTTCAAATTATGAAACACTTATCCGAGTTACGCTGCGACTTAGTCTAAAACTTGGCAATTCAATTTCCGGTTTGAGTAGCCAAATGGCTCTCCTGTTCAACGAGTCAGTGAATTAGCATGGTTGGTACCGGTTGTCAGGGCATCTGCCTTTGGTTGCTCATTATCAGGAGAGAAGGTATGGTGGTTTGTGATTCCTTATTATTGGCTCGGTTGATGGCCTCCAACTTGGAGAAGAAAGGAAAAATGTTGACATGGGGGGAAGTGTGGAGGTTGGGGTGGGAGGGTGGAGCACCAACAGCCTTCTCCTTCAGTGCATGAAAATAATTTCAATATTTCAGAAGATTTAACCATCTGGCAAAGATTTAACAGGCATGTGGAGCTGTTTCTAAAATAAGTACGATGAATCACACGTATAAACCTGTAACGAGCACATGTTTATATATTTATACAGCTATCAAGGCTTTGGAATGCAAGGTGAAGCACACAAGAATAGAAGATTTATACAAGACAAAAATGTGGAGTGAAGCAAGCAACAATGGAAAGAAAGCTCCTTAGTCTTCAATACGAAAAAAAGGTACTAAAGTTAGTTTAGGATGAACAAACAAAGAAGACCAGATAAGGAAGGGAAAAAATTAAAAACTAGAGTTAGACATTGGCTGGGCAAGATGAGCAGCTGCTTCCGTGAGGGACTGTAAAGAGGAGCAACACTGGACCTGAGTAACGAGCCTCTTCCATACGGATGGAGGAAATAGGACTCAAAAACAAAAAATGTGGGCAGTTTAAATGTAGGAAATGAACAAGAAATTGATTGTTGGAAGAGTGTGTTTGACCCATTAAGGCTGGGGATAGATGGACTGCCAAAAGAGTTTGTGAAATAAGACCAGATGGGAAATGGTGGAAGACTAGCATTGTGAAAGCAGCAGGTCTTGTCTCCTGACAGAGGGCAATGGTGCACACAGTCTAATTCTCCATAATTTTTCGGAGGTTCATGCTGCTTCTTTGATTGCAATAAAAAATTGTGCAAAATATGTTATTGAAGATCATTAAAAGTTAAAAATTGGATAACTATATTCAAATTCGAGGACAGATTCCAATCAACATGATGGCCTTGTGAAAACAATCCATCAATAATGCCTCGTCACCATGTAGACAGATAGTGCCGGCAGGAGGGCCGAGAGCTGCGCAGACTTGCCTTGTTGCTGTCGAGCCTTGGTTGGAATCTCGATCCAGCTATAAACTGTCATCCCAGTGTTTTACAGGCATGGTGATTCATCAATGTGTGTGCAGCCTGGTGTTGGCTTCACAGTTAAGGTGGTTGGTGTAAGACCAGAGGGTGTTGAGTTCAAGCCCC
Source organism: Eptatretus burgeri (assembly GCF_056783735.1). NCBI lineage: Eukaryota > Metazoa > Chordata > Myxini > Myxiniformes > Myxinidae > Eptatretus > Eptatretus burgeri. The sequence goes on from NC_140969.1 coordinate 92,520,957, forward strand.
TGCTTTTTATCTTGCCAAAACGAAGTTTTTGCAAGATATGTTAGTCAGCTTGTATGTTTTTATCTTGCCAAAACGGAGTTTTGCAAGATATGTTACTCAGCTTGTATGTTTTTTTTTTTTTAGTCTGTAATCACGTATAAAAAATTCTGCAGAGCACAGTTATCATCGGAAATTTTTGTAACTTCGCATATCAGAGGCCTATAGAGGTCCCTTTCAGTGCACAAAATTTTGAAGGTCAAGGTCAAAGGTCAAGGTCACTTTGGCGCAAATCAGGGGAGTCGACGAAACCCTTATTTTTTGAGTAATTTTGATCGGATCGTCTTCAAACTTCATGGGAATATAGTTCATGGTCTGGCGTGCAGCTGATTAATTTTTGGTGGCGATTGGCCTTGACCTTCATATGTTTTTTGTTTTTTTTGGTCTGTAATCACGTATAAATCACTCTGCAGAGCACAGTTATCATTGGAAATTTTTGTAACTTCACATATCAGAGGCCTATAGAGGTCCCTTTCAGCACATAAAATTTTGAAGGTCAAGGTCAAAGGTCAAGGTCACTTTGTCGCAAATCAGGGGAGTCGACGAAACCCTTATTTTTTGATCGGATCGTCTTCAAACTTCATGGGAATATAGTTCATGGTCTGGCGCGCAGCTGATTAATTTTTGGTGGCGATTGGCCTTGACCTTCATGGTTAGTGCCTGAGGTCAAACATATTTGACCCCAAGGTCAAATTTTCAAGTTTTAGGAACCATATCGTGTAGTACCTCAAACTGAACACCTCGATGAGTGCTTTCTAGATATGTCAAGCTTGAGACATTATGACGTCATTTGGTGACGTAATGAGGAAAAAGCATATTTTTCATGGTTACTCTGTAGAACGATTCTCATCGGAATCTCTCGTAGGCAGATATTCCTCAAGGAGTCGCTCCTGGTGGATAGCAGCTCTGTTCACCTCAGTGTGACCTTAAAGAAGTCACACGTGGTCACCTTTTGGCAAGATACGGGTCACCCTGCGGGTGACATTGGTTTATTTTTTGTTTGTTTACATTGAATTAACATCAGGTGGGTTGACTCAGCCTGTCATCCCTCCAAGGTCAGCAAGCTTAGCTTACTGGAAACAGGGGGCATTGCATCAGTGGCACAGTCGCACCCCCAGAAAATGATGCATCCAAGCAGCCACAAGTTGCACATGAATGAATAAATAAAATTAATGTGTGTGCCGTCCATCCGATGGACGTTAAACTGGGCGTCTTGTCTGCCGGGATTAGTTGGTGGACGTTAAAGATCCTACGGTGTCCTTCGCGAAGAGTGGGTGAGCTATCGCCGACACCATGAACAAATTCCCGCCCTATCTACTTAGTCGAGCAATAGGCCTGGCCAGCTGGTTCGTGAAAGACTTGGGCCAAAGACTTCCTCCAGCCAACCCCACAAGAACGTGGGAATAATTGTCACCATCAAAGAAGAATAAGATAACGTAGACTGGTACTTCCAACATATTGTGGAAGGAAATATGTTCTTGTTGAGTGTTATCTTCTCAGAGGGTATTTGTAGATGTGTTTAAAATGTACTTTTTTACTTCCAGAAAATAAAGACACTAATTTAACATTTATGTCTACTGCATCAATGAGAAGCAGTTCCCAACAAACTACAGGGAACGAGGATGCAACCAGCAGACCATATTCACAATTTAAGTCACAGACAGGTATTCGCTGGAAAAGAGTAGCCTACAGTTTACTTTTTCGTTTCCTCATCTTTAAAATGTGCAAACGTCCTTGCTGCTTGCTGGTTGCTGGCAGAGCTCATTATCAGTGTGGCTCTATATATATCCCATACTTATTCAGGAGTCAGAAGGCACATGTTTGAATTCCACGTTCCATGCCAATTTGTCCATGCCAAATTTGCAATGCAGGAACAAACTATTCCATCGACAAGCCACTCGTAAAGATGAAGGAGTAAAGGCGACGTACCGTATTTGTCAATATTTCGCTTCCGTAGATCTATATAAACGCCTCGTTTGGCTTTCGGTACAAAATATTCTCTTGGAAATGCAATAAGTTAACAAGAAAGAGCAATCAGATTTTGCAGTCCTTCGCCAGGACTTGTTTTGTGTGGTGTTTGTGTAGTTTTGTGTGGTGTGTTGTGCATGGTGTTTCTGTACCGGTGTGTTTCGTAATTCATAAGAGACATAAGTAGAACTGTCACTTTATAACTGTTGGCAGTGATGACCGGGTACCAAGATGTCCCGCTTTGATCAGACACCTGACCCTGACCCATGACGTTTATTGGATTCGCTATATATGCTAGATATCCCGTATTGTCGGGTTTTCCGTCTGTCTGTCTGTCTGTATGTGTGTGTATGTGTGTCTGCAACGCGAGGCTCCACAGCACGAACCAGCGAACTGATTTCGATGAAACTTTGCCAACAGGTGCCATATGGGGTGGGAATGTACGCGTTTGAATTTCGTTGCCTAGCAACCACTCGTTGCTGTGCAACGGCCGAAAAACCGCGTACAGTATTTTCAATACTTGTCCTTCAGTTTTGAATGTAGAGAAACGAGACTTCGGAATGAAACACTTCGAGATATTTATAAAATTTTACTTGAGCGGATTTTTGATTGAGGTTTTATTTTTCAAATGGTAGTCCTTCAAAAATCTGGTGTCTATTTACCATCATTTTTTATGAGGGGCTTAGGAAAGTGGGCGGAGCTTAGGGAAAGTGGATGTGGTTGATGAAAAGTGGGAGTGGCGTAGGAAAGTGGGCGTGGCTTATGGAAAGTGGGCGTGGCTTATTAAAAATATTGTGTGGCAAAGGGGTTGTGGGCAAACAAGAGCATTGAGAGAAGTTTATCAGGTTTTCCGTCTGTGTGTGTGTGCATGTGCGTGTGCGTGTGCATGTGCGTGTGTATGTGTGTGTGTCTGCAACGTGAGGCTCCACAGCACAAACCAGCAAACAGATTATTTTTCAAATGGTAGTCCTTCAAAAATAGGGTGTCTATTTACCATCATTTGTTATGAGGAGTGCCAGTTGGCAAAATACGCAATAGGAAAAATCTTGCCAGGCAGAGGAACAATTGTATGTGAACCAATACGTCTTGGCAATGAATCTTCGTCGGCGGATCGGTCAGAATGAAAAGCATCGTATCCAGCGCTTCGATCCTAGCGAATCCCTCGTCGCCTACCGGCTTGCTATTAATCAATTTAATTCAGAATGGGATTAAAATAAATTCAATTCAAATCAAATGCAAGACCAAATAGGTACAGTCCTGCATTGGAGTAATCAGGATGAACCCAAACAAGCAAAAAGCAAAGATGAAGTTATCAGGAGGAACCTCGATAGGATTTGGGTTTCAGCTGATAATCCTCTACTCTCAAACCCATCCAGGCACAGCCAAATGAGTCTCATTCAAGAAAAAAAAGAAGAAAAAAACAAGAACAGATTCAAAAAATTAAATAATTCTGGCTGCCAGACCATGTGTCGCATCAGGTTGAAATTTAAAACATGTATTCCGCATCACTACTCAATCACAATTGTGAAGTTTCACATCGATCGATGAAGCGGTTAAAGAAAAAGGTTTAAAAAAGAATTTTGTTCAATCCAATATGGCTGCCAAACCATGTGACATCCATTATTCCTAAACAAACGTGTACACATTCCTTGGAGAACATTTGTGTGAAGTTTCCCCCTCGATCTGTCCAGCCTTTCTGGAGAAGAGGATTTCTAAAGGATTTAGGGTAAATCCAATATGGCTGCCAAAGCATGTGATCTGCAAACAATGGGTGGGAACATATTATTCCTCATGGAAAGGCGGTCATACCAGTAAAGTTTTGCCTCGATCTGTTCAGCCGTGTTGGAGATTTTTGAAAGTTAAAAAAACATTAAAAAAAATTGCTGCTGAACCTCGTGACTGATTATGTCATCAATTTTTTTTTTCTGTCGACAAATTTATCCCAAGATGCACCCTCAAAAAATTTCAGACAGATCGGATGTTGTATTTTACATATGCAATTACGACGTCATAACGAAGGCACCAATTGTGTCATCCCTCTCCACTGGTGAGGATAATAATCACTTTCCTTGGTTTGAAATCTCATACCTCATCGATTTACTTATCACAAAAGTTAGTGTCAATCTAAACACAAAGATGCCCGTTTTAAAAGCCCGTCTTTATCTGATTGAAGAAGAGGAAGTGGAGATGGAGGTTGGAGGACAGCAGGAACCCTTTTGGACACGGAAGTTGCACACAAAATTAAATACAGTAATACTTCGAGAAGCAATAGAAAAATGTGGAAAAGTACATGGAAGCAACATCCAAACAACAACCACAGCCACAATGATAGCAGCAGCAACAATAATAATAACTAGAATGGCACTCAGTAGAGCACGCATACCCCACCAGGCTGAAGAGTTTACGTTTTGTATCCCACCGATAGGCTGGATCTGGATCTGGACCAGAACTGAAATTAAATCGGCTTGTTCTTGTCACCTAACCAACTCGTCCACCAAGTTTCGTACGAATCCATCCACAACTTTTTGAGATATCGTGCTATATATCGTTTTTGGCCCAATCTCTCAATGGTGAAGAGTCACTTTAAAAATGAAATAATTCTCGTATCCAGATCCGGATCTACACCAAAATCTAATCGGTTCGACCTTGTCACACATCGAATCTGTCCACAAAATCTCATCCGAATCTGTCTGCAACTTTTTGAGATATCCTGCTAACAGACAAACAAACAGACAGATAGAAAAACAGGAGTGAAAACATAACCTCTGTCCACCTTCATTGGTGGATGTAAATATCCTTTTTTGTGTTTCACTTCATGTATATATATATATATATATATATATATATATATATATATATATATATATATATATATATATATATATATATATATATATATATATATATATATATATATATATATATACCATATGTATGTATGTATGTATGAACCTTAAAGAATTGAAAAAGGCTTGACCAACCTCCATCAAATTTTGCGTATGTGCTCAACGTACACAGAGTTAGGTGATGGGCATAAAATACAAAAATACCCTCTTCCCCATGAGGGTGGTGAGATGACATGTAAGTGTTTGTTGCCTGTACATTTGGAAGTGGTTCAACCACCGATCCCTGCCTGAGGGCGGGAGGGAGTATTGACACCATATTTCCCTCCTTGAGGGAGCGGGTCTGACTCATAGTTGTAAATTTATCCAACTTTCTAAAACTGCTGTGTTTGTTGAAATGTTCTCTTCGTATTCAGTGCAGCCATTTTCACATTCTATTTACAGCTATGTCTGGGACCCCCACCACCACCAATAACATCTGGAACTCATAGTTTCAAGTGAAAAGAAAGAAAAAGAACGACTTTTCCATTCATTCCAAGAACAACACATTGCATTCAGAGGCCAAGGCCCGAGAATCAAAATACTGTACCAATGAGCATACATGCTCAAACGCTTCAACGTCTCATTGTTGCTCCAATTTTTCCCTTTACAATTCATTTCCCACAACACCAACCACACTCTTGCCCCTTCCCCCACATATGTGGCATGCTACAGAGTTTGCAGCCACCCCTTGTGGTTTCTCACCCTCAAAATGGCCCTACACAGACACAGGGGAATGTAGCTTGACCTGGCACCAACAATGGCTTCAAAAGTATTCACCCCCACAAATGATGCCACATTTAGATGAATTATGATTTACGCAGAAACAATTTTTCCAAATGAACTTTTTTATTAATAACTGAAGAGATCAAACGAAACACTGTTGTAGTTGAAGGAGGTTAAATGTCAGGTATACCTGTAAAAAACAGGTACAAATCAAAACTCACTGGTTGTAAAAGTGTTCAGCCCCTTCGGTCAGTACTTGGTGGAAACACCTTTTACAGCAATGACCGCTACGAGTGTTTTTGGCTCGGTCTCGACCAGCTTTGTACAGTGAGATGGTGAAATATTTACCCATTTTTCGTGTGAAAATTGCTCAAGTTTTATCAAGTTTGATGGGGATCGTCGATGGACTGCAATCTTCAAGTCTCTCCATATATGTTCAGTTGGGTTCAAGTCAGGACTTTGACTGGATCACTCAAGAACATTTATTGTATCCTTATTCAGTCATTCCAGTGTGGCTTTAGCTTTGTGCTTCAAATCATTGTCCTCCTGAAATGTGAACCTCCTTCCCAGTTTCAGATTCATGGCTGACTCAAACAGGTTTTCATCAAGGATTCTCCTTTACTTTGCACCATTCATTGTTCCTTCTATCCTGACAAGCTTGCCAATCCCTGCTGATGAAAAGCAGCCCCATAACATTATGACGTCACCAACCAGCAAGCTTGACAGGAGGGATGGTGTTGATCGGGTGACGTGCAGTGTTCGGCTTGCACCAGACATAACGCTTTGAATTTAGATTAAAAAAATTCAATTTTTGCCTCGTCTGACCACAAAACATTTCTCTACATGCCTACAGGATCATTGAGATGCTTTTTTGCAAACTCCCTATGAGCTTTTAGATGTGTCTTTTTCAGTAATGGCTTCTTTCTTATCACCTGTCCATAGATGCCAGCTTTGTGAAGGGAACAGGATATTGTTGATTGATGAACACTGACCCCCATCTCAGGCATAGAGCCTTGCAGATCTTTCAAAGTCATTGTTTGATTTACAGTGACATCACGAACCAGTTTCCTGCTTGCCTGGCTGCTGAGTTTGTATGGGTGACCTGATTTGACTCGAGTCTGGGTGGTATTCTACGTCTTCCACTTCTTAATGATGGAGTTCACCGTACTCAAAGGGACAATGAGCGACTTTAAAATATTCTTATAATCCACTCCTGAACGGTGCTTCTCCACCACTTTATGTCTGACTTTTTTGGAAAGCTCCTTGGTCTTCATGTTTGCCTTGTTGCTTGACCAACTGAGTTCCACCCCAAAACTCCTAAGATATGTGGAGGAGTTTAATTTTTAATTTAAACCACTGATTACATACTGATGAAACCTGCTGCACTTTTTAACCTTTCCAACAAATAATTTGCTCCTGAAGTGATTTAGGGTAAATTATGCAAAGGGTTTGAATACTCATGTAACTAAGAATCATCTGATTTTCTCTGTTAATCTAACTTCTTCACATTTTATCTTCATTTTTTGGCTTGATCACTTTGGAGTAGTTTGTGAAGACTGCATATTAAGTTTGAGTTTTTTGATTTTGAAATTTGATTTTTTTTTATTTGATTTTTTTATTTTTATTTTTGATTTTGAAAGCACCAGGAAATAAGCTCAGGTGGCATCAAAATGTGAAAACTTTGGAGGGGGGGGTGAATACCTTTGCAGGACACGGCAATACGAATGCCGAGGTACCAACAGATCATGTCAACCATCAGCTGATATGGCTGGGATATTGCGATCACAAGTTGGAGGAAAATACAACAAAAAACTAGAAGTAAACCAGGAATCGGAAGTACAACAAAATATTCATACAGAAAAAGCATTACTCCATTTGCAGCCTCCATAAAGCAAGCCTTGCTCTGTCAGCTGTGCTGTCCTCCTGGACCGCCACCACCACCACTGCTATATTAATCATTTCTAATTTCTTCAAATAAAATGATGAGGCACTTTCAACTTCCTTAGATCGTTAACCGTTACCATTCCCTCGACAGAAAATCTCTCACCTTTTTCACATAGTTTTTTGTGGTATATGGGAAACAAATCAAATCAACTAATTTTTCTTATCGTAGATGCTTTTACATTGCATCACACTGGGTCATGGATCTCTCACCCCTCCACTCCCCCCCCCCACCACCCGCTTGTGTGATGCACAAAAATCTCACGACTCTGTGTGGTTTGAAAAATCTTCTATCATCTCTGTTTAATGTGCACAAAGGAAAAGGTATTCACTGCTCATCACCGAAGGTTTCACTGCTCATCTTCACTCTTTCATTCCTCTTTTTTCCCGCCTTTGGAATAAACTTCCTCACTCTATTCTTTCCCATTCTTCCCTCCAGGCTTTCAAAACAGCTGTTCACCACCACCTCTTATCTTCCCCCATCCAAATCCTCGATCTTTTCTACCCCCGATAATCCACCCAAGCCCACTTCCTTCAATTCTCCTGCTTTCCTTCCTGAAAGTCCCTGTAATGTCCATCTTCTCCTCGCCATGTTCCCCGTCCCATCCCCATCCCTCTCCCTTCCACAGTTCACCTGTGTCTGTTCCCCAATGTTTTGTCCCTTCCACTCCCACCCCTCTTGTCTCATGCCTCCTTGCTGTGAGTTGTGTGTTAGCTCTCATACGAGCCTCGACCAAGGTATACAAAAAAAAAAAAAAAAGGTAAACCAACTTAATCTGCAACGATGTTGGTTCCAATGTGTTTTTTGGGGGAAAGGTGGAGGGACATCTTTAAAACTACTGCCTAAAGCTCATGGAGGAACTTGTACACAAATGCAAGACAAAGACATTATGAGAAATCAGCATATGAGGTACTTTCTACATGAATTACAGGCTCATTGGGAGATATGGAAAAATGGTAACAGTGTATTGGACTTTAACCTGTGGTCACAGCCTCATGACGTATGGATTGGCTCAAGGTGGATGGGGGAGATGCCAAACAACCCAACCTGATTTCCATTCAAGCTAAGACGAGACTGTACAAGCAATACAGTTTACTTTGCTAAATCCTCTGTAAAAAATACATTGTCAGGGAATGTGCTTTCAAAAGGTTTCTCGATTGGCTTAATCTGGGCTGAGTTTCTGTAACCGTAATCCAGTGACTGAAGGTTCAAATCTTGACTATGATGGCAAGTCAATGGTGAATCGTGGTGGCGTATTGGTTAGGTCAATCGACTATCATCTCAGAGGTTGTGGATTTCAATTCAGCTGAAGGGCAGTCATTTAATTGGTTCATCTGATCATGTGCTTGTGAGAGTCAACATCTATCTGGCTATTCTAACAGAACCTCCTCAGCGGCGGCGAGTCTGGCAGTTCACTTGAGTACATTGGCAAGAACTGCAAGCCGTCATTTCATTTCAGGACATTTTCTCCTACATCTGCTGCCCATTATATTAACTCAGCCTGGGAATTCTAACCTGCTCTCTCTCTTCTGCACCGATTCATCCCATTCATCTCAGGTCACGTCGGTCTTTTTCAACTGCCACTGGTAAGGCCTTAGTTATTTTATAACTTGGTTTACGGATCCGCCGACGGTATATTTGCCGAAATGAAATATAAATATAAAACACATTTTTAGCCTTTTATATTTATATATTTTCCGCCGAAGGTGCAAATGTTTCAAAACCCGAAATGTAAACGTCGGTATTTATTTTCAAAATATAATTTCGTGTGCGCACAACAAAATGCTGAGTCACCTTTAACCGAGCTGCGCAGTGGAACTGCGCAGTCGTCTTCGGTCATGGCGTCTGAGCAGTGGCCAGCGTGGTTCAGATTGACTGTTGTTGTCTGGGGCGAAAGTGATTGGTTTTTTTTTTTGTATACCTTGTCAAGGCTCGTGTGAGAGCTAACACACAACGCACATCATGGGGGACATGAGACAAGAGAGGAGAGAGTGGGAAGGACGAAACAGTGGGGAACAGAGACATTCGGAGATCTGTGGAAGGGAGAGGGATGGGATGGGGAACATGGGGAATAGAAGATGGACATTACAGGGACTTTCAGGAAGGAAAGCAGGGAATTTGAAGGAGGTGGGCTTGGGTGGATTATCGGGGGTAGAAAAGATCGAGGATTTGGATGGGGGATGATAAGAGGTGGTGGTGAACAGCTGTTTTGAAGGCCTGGAGAGAAGAATGGGAATGAATAGAGTGAGGGAGTTTATTCCAAAGGCGGGAAAAAAGAGGAATGAAAGAGTGAAGGTGAGCAGTGATTCGTGATTTTGGTAGTTTTACCAGAAGGGGGTTGTTGGCGGACCTTGAGCGCCTTGCGGAAATGTGGTGGGGACAAATCGCAGAGAGAGCGGGAGGGGGGGGGGCGAGGCTGGAGGAGACAGTAGAAGACAGAAAGACCACCAACCAACCTGTGGTGATTGAGTGAGAGGCCCAAAGACTCAGCCTCATTGCGGGAGATGCCAATGATCTGAAATGCCATGGTTTTTACAGCGTGAAGCCGAGAAAGGTGGGAGGCAGGAGCACCAGCCCAGAGGGGAGAGCAGTACTCCATCAAGCTGCGGACAAAAGCTTTGTAAGTGGTCAGGAGCTCAGGTGGGCCGAGGAAGGACTTTGCACGACGGAGGATTCCCAGTCGGCAACTGGCTTTGGAGGCGAGGTTTGAAATGTGGCTTTCCCAGGAAAGGTCATGGCAGATAGTGAGACCCAGAAGCTTGAAAGAAAGGATTTCTTCCAGAGGATTGTTGAGAAAGTGGATGGGGGAATTTTCTAAACGGTCCTTTCGAAGAGACATAGTGAGAGTGTGAGATTTGTCCGGATTGAAAGACATGTTCCATGTGTTGGACCAGTTTGTGATTTTACCCAGATCTGCCGTGAGTGAATAAGCTGCTGCATGCCGGTCTGAGGGATGACAGATGGTACGGCAGAGGGTGGAGTCATCAGCAAACAGATATGGAGGATTTTCCAGAGAGTCGGAGAGATCATTGATGAAAACCAGAAAAAGAACAGGGCCCAGAACGCTACCTTGAGGAACTCCAGCCTGGACAGGAAGAGGGGATGAAAGAACTCCATTTAGGGCCACACGGTGACTACGACAGGAAAGGAAGTCTGCGAGCCATGAGTTGTTAAGAAGTATGTCAGCGGTATAAATTTGAGTGACTGTATTGGTGATTTAATCACACAACATCTTGACGACGAATATTCTGGCCGAACTATTGCATCAATTCAGTGCAGCAGCAGGGATGATTCGCAAGCTACTCTCGATCGTGCCGATTTTGTTTCCATCAGAAGTTGTACACCGCTGTTCGTATTGAAAGATTTTGGTGCCAAGTACGTCAAAGTTTCCCTGTGAGATGCTGATATTCAGCCTTCAATGGACCAGAAATCAGCCTTTGATGTGCTCATGGGGATGGGGAGAGGGTACGATCAGATGCCCACTGAAAACTAAGCTGGTTATGGCTCTGATTGACCATTTTGAGCGTGTTGACTCTGAGTAGACACCTTTTTTAATCATACCCAGCACTATGCACTGGTGTGCACGCACACATCTATGACTTGGACAGTAATTTTCTCAGCATTGTTTCCATTTGTGTTGATGATCCAACAGGTTCCTATAAGAAAAACATGCCAGACTATATTGTAAAAACAAGTTTTAATCCTTCTTTATTGTTTTTCACATCAGATGATACAGTGAACAATGGCATCCTGCATTTGAATGGTTTTCCATCTTCAATGTTTTCTTAGATCCTCCTGGTCTGGGATTTATATTTATTCCCCCCCCCCACCTACCCTTGTCTTTTCCATGGAACATCCGAAAAAAAATCATAAAAATTTATAATTTCTAAAAATTGAAATTATATTTATATTTATATTTCGACCTACTGACCCTTCATTTTAGCTGAAGAAATGCGTAAACCAAGTTATAAAATAACTAAGGCCTAACTTTCTACCTGTGCATGGTCGGGTTGTCGGTGACTAAATTGACACCCCTCACTGACATTGCGAATGGGGAGGGTGACTGTGACTCCCTACCAGGACCAAAAACAACTCCCAACCAGGACCAAAAAAAAACAACCAGGACCAAAAACAAACAATTTGACAAATTGCAGATGAGCTCCCTTCGGGACCCAACGGCCATCCAGTATGGAGATGGTCTCCTAAAAAAACACTCAATTGGGGTAGGAAGATTTATTTTTCCACTTGGCTGAGTTATCCTCTCCTGCACAGTGGTCCTGTGAAGAGGTTTCCTTGTTTCAGGACTACATGAAGGCTTTGCCAGTTTTTTTGTCATCTTCTTTTCCTTTGTAGCCCTTCACATTTTGTGGCTCTCAGCCTCGTTTAGGGTGAATTTCAATAAAAATAATAATAAAAATAATGATAATGATAATAATAATAATAATAATAATAATACATTAACAATCTAATCTTACAGTTGTCATACCCTTCCTCCCTCCCACATATGGTACACTGAATCCTATGGCAAGGTTGTTGCCTTGAAACAACTTGCATTCTCTTCCTGGAATGTAAATCAGACTGAAGGCAATCTCAGATCATGACACAAAGCCCACAAAAAGTGTGTCCACTCTCAGGACAGCCAGAAAACAATGTATGGCCAACCTCAAGATTGAACTTTCAAAATTGTCTCCCTCCTCAAAAACCTGATGGAGACTTGTTAAGGCTGTTCCAGAGTATGCTACGCCTCCATCCATTTCCTCTCTTCAAATGGCACCACAGCCGACTGCTTGTGAGAAGGCCGAATGCCTCAATTCTGTGTTTCCTTCCAAATCTTGTGGCCCTCACCCCTTGCTCTCTGTACCCAATCTACCCAGTCACAACCAACTTCTCCTGGACTCTGTCTTTTTCACCTGAAAAGGTGGAGAGGTTTCTGGCAACCCTCGACTGATTCTGCAAATTGTCTGGACAGCATCAGCACACGTATCTTCAAAACCTGCTTTACTACTCTTGCACATCCTCTTTCTGCTCTGTTCACACTATAATTTGCCAGAGGTCATCTTCCATCTGCTTGGAAGTCAGCCAACATGACTCCATTTCATAAACATGGTGTATATACTGATCCCTTAACAACAGACTTATCAGCTTACTTACAATCATCAGCAAGGTCATGGCATCCATCATCGCAGGTGACATCAAATCCTTCATTTTCTCCAATGGTCTGACCTTGGACATGCTGCTTATGCTCTCCCAACAATGGATGGAGGCCCTCAATATCAGACATGAGATCAGAGCCGTCTCCCTATACATATCTCGAACATTTAATACAGTCTGGCATCCTGCCTTGCTATCCAATCTCTCTGCCTACGGCATCCAATGTCAACTCCACATATGGCTTACCGACTTTGTCTACTCTCATAGCCAACATGTGGCACTCAACGGATCTTTTGCTTCTCTCCCTGTCCAACTTGGAATGCCCCAAGACAGTGTTCTGGGCCCAGTCCTATAACTGATCTGCATCAATGATTTCTCTGAATCTCTGGAATACCCCCTTTATCTCTTAGCTGATTACTTTACCATATGCCATACCATCTCCCATCCTTCATAACGGCTTGCAGGAGCCTCTTCCCTCTTTGCAGACATTGACAGAATCAAAAGCTGGTCAAACACTTGGAATATGTCTTTCAATCCTGACAAATCTCACACCCTCACCATGCCTCTCCGAAAGGACCATTTAGTGAACCCTCCCATCCATTTTCTTAACAATCCTCTTGTAGAAGTTCAGTCACTCAAGCTTTTGGCCCTCATTATCAACCATCGTCCTTCTTGGGCATGCCACATATTACATCTAATTTGGCCTCCAAAGCCAGTTGCTACAGTCCTTCCTTGACACACCTGAACAATTATCTACCCACAAGGCCTTAATCCAGTTCTTGATGAAGTACAGCTCTCCCATTTATGCTGGCCCCCTGCTTCACACTTTGATGAGCTTGACCCCGTGGAAACCAAGGCCTTTAATATCAATGGAATCTCCTGCAATGAAGCCAAGCCTTCTTGGCACTATCATTTTCACATGCGTTGTTTTGATACAAATTTGTCGGGTTCGGTATGTATTCGGATCTGCAGCCACTTGTGCAGCTGTCTTGGTATGTTTAGTAACAATTCACGCCTGTCCCCAATATCCAGGTTACACTTACGATCACTGTGAAACTTGCTTGGCCATGTTTATACCACACGCACGAGGCGTAAAGTGGGGTTAAGTAATTGGTTCACTGAGTCTATGATGAAGGAACTACTTCATGTAAAATTTAATTTTATATTTTGAACACTGTTAAACACAAATCGGAACGTGAATCGGAACATGAACCAACAGTTTAGCAGTACTTGGGTCCAGGAACAGGGAAAGGGCAGAACAGATGAGGATTTCCTAGATTTAGTCCAGGATTGCTTTTTAACCCAGTTTGTAGATAAGCCCACTAGGGGGATTGCAGTGTTTGACCTCCTTTTGAAGATATCAGGGGAAAATAACAAGCCAGGACCAGTGGTGGGCCCATTGAGGAATAGTACCAGGAGAGTGATTAGTGAGGAAAGTGAGATGGCAGGCTTATTAAAACAGGTATTTTGCTTCAACTTTTACACAGGAACACTCAGGAGAATTGCCAATAGCTGAGAGTATCTATCAAGGAGGTGAGGAAGGGCTTTTACAGAAGATCCAGGTTGGAGTGGAGGAAGTAAAGAGGAGACAAGACAAGTAGATAAGAGTAGATAATAAAGGAACAGCCAGATAATATGCACCTGAGAGTATTGAGGGAGGTGGCTGAGCAGGTAAGCGAGATGTTAACGGATATTTTCAATAGCTCACTGGAGTCAGGACAGGTACAGGAGGATTGGAGAGCAGCAAATGTAACACCATTATTTAAGAAAGGATCCAGAGAAGAATTGGGAAACTATAGACCTGTTAGTTTGACTTCAGTTGTGGGGAAGGTGCTGGAGACATTACGGACCAGATGAGGAACCATTTAAACAAATACAAACGAATTAAAGGTGGTCGCAGCATGGGTTTACCAAAGGTAGTTCCTGTTTAACAAATCTTTTAGAGTTCTATGAAGCAGTGTCTGATTGGGTGGATGAGGGAAAGGCAGTGGACATAGTATGTCTGGATTTTCGGTAGGCATTTGATAAGGTACCACATGAGAGGTTGTGAGCCAAAGTGAGGGCTTGTGGAGTGGCTGGTCAGGTAGGTAATTGGATTGCAAACTGGCTTCGTGGTAGGAAGCAAAGAGTGGCTGTGAGTGGGAGGATGTCTCACTGGGAGGATGTAAGTAATAGGGTACCTCAGGGATCACTACTCGGACCATTACTATTGATTATTTACATCAATGATTTGGATGGTGGGGTGAAGAGTAGGCTTTACAAATTTGCAGATGACACAAAGCTTGGAGGTAAGGTGGATAGCAGAGGGGGTAGTGATCAGATACAGGAAAGTATTGATACTTGTATATATTGGGCAAAAGATTGGCAGATGGAATTTAACCTGAGCAAGTGTAAGGTGTTTGGGGATGGTGAAGAACAATGAAAATAGAGATTACAGGCTACAACGGGTAATTTTGGAGCATGTCACACCTGGGGGTGGTAATAGATATGGGAGGGAAGCAGGCAGTACAGTGCCAGGCAGCTATAGGTAAAGCAAAGAGGGTTTTAGGTTGTATTTAGAGGGGGATCATTTATAAATCAAAAGAGGTGGTGTTAACATTGTACAGGAATTTAGTGAGGACCACATCTAGAATACTTTGTGCAGTTCTGGTCACCACAGTTCCGGAAGGACATTGATGCCATTGAGTGGGTTCAGTGCAGCGTTATTAGATTGATTCCGGGCATAGCTAGACTCAGCTATGAGGAGTGGCTGAAGGAGACAGGGCTTTATACACTAGAAAGGAGGTGGTTATGAGGAGATATGATAGAGATGTTTAAGATAATGAAAGGTATAGATAAAATAAGTGTAGATGAATTATTCAACAGATTAGACAGTGATAGGACCAGGGGCCATAACCTGAGAGTAAAGAAGAGGAAGGTTAAAATGGTAGTAAGGCAGGGGACTTTTATTCAGAGAGTAGTTAATGCATGGAATGGTCTCCCTGGAAAGGAATTGGCAGCAGAAACAGTAGATGGGTTTAAATTAGAATCAGATAGGTACCTGGAAGTTATGGAGATAGAGTGGTATTGGGATGGTGGCAGGACTTTTAGATAGCTTGAGTATTGATGGGTTATTGTGTGCATGTGTACACAATAACTGTTTGTGTTAATTAACTAAGCCCATGCCCCCTCCCCTGGGGAAAACATGCATACAAAAACTACAATAAAAAAACAACAACACAAAAAACACTTTTAAAAAACAAAAACATTTTGCATTTTCTTCTCTTGATCTTGTGTTGATAAATTAGTGTGGTGTTGATGTGGCACAGGCATGATGGGCTGAATGGCCTCCACCTGTGTCTAATTTCTATGTTTCCTTGTGTTACTTTGGCTCTGAATTGGGCAAATTGTCCAGAATGTCGTCCCGATCGAGCATATGCAGAGGAGTAAGAAAGTTTTTTTTACTCTGTCTATCCGGCACTCAAACAAAATTGAAAATCATTCCAAACAGGAAACAACTTTTGGGAACGTCATAATTAAAGGACACAAACAACAGGCACAAAGAATGAATGCAACGTGTTAAATAAGGTGGTGTAAAAAACACACAAGTTGTGTCAACAGTGGTAAACTTCTGAAAAAAAAGGTTGTTGAACACTGAATAACGCAAATCACCTTCTTGGCACTTCCAAAAACCTCCACTTTAGCAATACCTGGATAAAATATTACATCATTTTATATCATCTCGACCAATCAAATGTGCTGCTCGTGTTCTCAGCGCTGGGGAATATTGAGATTCAGACAAAATTGTGACTCGTCGGAAATACAGATCGTGCTCGGGGATACAAGGTAAGAGTCGTAAAGATCGTTCGCATGTCCTATTTTCTCAAGCCTGCGTGGGGTGAGGTGTTCTATGAACTCTCTCGTATTTTATTTTTTCCACGCTGTCATTACTTTGGAGACTGTTCCTCGAGATACCTTAAGAGGTTTTGAGGTTTCAGTCACAGAATACCCAGCCCTGCGAGCACCAACCATTTGTCCCCTTTCAAAGTCAGGTTAGGTCTATCATTTTGGGCAAATTCTATCTCGATAAATCTGGAACAGGAAAGAGGGCATTCATTATTATAAGGTTTGCAATATTTGATACAGGTATAAACATTATTACATGGAATAATCCATCCAGAAAAACCTCCAAAACTCAGGAAATAAATGCCATTATTTTTGTCTGATGTTTCCATTGTTGTCCAATCCCTATATAATAATTATATATCTCAACTCATGGAAGAGGGTAGAGAAGCATAAACACTGATATTGAGAAAGGAAGGTCAAGAAGAAGGGGGTGATATAGGAAGCTAGTCGTACAGAAGTTACGAAATAAACGCAGAATTTAATACAATGTGATGATGAGCTGACGTCTTGAATGACTGAAGGGAAGAACAGAACCGGATCTCTCTTTGAATCTGGTGTACAAGGCTCTATCTAATGGCATACACGAGAGTGTGCAGTCCACTTACAAGTGCTACGTTGAAATATATAATTTGTATCCAGCAAAGCAAATGCATGCCTTTTGCATTTCCACGGAAAATGGGGTTTGTGCATCTCACACCAGATTCAAGATGCACTTCTCCATAATGACCACTTCAACATGCAACCTTTCCTCTCACCTGCTCGGTCATCGGTGATGAAATACCTTTTGGCTGCCAGACTACCAATATACATT
>NC_140969.1:92548357-92590857 GCF_056783735.1 Eptatretus burgeri
CTCCATCCATCTATCCATCCACAAATTGTCAATTGGATTCCACATTACAACTCACCATCTCTCCATCCATTAACCCACTTTCCTGCTCACCCTCTCTCCATTGTCCATCCATCCACCCACATCCCAACTCCCTCTACCTCCAACCCATCCATCTACTTTCCTGCTCACCCTATCTACATCATGCATCCATCCACAAATTGTCTACAATTTGATTCCACATTACAACTCACATTCTATCCATTGTCCATCCATCCATGTTCTAACTCACCCTCTCTCCAATTTGATTGATCCAAGACTCCCTCATTCCCCCAGTTTCCAGGTTTTCCTCAATCCATCCAAGTCTCCCTCATTCCCCCAGATTCCAGGTTTTCCTCAATCCATCCAAGTCTCCCTCATCCCCCAGATTCCAGGTTTTCCTCAATCCATCCAAGTCTCCCTCATCCCCCCCCCCAAATTCCAGTTTTTCATTCATTCATCCATCCTCGTCTTACTCCTCCCCCAGGTTTTCCTCAATCCATCCATCCAAGTCTTCCAAATCCCCCAGATTCCAGGTTTTCATTCATCCATCCATCCATCCAAGTCTCCCTCATCCCTCCAGATTCCAGATTTTTCTCAATCCATCCATCCAAGCGAGTCTCCCTCATCTCCCAGCTTTTCCTCAATCCATCCATCCATCCGAGTCTCCCTCACCCCCCCCCCAAGTGTTCTTCAATCCATCCATCCTAATCTCCATCATCCCTCCAGAATCCACATTTTCTTCCATCAACCTATTTACATGAGATCTTCCTCCCCCCTCCCCTCTGCCAATGTCACTGGACAACCCATCTTCCTTCAGCACACGATGTGCCCCACCCTTTCCACTGCCCTCTCATGACCCACTACATATTTGTCGTGACGGAAAATCCATTAAAGGAATTACTACCTTCAGCTGGTCTCTCAACAAGCAGCTGGCTAACAGTGTTGTGAATAATAATAGCAGTAAATATAATCTCAGAAAACACAAAACCACTTCCAAATTGTAGTTGCATTTACTTCTCAGTGAATGCTCAAACCAGAGTCCAACGTCCTCAGAATAAATCTACAAAAGCTGCGACAACAGTTGTTAACATGACCTTGGTCTGGATCTCTCTACGAGTTACCTCCCAGCGTCAGGCACGTTCTTATAGACAGTTGTAACTAAGTTTGACAAGTTTAACTTTACTTAAAGCGCCATGTTATTAAAATGTGTACCAAATGTATGTCAACTGTCTGGCTCCAGGAAATATGGGCAAGCACAATTACAAAACACTCTCGAGTGTCATCTACATGTTACATACTAGTAGGGCATGCTTGTAAACTGCAAGCGACAACTCAGGTACACCCGACGTGCACACATAATAAATATAACCTCGATGTATTTGATAAGTAGATTGGAAGAAGTTTTTACATTTGACAAAATGGATTGCAGTTTCGTTCCATAAGCCGCTATATAACTCTACCAGTGATTAGAATGAGCTGTTTATTTAAAAGTTTACAGCTGCAGTAATTTTTAAATGTAAATATGGCAAGGGTTAATAAGAGGTGGAAGAAACAACTAGTTCAAGTGTAAACTCCATTGGGTCATGTCTTGGGTCATGTGACCCACCGTGAGCAGGGTGAGGCTGCACCGGCCGACTTTTATTTGGGGATATTTTTGTTTATGGACATTTTGTGACCGTTTTGTGATTTTTTTTTTTCCTGGGATATGGGCTTTGAGTTGCAGCAACATGCAAAATTCCACCTTTCTCACCCACCTGAAAGGCACAAAAAATTTATATCAGTGAGCGAGTCAGTGGTTAGAAAGAGCTTTAAATCTAAGATTACAGGTTGGGAGGACATAGATTCAAGTGATCGAGGGAATCTATCGTTATCACAAGGTGACTGTTCCATTATAACCCTAATTTGTTCCCTGGCAGATCACAGACAGCTTCAAGAGGTTCGTATTAGGTTCACAAAAGCTTCATTCCAGGTACCTGTAAACACTTCACCATGGGATAGGGATCATGAAAGGAGGGACGTCAATGACTCGAAGGCAGTTCTTCTCGCTGACGAATCCAGATTTTAATCTTGATTATAATGACAGGCATGCCAGAGACCTGGCGACAAGATTTTTTGAAGAGGAAGTTGCAGAATGTGATAGATATGCAAGAGAATTTGTCACGGTGTGGGCTACAACCAACTTTCAGTGAAGGACAGACAGCACCGCAGCCTCAGAGCTGGAAGGTCCTGTGATGAGATGCTCCATCAGATAGACACATTTCGCTGTGCAGTCCATGGCCAAACGTGTTACTATCTGATGCCCACAGTGACCAAGGAGCAAGGCTGTAGGTTAGAGCAGGAATTTGGAATTTGGCTCGGGTGCTCTGGCACACGGGGCCGCCCAGTTTAATGTCCATGCGAGGAACGGCACACACATTGATGCTTTGCCCTGCCTGCGAGACACCGGCGTGACAGTTTATAGCTGGTCCAAGATTCAAACACAGGTCAAACAGCTCAGAGGGGATTGTGCATAACTCCAGGCTATCCTGTTAGCCCACTTGCCCACAGTGAGCAAGGAAAATCACTGCCATTACATAACAGGAAGCTCCCAAGAGGATCAGCCAGTGACAATTCCTGACCTGAAACCCAATGGTCATGCTTGGTTCATGCTAGAGAATGCGATATCAACCAATCCAGTGCGACCCAGGACACTGCAGAAGCTCCAGCTCATTCTTGAATGGGCTCAGCTTTCCACAAAAAAAAAACCTGTTTCATGTCTTAAAGTAGTGAGAAATTAAGTTGTTATTGAAAAAGTGTCAGTGTCTCTTCGGTGACGTGGATAACTATATCGATTGCTTGATATACATAACTTTCAAGGCACAGTGTGAATCTCCTTGTTGCGAGAAATCTTAATTGCTCATCAAAAGTTGCTGCACAGTACGAAGTATACGTGCCATCGCTTAAAGATTTGTAAGCCTTGACCAAACAACAAAAATTATTGACATTTAGCCAATTTGTCAGCACAAGGAACGGCAACTCGAATGATCAGTTAATGCCCCACGATTCATAAATAAGATATGAAAAAAACGGCCACTTGGTCCATCCCGAAGACGTTGCCCAAAACCACTTCACACCGACTTTCAAAACAAATGCTGCACCGATGTCAGGGACTCGTACGTTATTAGCAGGAGGATGTGATGTGCCGAGTCCATGGAGATTAATAGAGGAGAAAGGAACACGGGTAATTCGAGAACGGAAGAGAGGAAAAGCCGGTCCGTTGCTGGATATAAGCTTACACTGTTTCACATTATACCGGATATTTTTTGCAGGTTTTTCTTTACTTCAAATTAAACGTTACAGCGGACCCCTTCCTCCCACTCCCCCCACTGTGGTCGAGGCCAAATGCCAGTCTTTACCCAAACTAAGCCATCTCCAACAGATGTCATCAAGCATTGCACATTACGACAATGTTGAACCAAGTGCAATGTGTGACCTTCATGGGTTTAAACGGAATTCGATTTGCAAGTTCTGCCCTGACGTGAGCTATGCTAACATCTGGACCCTGAACAGATTAAACTCGACTTAGGTCACACAATTTTCTGCACTTCAGTTTACAGCAATGTAGTGTGGGGTTGGGGGATGTCGGGGGTTAACAAAGTCAAAAGTATTTTTAGGTGCTTTTCACCGGGGACACGTGCATCTTTTTTAGGTGCATCTTTTCAAGATGATGTATTGGAGATGCTGCAAATGCAAAGCAAATGTCAGCCATTTCAACCTTGTAGATTTCATCAAGTCAACGACATTTTGAGTCAAAACAATCCAAATAAGAAAGAGCACTTGCAAATATCAAAATACTTCAGACTGTTTTCGTTTTCAAAATCAAAACAACATAGAGATATGGAAGCCTGTAGAACAAAGGCCTGATGCTTTAAAGGACAACTGTTAAGTTGTGATATCAGCTAGGAGTATTGGTGTTGGGGGATCAATTTACCGAAGTGACTTTGAACAAGATTTGAAAGAAAAAAACAACCCATAAATTTACAATCGTTTATTCGCTCAGATGAATCATGTGACTGCAGGTTTGCCTCGGTTCCTGTCGGGGTGCGGCAATGGCGCT
Source organism: Eptatretus burgeri (assembly GCF_056783735.1). Taxonomy (NCBI): domain Eukaryota; kingdom Metazoa; phylum Chordata; class Myxini; order Myxiniformes; family Myxinidae; genus Eptatretus; species Eptatretus burgeri. Next base: position 92,552,472 of record NC_140969.1, read on the forward strand.
GATGTAGTTCCCCCTGTAGCTTAGGGCAGGGATTTGGAATTTGTTCATGGTGCTGGCAATAGCTCGCCTACTCTTTGCGAAGGACACTGTGGGATCTTTAACGTCCACTAACGACTGCTGGCAGACGGGACGCCCAGTTAAACGTCGAATCTGATGGACGGCGTGCACAGTGATGCCTTCCCTTGCACGTGAAACACCGAGGTGGCAGTTTAAAGCTGGGTCGGGATTCAAACACAGGCTCGACAGCTCAAAGGTGAGTATGCATATCTCCAAGCTGTCCTGCCAGACCACATTGATTTCAATGCCTACATGAGAAACGAGAAACGTTTTTCTTTGGAGCAACAACTATGAGACACCAGTTTACAACTAGAAGGGCACTTGGTAGAGCGCATACCGCCGCCACATAATGCCTGATCCACGAGAACATATCTGGCCCAATACATTTTTGAAATGACCGTTTTTGGCCCCCCCATCTCTCAATGGTGAAGAATCACTTTAAAAATTAAATAAACATCGTATCCAGATCCGGATTTGGATCTTCACCAAAATCGAATCAATTTGTCGTGGTCACACACCCAACCTGTCCACTAAGTTTCATCTGAATCCGGACACAACTTTTTGAGATATCTTGCACACAAACAGACAAACAAATAAACATACAGAAGGATGAAAACATAACCTCCTTCACCTTCGGTGGCAGACGGAATAAGGTGAGGGAGCTAACAGTTAAAATATCTTTTTGGCAAAATGCATCCCAGCTAATCCAGGCCTCTGACAACCAGATCATTAACATGACAATATGGGGAAAATGTACTTATTTATACAATATGGCTTTAAAATATGAAGAAAGTTAAACAAGAACACAAATGCTGTGTAATGTCTACTACAGGTGTATGAATGTGGTCATGGCTAGGCAAATTCACAATGGTATATTTCAAGGGGCAAGGAATCGGGTCTGAGAAAAAGAGGAGAATGAGAATGTTGGATACTAAAAACAGTGAACAGGGCCAGCCTCACACCTCATACATCTGTGCATCTGAATCGCAGTGAAACAGCACTTGGAGATTTCACGGCTGGAACAACATATAAGCAGGGGGGTGGCAGCAAATGCAATGGGCCATCCGAATGATGACTGCTTTTACATCAACACCACATTGACTGTCAGTTGAATACAAATAATTGATCACAAAGCTATTTATTTGAGTACACCTTGAGAGCATAATGGAACTAGAAGGGCAATCGGCAGAGCGCATACCTCCACCAGGCAAAACAGTTTATGTTTTGTATCCCACCGATAGTAAGGATCTGCATCTGGACCTGACCAGTATCTAATTGGCTTGTTCTTGTCACCTACCCAACTAATTTATCAAGTTTTGTCTTAATTCGTCCACATAGTTTTGAAATATCATGCTAAATATAGCTTTTGGCACTTTCTCTCAATGGTGAAGAATCACTTAAAAATGTGTTTTCAAAATTCTTGTATCCAGACCCAGATCTGGATCTTCACCAAAATCGAATCAATTCGTCCTTGTCTCAAAAATAGAATCAATCTCAAAAAGTTGTGGACGGATCCGGATGAAATTTTGTGGACAGGTTTGGTGTGTGAAAAGGACGAAATGATTAGATTTTGGTGAAGATCCGGATCTGACGACGAGAATTTTAAAGTGATTCTTCACCATTTAGAGATAGGGCCAAAACCTATATATAGTACGATATCTCAAAAAACTGTGGACGGATTCAGATGAAAATTGGTGGACATGTTGGATGTGCGGCAAGGACGAATCGATTCGATTCTGGTGAAGATCAGAATATGGATCTGAATACGAGATCGATTTAAATTCTAAATCGATTATTCACCATTGAGAGATAGGGCCAAAAACGATATATTTCAAACGATAGGGCAAGATATTTCAAAAATGTAATGGGCCCGATATATTCTTGTGGATCAGGCATTGCGTGGTGGAGGTATGCGCTCCACTGAGTGCCCCTCTAGTTTCATGATGCATTCAAATAAAATTTAATATCTAGAGTCATCAGACTCATCACAAACTACTCCGAAGCGATAAAGCTAAAAAATGAAGATAAAATGTGAATAAGTTCGATTAACAGAGAAAATCAGATTCTTAGTTAAACAAGTTTTTCAAACCCTTTGCCAAATTAACCCTATATCACTTCAGGAGCAAATTATTTGTTTGAAAGGTTAAAAAATAAGTGTCATCGGTTTCACCTGTATGTAATCAGTGGTTTACCTTAAAAATTAAACTCTCCCACTTATCTATGGAGTTTTAAGGTGAAACTCACTTGGTCAACCAACAAGTCAAACATGAAGACCAAGGAGCTTTCCAAAGAAGTCAGACATAAAGTGGTGGAAAAGCACCGCATAGGAGAGGGTTACAAGAAGATTATAAAGTTGCTCATTATCCCTCTGAGTACAGTGAACTCCATCATTAAGAAGTGGAAGACGTATCATACTACGTAGACTATACCCAGATCAGGTCAGATCAAGGTTATAAGAAGATTATAAAGTCGCTCATTATCCCTCTGAGTTCAGTGAACTCCATCATTAAGAAGTGGAAGACGTATCATACTACGTAGACTATACCCAGATCAGGTCACCCATACAAACTCAGCAGGTGGGTAAGCAGGAAACTGGTTCGTGATCTCACTGTAAATCAAACAATGACTTTGAAAGATCTGCAAGGCTCTATGCCTGAGATGGGGGTCAGTGTTCATCAATCAGCAATATCCCGTTCCCTTCATGGACAGGTGGTAAGAAAGAAGCCATTACTGAAAAAGACACATCTAAAAGCTCGTACGGAGTTTGCAAAAAAGCATCTTAATGATACTGTAGGCATGTGGAAAAATGTTTTGTGGTCAGACGAGACAAAAATTGAACTTTTTGGTGTAAATTCAAAGCGTAATGTCTGGCGCAAGCCTAGCACTGCACATCACCCAATCAACACCATCCCTCCTGTCAAACATGGTGGTGATATCATCATGTTATGGGGCTGATTTTCATCAGCAGGGACTGGCAAGCTTATCAGGATGGAAGGGACAATGGACGGTACAAAGTACACGAGAATCCTCGATGAAAACCTGTTTGAGTCAGCCATGAGTCTGAAACTGGGTCGGAGAGTCACATTTCAGGAGGACAATTATTTAAAGCACAAAGCTAAAGCCACACTGGAATGACTGAATAAGAATACAATAAATGTTCTTGAGTGATCCAGTCAAACTCCTGACTTGAACCCAACTGAACATTTATGGCGAGACTTGAAGATTTCAGTCCATCGACGATCCCCATCAAACTTAGCAGAACTAGAGCAATTTTCACGTGAGGAATGGGTAAAGATTTCACCATCTCACTGTACAAAGCTGGTAGAGACTGAGACAAAAACATTTGTAGCGGTCATTGCTGTACGAGGTGTTTCCACCAAGTACTGACCGAAGGGGCTGAACACTTTTTTTTCAACCAGTGAATTTTGATTTGTACCTGTTTCTTACAGGTATACCTGACATTTAACCTCCTTCAACTATACCAGTGTTTAGTTTGATTTCTTCAGTTATGAATAACAAAGTTCATTTAGAAAAATTGTTTCTACCTAATTCATAATTCATCTAAATGTGGCATTATTGAGAGGGGTTGAATACTTTTGCAAGCCACTGTATCTGCGTTCATCCACCAATTATGTCAATACAGGACAAAGAGCATTTTGTCATGGTATAAATGGATTTCACACCATCCATGACGAAAATAATCCATGAATTCATCCTCTTCAAGATGATGTATTGGAAACTTACCCAGAAGGCTATGTGGCTCATTCTGCGTATGCAGTATTCAACCCCATGAACTTGTTTTATTTACTTAACTTGTATGTAGTAACTCCATTCTTACAGTTAACCTAACCAAATTTAACATCCACATCCTTTTTCACAATTAACTAATATACCCATTTATACCCAAGTGATATCGTCAATAACCTCAAGACACGGAATTCCACCAGTGTATCAGAACACAATAGCCTATTCTTTATCAGAGATACCCAAGGAATCCTTAACCACGGGATATCATGTGATTTACTTTGGAATACCTTGATCACGCAGCTCAATGACAAGCATATGACCAAGCTATTCCGCCATCCCTCAACTTCACAACATCTGTCCTTCGATGAAGGTTTCCCATCCAACTACTAATTGTGCTCGACTTTGCTTTGCTTCCAAGACCTTACGGGATTGGGATATTCCAGCCGATAAATCATAGTGGAGGCAGTTCCGATGGGGACAAATGGCTCATGCCGTGTTGTGGAGACATTCCAGCCTGAAGAAGGGTTTCAATATCATTTATTAGCCCACGCTCGCTAAGCGAAAAGCAGGGTTAAGGGATAGGTCCCGTACATGCGTACGTGCATGTCTACATTTTGTTATTCCCTTTTCTCTGGAACCACTTGTTGGATTGACATGAAATTTTTGTGTTAGGTGCAACTACTCATGTAGAATGTTTTAATGATAATTATGACATCAAAGGTCACGTATATCTGGTGTTGGCTTAATGGCTAGGGTGGTGGGCTTGGGATCCTGAGTTCAAATCCCACTCGGCTGTTGAATTAATACCAGGTGGGGTTGACTCTGCCTGTCATCCTTCCGAGGTCGGCAAAATGAGTGCCAGCATGCTGGTATCCTGTGTCGGAGTGGAGATCCGTCCAGGATTGTGTCCAGTAGCCAAGGAGACTGCTTAGGCAGCACCAACACTGCACAGACTATGGTCCCAATGGAGGAATGGATGGATAGGTCACGTGGTCTGGTAGCCATGTTAGAAAAAAGGAGACACGTTTGACCTCTGTCTCTCCAAAACTGCTCCATGGAAAAAATTGAAAGTTCACAAATGTAAAGTACTCCCTATGGGAAACAAGCATGATTTTTTTTAATGTCATAAGTGCCTTTGTTATGATGTCATAATTGCAGACATGGAACGGCACATCCGATTAGCATGAGAATTTTTGAGGGTCATCTCAGGATAAATTGGTCGAGATTAAAAAAAAATTGATGATGTCATTGGTCATGTGGTTCAGCAGCCATATGAAAAAAAATAAATAAAAAAAAACCTTCAAAAATCTCCGAAACGGCTGAACAGATTGAGGAGAAACTTTACAGGTATGACCGCCTATCCATGAAGAACAAAAAGTTCTCCACCTATGATAGGTCACAGGTCACATGGTTTTGCAGCCAGATTGGATTTACCCGCAAACCTTTAAAAATCCCCTTCTCCAGAGGGCTGGACAGATCGAGGGGAAACGTCACACCAATGTTCCCCAAGCCTTGGGGATACCAGGGGATTCCCCAAGCCTTGGCGAGAAATAATTGATATGTCACATGGTCTGGCAGCCATATTGGATTGAAAGAAAAATGTTTAAAAAACCCTCTCTTGAACCTTTGCATCAATCAATGTGAAACTTCAAAATTATGATCTAGTTCTGATGAGGAATATATATTTTAAATCTCAACCTTATCAGATACATAGTCTAGCAGTCAGGATTATTTATTTCTTTTGAATCTGCGTTATTTTTGATTTTTTTTTTGTTGAATAAGGCCCACTTGGCTGCGCCTGGATGGGTTTGAGGGTAGAGGAGTAGCAATTAAAACCTGAGTCCTATCTAGGTTCCTCCTGATGACTTGATCTTTGCTTTTTGCTTGTTCAGGTGCCTTCTGATGGCTTCTGATGGTTCCAACCTCTTTCATTTAGTCTTTCATCTGATTTGAAGTTAATTTATTTAATTACGAATTTGCTGCCAGAAGAGTTGGCTCACACTAAGTCCATTTCATGATGGTGTGGGGTAAGTATTCGATGAATACCTTCTATTTTTGAGAAAAGTCCTCACAAGTACAGCATTGGATAGAGAAAGATCTTCATGATGTCGACAGGAATGGTCATCTTAGAAGATGAAACGTTGTCCACTACAACATACAAATGGTATAATGATAGGCTATCTTCACTGCAAAGAAAACGATATTGTTGAGAAATAATGGAACTGCAACACATTTGCCTTAATGTTGATTTGTTTACTGTCCACTGTCCAGTGTATGTCTTCCTCAACCCTCATCTTTTGATGATTATGTTGGACCGTACTCTTTGCAGAGCATTGGTGCTGCAGAAGCAGTTTCTTGGAAAGGGTGGTGCTGCAGAAGCAGTTTCTACGAGGTGGTTTTCCATTGCCTTCCCAGCATTGTTTGTCCTTGCTTTGTCCTTTAAATGCTGAGCGTCAAGCAAGGAAGCAGCACAAACCATGAAAAAAACAAAGTGTTTGGTATGACACAGATGAGGTTCGAACCATTACACCACCGAGTCTGATCCATCCTTCATTAGACACTGTTAAATAAGCATTTGCAAGTTTTCCCCGTTATGTAGGAGGATAGTCTGACAGAATGGTGTAGACAGTGCTGTCTCGTCTGGGTTCTAATCCTGACCTGATTATAAACTGTCAGATTGGTGCTTCACAGGCAAGTTGTTGCATCACAAAGTGCACTGTCCCTCGGATGGATGTCAAGCTGGGTGTCCTGTTTACTGCATTAGTTTGTGGACGTTAAAGATCCCACAGTGTCTTTCGTGAAAAGTAGGCAAGCTTTGGACCTTCAGGGGTCGGTGGACCTTCAGAAAAACGTCAGGCCGAGCCAGCAGGTCCACGACAAATACTTGGGTCAAAAACTTTCCCCCGGACTCAAGAGAGTGGGAAAAATTGGGGCCGGTTAAATTAGTTCTCAATAGATGTGGCTGCATATTGATCATTGGTAGATATCAACCATAATATTGTGCCATTCAAAATCTGAAGGTTCTTCTGAGTTAATCTGTCAATCATTTTGTCGTGTCTACCTTGTTTTCTAAATTGGCACAATATATTGTCTTCTGTTTCTTTACTTGAGAAGGCCTACTGTGAAAGAATCGTGGGTGCAATAACAAATCTGTTTTGCATACTATAGCAAGGAGGCAGCGGAGATATTTTGGCCACATTATGTGTCGCCCGAACCTACAAAAGAGCAATATTGACTGTTACGTTTGATGGAGGAAGAGCAAGAGGAAGGCAAAGAAGAAAAACGACAGACAATACGATAGATTGAATGAGCAAGTCTGAGATGGAGCTTCAAAGAACTACTGAAGATTTATTGGAATGGCGTTTCATAAATCGCCAACCTCTGGATCGGAGATGGCACCTAATGATGATGAATGTGACAACTGTGACCCTCTAAAATACAATAATCATAATATAATGAGTCAGCTCTTAACTCGTGGCATCTTAATTAGAACCAAGCTTCAATACTACAGCTCCTTTGCAGTGTGGGAAAATAATGCATAATTGCACATGCATGTTGGCATCGTGAAAGTAGGGATCATGAAAGTAATCATGCCAGATAAAGGTAATGGCGTTTCAAGTTTAGGTATGCTGTTCCAACACTTTTTACCATGCAACGTTGGTTGGCATCCAATTGGGAGGAGGAAATTCCCCCTTGAGGAAATGTCCTGCAAAGTGTGGTGAGAAAAGCGGCGCCATTGTTGTGGCGTCGCTGGTACCCAGAGTATTCCGGGAAGTGATGGCACTTCCTCCAAGTTCAGTGGTTGTGTTAAGTGTTTGTCTCATCAGTATGTCGATGTATGTGTGAGTGTATGTTCATGTGTGTGTATGACTGGTGGTTCCATTACGAGTCTTAGACCTTGTATAACATAAATAAATAAATAAAAACCGTACATGGCTCCACAGACGTTTTCAAGTTGGTTTACCATTTGGAATTGTAAACACCTGAGGGTGTAAGATTTTATCTGTGACACATAGTTAGAATCATCCTCCCTAAAATCCTGTTACCTGCACCCAGTAAATGCTATTTGTTCGAAACTTTGAAGAAACACTTTCTAGGTAAGCACCTCGGCATGAAAACACAAGTGGTCACAAAGGAATGCCAGTGCCTACATATGTAGGTTAAAGAGATCTACAAAAGCAATGTGATGAACCTGCTCTCTCATTGGGTTAAATGCATCAACTTGTCATTATAAATGTCCTGTTCGTGGCAAAAATTAAAGACATTGCTTTACATTCCACTATTCAGCATAGTTACTATAGTGTCTACAATGTTTTGACTCTTACTTGAGGTGGATACCCTCAAAGCTGTTCAAAGTTTGGCATCTGGAGCTAGACAAATGCATGCAGCCAGTCAGTTGCATGTCCCCTTTCATGATTTCCCAGTTATGGACAATGAAACAAATTACCAGTTTGTACATGTAACTTCCTCATCAAGGTCGTGGTGGGTCAACAAGTCCACAAGATGATCGATATCTTAGAAACATAGCAATGAGGTTTTGCCAATCCTCTGCACACGGGCTAAACAACCATTTCAGTACAGCCCCTGGGAGTCACCATAAAGGTGATAAAACAGTGAGAAACATGTTACAATAACTTATTTTGAGGTCTGGACAGCCAGTAACTACTCTACAACAGACCATAAGCAGACCCTAAAGTTGCATGAGAAAAGCCATATTAAGCAGCACAGGATATCATTTCACAACAATAAATTGGAAGGTTTCCGTTACACCAAAAAATTGAAACAGGTACACCAGGCAAAGTAATCCCCAAATACGTTCGTTGCGAGATGACGAAATAAAGCAAAAATAAATCTAACTGAAACAATACTGTTCCTGACCTTAAAGTCCAGAGGTCGAAGAGATGGCGCCAGTACTCGTCGGTGTGAGCGAGACGATCCTGAAGTTCCTTTGCCTGATCCGGTCCACTCAATAGTATTAGCCGCTCTCCAAACCCATGAAGCCTTCCACGTGCCCCTCTTGCCGCCACCATCTCGTCCCGGCACTCCTGGACGCCAAACAAATACATGGCATTTCATTTTCTACCCAAATCAAATTAAATCATTCAAACTAATGTCTTAATTTTAGGAAACATATGTCATCATCAATGTTCAAACTGTTTACACATAGAACTAGAAGGGCACTCGGTAGAGTGCATACCTCTGCCTGGCTGAATAGTTTATGTTTTGTATCCCACTGATAGGCCAGATCTGCATCTGGACCGAAACCAAAATCTAATTGGCTTGTTCCGTCACATACTCTACACATCCACCGAGTTTTGTTATAACCCGAACAAAACGTTTTGAAATATCATGCTATGGTCTAATCTCTCAGTGGTGAGTCCAATCTCTCAGTGGTGAGGAAACATCAATTTTTTACCCCCACCCCTCGTCCCACCTCTCCTCCACACCCCATCTTGCATCGATATACTCATAACATGCCCTTTCCATTTCCTTACCCTTACTCGTATTGGATCTGAGCCTTCCTTTTACTCTGCACCCCACTCACACTATACTACCCTCATATATCTTCATTCCCTCATATCGCAATTCACTTCCACCATCGCCCCTGTGGGTACATAATAAATAGTTGGCTCCTTGATAAACTAAACAAGAATGATAATAATCATGCCAGATAAAGATTATCACTACGATGGAATTAGAACCATCAATTCAGATAATGTGAATGAGAGTGTTCACAAGCTGCAAGTACTCACCTTTTCAAGTCTCAAGAGCATCGTCTCTAAGCCACATTCTCCATTCTGAGCCACCCTGCGTTCTAGGCTCGTGAGCCAGTCACAGAGCACTTTGTCACACTCAGCAAAGGTGTCCCACTCGCGTAACCGATTTTGTACACGCCGTCCACGAGTACAAACCTAAGCGGCATACAGTTCCACATTCAGGGGCCGATGGCATCATTAATGAAAGATATTCTGTAAAAGAAATTCTGTGGCTACAAAGAGACATTGGGAGGTTGCAGGTTTGGTGACAAACTATTTCACTCGTACAATAAGCACTGACCCTGTAATGCAACTGCTTCCACTGCCACTGCAGTCCGGAAACCTCGTATTCCAGCCGGGACAAGTCATAACCAGCCAAAGAGGACTGAAGGCCTTGCTGCAGCAGAGCCAATGGTACAAGATCTACAGCTGCTTCCTCAATCGTAATTTCCAGCTCCTATACACAAGGTGGACACAGCCCATGTCTATCGTTATCAAATATTATTTCACGATAACATTAAACATTGACTATTAATACGACCACGACTAATATTACTATTATCAATGAAGAATATTCTTAGCAACACAATTTAGGATATAAATGGCATGAGGGAAGGTCAATCCCTCATATATCCTCCTCTCCTATTCATTTGTCAATTATATTTTCATTTACACACCCCCACCCCCCTCACACTCCCAACCCCAGCCAGACAACCAGACAACCAGACGACTCTTAATACGAGCCAGGATAGACGGTAGAATGCTCATTGCCAAGCTGTCTTGTTATGGGTTAAATTCCCTCTGGAATTGGATCTTGTTATAAATTTTTAACTTGATGGTCAACTTATTGTGGAAGATGTATTTATTTTAAAAATGGAAACTTAGCCAATTTTCTAGGTAATAGCAGAGGTGTCAAAGTATATTCTGCAAAATTATGTGCCTCGAGACTAAATCTACTTAGTGATTAAAGTAGTACACGCTCTTTCACAAGCCTTGACCTTGTATACAAAAAAATATAAAAAAAAACTTTAGAAAGGCTACTTTTGGTTCACTTTTAGAGCAGCTTATTTGCTCCACTGCCAAAGGCAAGAAGATGATGAATTGCATACAATGTCTTGCAAAAATATTCACCCGCTCCAAAGTTTTCACCTTTTGATTTTATTTTATGATGCTTTCAAATCAAACATAATATATCGTCTGCACAAACGAGTCCAAAGTGATAAAGCGAAAAAAATTCAGATAATATGTCAATAAGTTAGATTAACACCTTAAAATCAGAAGATTCTTAGTTACACAAGTATTCAAACCCTTTGCCTAATTGACCCTAAATCACTTCAGGAGCAAATGATTTGTTTTCCAAGGATAAAAAATAAGTGTAATAGATTTCATCTGGATGTAATCAGTGGTTTAACTTAAAATGAAGCTCCCCCACTTTATATGGAGTTTAAAGGTGGAACTCACTTGGTCAACCAACAAAGCAAAGACTACCAAGGAGCTTTCCACAGAAGTCAGACAAAGTGGTGGAGAAGCACCGTTCAGGAGAGGGTTATAAGATGATTTCAATATCACTCATTATCCCTTTGAGTACAGTGAAATCCATCATTAAGAAGTGGAAAACATATCATACCACCCAGACTCGACCCAGATTAGGTCGTCCATCCAAACTCAGCAGGCAGGCAAGCAGGAAACTGGTTCAGGATGTCTCTGTAAATCCAACAATGACTTTGAAAGCAAGGCTCTATGTCTGAGATTGGAGTCAGTGTTCATCATTCAACAATATCCAGTTCCCTGCACAAAGCTGGCCTCAATGGAAAGGTAGTAAAAGAGAAGCCATTACTGAAAATTACATCTAAAAGCTCATGTGGAGTTTGTGAAAAAGCATCTTAATGACTCTGCAGGCATGTGGAGAAAACGTTTTGTGGTCAGACAAGACAAAAATTGAACTTTTTGGTGTAAATTCAAAGTGTTACATCTGGTGTAAGCCTAACACTGCACATCACCAGTCAACAGCATCCCTACTGTCAAGCATGGGGGTGGCAGCATCATGTTATGGGGCCGCTTTTAATCAAAAGGGACTGGTAAGCTTATCAGGAGAGAAGGGAAAATGAATGGTGCAAAGTACAGGAGAATCCTTGATGAAAACCTGCTTGAGTCAGCCATGAATCTGAAACTGGGAAGGAGATTCACATTTCAGGACAATGATCCGAAGCACAAAGCTAAAGCCACATTGGAGTAGCTGAATAAGAAGAAAACAAATGTTCTTGAGTGGCCCAGTCAAGGTCCTGACTTGAACCCAATTAAACATTGATGGTGAGTCTTGAAGATTGCAGTCCATCAACATTTACTGTCAGGTCAGGCTACATTAGATCTGTGATGTGCTACCGGTATCATGTAAACCTGTACTAACCTGTTCCATGGTCGGGTTGTCAATGACTAAACCGTCTCCCCCACCAGGTTTCCTGGTGAGGAGGGTGTGTGATACGGACACCCAGCAGGATTAAAAACAAAACCTGTCAAAGGACGGAGGAGTTCCTTGTGAGCCAACGGCCATCCATATCTAGTGCCCAACTGTGTCTGCGGACATCCTCCTGCAGTTGGGTTCCGATTGATTAGGAGGTTGGTGGCAGGATTTACACTTCATTCTGCAAAAACACCTCAGTCTGCAAAATCCACAAACGCAAAGAAAACTGAAAACTCACTCTGTGGGAGTACATGCTGTGCTGCTGCTCTTTGCAGGGCAGGTCACCAGATGACAGGATTGGGACAAAGCCTTCAGGACCTCCATTCCTTGATGATAGGAAGAAAAGCAGGGGGTAAACTTCCTGGGTCAGATTGCAGTGGTGTGTGGCGGAGTGGTGCTGAGGTGTCATCTCTCAGACGGCAGTCTCCTTGGGCTAACCTGAGGTGGTCCCTTCAGGTGGGTGCCTGGAATGTCCTATCCCTAAGAGAGGATGATCACCTGTCTCTGTTATCATCTGAGTTCAAGCGTTTGAACAGCAGTATTGCAGAATTTCAAAATGCAAAAAATGCATTTTGAATGCAAAAAAAAACAAAACAAAAAAACAAACAAACTGAGGTTCGGAGACCGGATAGCGGCGAGATCATAGCGGATGGTTACACCTATTATTGGTTTGGTCGTTCTGATGGTTATCATGACCAAGGAGTTGCTGTAGCTGTGTCCAATAAGCTGACTCTGATAATTGATGTAGCACCGGTCAACGAGCAAATTATGAGATGAAGGATTCGTCACTCCTTGGGTGTCGTTTCCCTGGTCTCTGTATATGCTCTGACTGAGGCGAGTGATCTCACCATAAAGGATGCATTCTATGCCATGCTCAAGTCTGTGGTTGATCAGTGCTCCCTCCAGAAGAGATACTCTTCTACTCTTGGGGGATTTCAATGTATTGACTGGAACTGAGAGGGATGGTTATGAGACGTGTGTTGGTCCTCATGGGTCTGAAACTGTGAACCAGAATAGCACTGTTCCTTGATTTTGCAAGAAGTCGTGGACTTAGGGTGGCCGGTTCATGGTTTCAGCGCCCACAGGCTCATCGCTGGACTTGGTATTCCAATGCTGGTGGTGTGGCAAAGGAGACTGACAATGTGCTCATTGATGGTTGCCGGAGAATGATCAAGAACTGCAGGGTCTATCAGAGTGCTCAGTTCCTCAATACTGACCACAGGCTTGTTGTCGCAACTCTGAAGTTGCAGCTTAAATCCAGGGGAATGGAACTATCTCAGCCTAGGCTGGATATTGGCAAGCTGAAGGATGAGAGGGTCACTGAGAAGTTTACGAACAGGCTGAGTGGGGATTTTGATGGTCTGGGTGCATTGGGGAATCCTGAAGTGTTGTGAAGTGCCTTCAAGATCACCTTCCTTGATGTTGCCAGTGGATGTCTTGGAACTCACCAAAGGGCGATGAAAAATTTTGTCTTTCAAGGGACGCTAGATACCATTGACCAGAGTCCCAGGGCCAGGCTTAATGCCAGAGCTGAACTGTCGAGGGGGTTGAGGCATAAAACTGTATGTGTGCTGAGGGTGGACAAGGATTCTGTGAGGGGGGTCAACCATCACCTGTGGTCAAGTGATGCTCATCTTGCTTACAGGGAAATTCGCGCATTGCATTCCTCCAAGCCCGTCCCTCGGTGTACTGCAGTTGGTGTGGAACGGTGGTGGGCTCATTTCAGATGAGTCCAAAGTGAAGGCCCATTGGGCTGGTTACTTTTAGCGGCTGTGCCAGGCTGACCCACCAGCTGTTGAGTTGGTTGTCAGGGTGTTACTATGCCCATTGCTGACCCTGAAATAAAATGTGATCAACCTTTGTTTGTGGAAACACAGGCTGTGGTGAACTGGGTGAAATGGGGCAAAGCTCCTGGGATCTGTGGCATCCATGCTGAACATCTCAAGGCTGGTGGAAATGCTGTGCAGTACTCATGTCATTGCATGCAGTTTTGTGAGCAACCTGGAACACAAGCATCATCGCAACTGACTGGAAGAGGGGTCTTGTTGTCCCGCTCAGAAAAGGGAAGGGTGATCGTCAGGACTGCAACAACTACCAAGGGGTGACGCTGCTCTCAGTGCCAGGCTAGGTCTTTGCTCGGATAATTCTTGATAGGGTTCGCCACCATCTGCTTGAGCACCATCCTCCAGAGCAGTGAGGCTTTACACCGAAGATGTCAACGATTGACCGTATCCTTGCACTTCGGGTCCTCACTAAACACAGATCAGAGTTTTGGCAGGGGCTACTTGCAGCTTGTGTCAATCTCTGCAAAGTATTCAATTCAGTGAATCAGGATGCCCCTTGGAGGATTCTTGGTTTTCATGGGGTGCCACCAAAACTGATAAATGTGATGTATGAACTATACTATGGTACTGAGAGATGTGGTGATACCATCTCTGATTTATTTGCAGTTGTAACTGGAGTTCATCAGGGGTGTGTAATGGCCCCCACACTTTTCAGTGCTCGTATGGACTGGATTCTGGGGAGGATGTCGGAGAGATCACGCTGCGGTGGATTGTTTGGGAATGCCAAGATCTCTGATCTTGATTTCGCATATGATGCAGTCAACTTTGCGGAGACTCTGTATATCGTTTAAGGTGCCCTCGAGGTGCTGAATGAGGAGTTGGAGCTGCTGTGATTATGGGTTTCCTGGGTCAAAACTAAGATCCAGGCTTTCACTGACATCTTGGATGCTGCTATCTTGTCTGTACCTGTTTGTGGTGAGGATGTTGAGATCAGGGAGAAATTCACTTGCCTTGGCAGCGATATTCATGTCTCTGCTGGCTGTGAGCCAGAGGTCAATAGACGTCTGGGTCAGGCATGGGGAGTCATAGATTCCCTGGATCATGGGGTGTGGCTCTGTTGGTACATGTGTAGGAGGACGAAAGTCGGAGTCTTCAGGTTCGTGGTGCTTCCAGTCTTGCTCTATGGATGTGAGACTTGGACTCTGACCAGGGATCTGAGATGGAAACATAATTCCTTAGGTACCAGATCTCTTCAGAGAATCCTTGGCTATCGCTGGTCAGACTTTGTTTTCAATGAGCGGTTGCTGAGAGAGACTCAAATGAGACTTGTTACCTGCATCGTCCATGAGCTTCAGCTGCGGCTGTATGGATATGTGACTCGTTTTCCTGACGGTGATCCTGCTCACCAGATTCTCTCAGAGAGGGAGCCTCGTGAGTGGAGGAGGCCAAAGGGCTGACCATGTCCCTCGTGGTTGCAACAGGTTGATCAGCATCTCAAGGAAATGGGGATAGGCCAGGCATCTGCCTGGGGGGATGGCGAGACGGAGGCCCCTGGAGTAAAGGCGGAAAGTTGACGGAGCGACGTGCTACTCCGGCACATGCTCCCATACCTGACCTGATGACCCCCATCAAACTTGGTAGAACGAGAGCAATTTTCACATGAAGAATGGGCAAATATTTCACCATCTCACTGTTCAAAGATGGTGGAGACAAACCCAAAAAGACTAATTGATGCAAAAGGTGCTTCCACCAAGTACTGACCTTAGGGCCCTGTCACACCTTGACGTTTTAGCCAGCAATGGCAACGTATAAAAATGTATGTAAAACGTTGGCATACGCTGAAATTTTGATGTATTTTTTTAAGTTTTTGGCGTATTCATAACGTGTTGGTCGTTTGCATAACATATTAGTAACGGGCACAGAACGTTTCGTTGTGTTATACATAACTTTTACCAATGAATGCTTACCTTGTGGTCGGCGTTCAAAACCTATGACAAACTATAGTTTAACTTACCCTTTGCGCGCTATACGTATCGCCGGGAACTCGTGGCGTAGCCAGTTAAGAACTTGCCGGACGCCGATTGAAATCAAAACTGCCTGAGAATTTGAAGTGTCAACATCGCAGTCACACCTTGACGATTTTGCCAGCGTATGCCATTCTCTGAAAAATATGTTTACAACGCTAGGCACACGTCAAATACGCTATAGGTAAGTTGTGTATACGTTTAGAGTATGTTGGAAATCATTGAAGTACGCTGGCATATTACCTAGTCCGTTTGATACGTCGTGAAATTTCAAGCATGCTGAAAATTTTAAGACATACTCGACGTAAGGCTCACACGTTTCGCATGCGTTGGCATCTGTTCCTAGCACGTTCCGCGATCGTTTAAACACGGCAAACACACGTTACTTGTAGGTCACTCATAAGTCGAAGCACGTCAAGGTAATGGCCAACATACTTGAAACCAAATTTCTAACCGATGATTAACGTGCTTTGAACAAATGAGTAGCGTCAGCTTAGCCTATGTTTAACGTGCTTGGAAACTATGAGTAACGTGCATTGAAACGATGTATAACTGGCCTTGAACCAATGACTGGCGTGCTATGAACGTAAGAGTAACGTGCGTTTAACCGATGAGTAGCATGTTTTGAACCTAAGTAAAACGTGCTTCTAACCTTTGAGTAACATGCTATGAACCAATTTGTGACGTTTGTAAAACGCACATTGTCGTATGTAGACGAATTAAATTGACGTCTTCCGGACAACCATAGAACTTACTGAAAGTGTTTCTAACTTACATCTGCCGTGTACTGGCGTATTGGCAGCGTTTAGGGGAATTGGTATATTCAAATGGGCTTCACAATAAAAACCCATCATTGTTCCAGACTCCATGTTAAGTAGATGTGAACGCCGGTAGTATCAATAGTAGCAGTTCTATTACTAGTAGTAGGTGTGCGTGACAGTAATAATAGTAGTAGTAGTAGTAGTAGTAGTAGTGGTAGTAGCATTGGTAGTAGCTGTATGTCTATGTCAGTAGTAGTATGTGAGCGTGATGTGGAGGCTGTGTGGGATGATGGATCCTCGTTGCGTCAACGAATATGAGAATACGTTGCATCATTGTTCGATGTTCTGTAGGGGCTAATTTTTTTTCCTCATTCCGAAGATGAAATATTTCTTTGTTTTACTATTGAAATTATTAAAAAAAAGACTTTGACAAATGCATTATGTACTAGTAATGAACACAGAACGCTTCGATAACTTATAGATTAGTTATACCAACGATTGCTTATCGTGTTTTAGGTGTCCACAACCTATGCCCAACGATAGTCTAGCGTATGCATAACGTGGGAGCGCATCGTTTACGATTATGTGACGTTTGCTATCCATTGACTGCCACTAAACTATTTTAATAAACGGCTCTCACTCGGCTATTGTTTTTTGACGCTGGTGCAAGGCAATTCAAATCGTTTCCATTGAACGAGTTAAATCACTTCCACTGGATTATTGAAATGATTTAATAATAATGCTTGGTTATCCTTGGACCCACTCTGGCTAGCAGCTCGTCAAACATCGCTGGGGGCATTCGCAGGAAGTTGATGAAGGTTGCATGGTCCTCGTTCCGGAGTTCCACCATGAGCTGGTCATATATGCCGTAATGGCGTCGCCTCCCGATCCATGGTCTCACCCAGTTCCTTTTCCTCCGTTCACGTCTTCTTCTCCGGGCTCTATTGGCACGCAACTGGTGCAGTGTCAACTCGATGAGGTCATGTTGATGTTCGAGGACAGGTAGGTATGTCGTCTCAGCCTTGCCGTATCCTCCATCTCTCGGAATGACATCGACATGTACTCACCACGAAGTCTAAAAAAAAGACGGGGTCTTCCTGCGAAGGCCCTTTTTATATACCAATTTCCCTAATCGCTGCGAATACGTCATTCTACGTCAGCTGTTTGTTAGAAACGCATTCAGTAAGTACTGTGGTCGTCTTGAAGACGTCAAATAAGTCTACATACTTATTTGTTCGTAGGACATGCTCTACAACTAATTCCCAAGCACGTTACTCATAGGTTATAAATAAGTCACGGGTTCCCTAAACATTACTTTGATGTGTTTCGATGTATGAGAAACTTTCTAGTAGCGCGTTGCGAGCTGTGAACAACGTTCGTGTAGCGTGCTTATAAAACGTTACCTATAGTTTATGATTAAGTTTCGGGTATGCAAATGTTACCTCAACGTGTTTCCACATATGAGTAACATATAAATAACGTGTGTCAACGATGGCATAACGTGCCTAAACCTTATGGCCAGCGTAGCGGAACGTGTGAGCCAAACGCCGAGTAGGTCATAAAATTTTAAGCATACGAAAATTTGAGAAAAACCACAAAGTTCAACGATTAAAGCCAGCGTACAACGACTTATGGCAATGTTTTTCAGCGTGCTCTTAACGTATACAAAACCTACCCATAACGTATTGGGCAAATTTTTCATAAATCGGCATAGGTTGGCTAAATCGTCAAGGTGTGACAGCCCCTTTAGGGACTGAATGCTTTTTCAACAAGTGAATTGTGATTTGTAAATGTGTTTTGCAGGTATTCCTGACAAGTAACGTCCTTCAACTATAACAGTGTTTAGTTTTATCTCTTCAGTTATCTATCTATAATTCCAGCAGTGTGTGTGTGTGTGTGTGTGTGTGTGTGTGTGTGTGTGTGTGTGTGTGTGTGTCTGTGTGTGTGTCTGTGTGTGTGTCTGTGTGTGTGTCTGTGACCGCTGTTTCTCTACAACCATTGGTCTGATCTCATTGAAACTTGCCAGATATATTGCTGGGGACCTGAGGATGTGTCTTTTCAAGGTTTGATATTAATCGGACAAGTGCCTCACAAGTTATGGCCATTTATTTACCAACCAATGACAAGACACGTTGCGTGGGCGTAGCCGATGGGGGAAGGGAAGCTCAGCCACGTTCCCCATTACGGGTTACAACGTACAGGCTTCCGGAGAGTGATGACTTCGTGTATTCTAATAATTTCTCGATTTCTTATGCACATTTATAGATAAACACAATGTCCCAAGTTATGATTGTTTTCATATTAGACGGTGCATAAATTTCGGTAACATCAGAGTGAGCTGGTATGCTCTGAACCAGGAAGTAATTTTTTTGTTTCTCTTCTCTTCTCTTTTTGTTTTCCTTGTGACGACATTGCGAAAAGGCAAAATACGTTGGCGCCAATTGAATAATTGGCCATTAAAACTAAATTGCGAATAATCGTAACTGCGATATGCGAACTTCCGCGCCACGCACGTACGGGCACGCGAGAGTGAAGAAACGGCCTGTGTGGTTGTTGTTTCTTGCTCGCGGTTTGAATATTTATTTAGTTATTTATTGATTTTTTTACGGGCACGTACGAGTGAATAAAAAAGCTGATTTGGAGAAATTGCTACTCCCCAATTCGTAATTCATCTGAATGTGGCATTATTGGTAGGGGATGAATACTTTTTGCCAGCCACTCTTTATTTTTGGTTGTGTTTGAAGCTTACACATAGTCAAACTTGATTATTTACTACTCGAGTAGTTAATATGAATCTAAGATTTTAGGAAAGAGTACTATATGTTGGAATATGCTGATTTTCTGGATCCTGATGCAAGAAAAGTCATTTATGAAGATCTGGCTCTCCTTCAACCTTGCAGTCCAAATTAATGATATAAAACAAGCAGCCTATTTTTTTTGTAAAAACTACAAGGCAGGCAATATGTTACATCATACCTTGCAGTTCAGGTGTTCTGACTGCAGATCTTGAAAGGTTTCTGGCAATGCGGCAGCCAGCTTTTCTTGGAAGGCCCCCAGTTTATCCAGGGATTCAGTCATTACTCTCTCACAACTCTCCCACTCCTGCATTTCAATAGGATACACGTTGTGTCATTCACTTGGCAACATCGATCCATTGGGAAAAGTTTGCATTACCAAAACTGTCATTGATGTATAGTTGACTGCTGCATGATTCTAGGAGCAGGCCTTCATGCATCTCCAATCCAGCACCGCATTATTTTCACCTGTCTTTCTCCTCGACTACTTTTCAAAGAATATTTAAATGCAATATAATATAATTAGCATGTCCACTTTCCAGGGGTTACATTATATATTACCAGGGTTTCCAGGATAGCCTGGAAGTACACATACTGCCTCTGAGCAGTTTAGCCTGGGTTTGAATAGGGGCCCAGCGATAAATTGCCATCCCAGTGTTTCACAAGCAGGGCGATTCATCAATGTGTGTGCCATTCCTTGGTTGGACGTTATACAGGCGTCCTGGCTGCCAGCAACAGTTGGTGGACATTAAAGATCCCACGGTATCCTTCGCAGGGTAGTTGAGCTATTGCTGACACCATGAACAAATTAGAAATTCCTGCCCTAACCGACAGAGGGCATTGCATTAGTGACACAGATGTACTCTCAGCCAAGGACGCTACCATGCAGCCTTGTGCTCCATACGAACAAAGAACATTATCATTTGAAGTGCTTTTTCAAATCAACAATTTTTTCCGCAACGTAGCAGCAAGCGTATTATATACATATATATATATATATATATATATATATATATATATATATATATATATATATATATATATATATATATATATATATATATATATATATATATACATATACATACATATATATTTCTTCACAGCAAATATATGTGTATGCCTAGTGTTGGCTTAATGGTTAGGGTGGTGGGCTTGGGATCCTAGGATCCTGAGTTCAAATCCCACTTGGCTGTTGAATTAATACCAGGTGGGGTGGACTCTCCCTGTCATCCTTCCGAAGGTCGGCAAAATGAGCACCAGTACACTGATAATTATCCCTGCAAGGTCGTAGGCAACAAAAGGGTTGGCGCCAGGAAGGGCATCCGGCCATAAAAACATTGCCCTAAGAAAGGGTAGGCACCAGGATTGGAGCCCCCAAAAAGCTGACCCCTGCTCAGGGATAAAGGCTTTCAAATGGTGTGATGATGATGTTGGGAGTGATTGAGGCAGTGGTCTGTTTTGCCTATACACCTCCTAAGTTCAATTTTTTTAATCCGATTGAAAAAATATATAGTTTTCCTGAAGGTTTGGATTAATTTGAAGAAACTTTTATTCTCTGTGGAAGGTTTCCATGTTTCAGGGTGGGACATACAAACAGACAGTATTGGCCTATCATATAGATTAGATATGAGTGCCAAATTTTGCAGAATGGCCTAGTTTGTGTTGGCGTTGTTATTTTATCTTGCTCTGGAAAGTTTGAATGAAAGCACAGGTAGAAAGGTATGTTTCTTTTGAATGTGCCAAAATCACCGGTTGGTTTACAACAACCCCCCCCCCCCCAACACACACACACACAGATTATTGGCTGAATAAATAAGGGACAGGCTGCAAAATAAGCGGGAGAATTAAACGGAAGAAAAGCAGGTATCATCATTTGGATTGACGACTTTTATAAATTTTAAAACACTTCAGCTGGTGTCACTTCTACCTTTAAACAGAGTGGAAAATACAACACATTGATGTGAATCGAGTCTTTTTAAATGAATACTAACTTGTATTAATAAGCAAACTCCCATTCCACACGAGTCCACGGTACATGCTGAAATGGCACAGTTGCAAGCATGTAATAGATCATGGGCAGAAGCTAAAAATAGCATTCTTACACAATACAACATCTATGCCAGATTCCACAGCTGTGCTACTGCCTTGCATGCTGTAGCATATACTTGCCTTCACGGTGTGCGTTAGCTGCAGTTTTAAGCTTTCCAGGCCCATGATTTCTTCCTTCCATTGCCTGCGACCTTCTAGCAACCACTTGCTCAGCAATTCGCAGCTGGTGGCGTCTGCAGCCTGCATGAGCTCCTGGCTAACAGCAAGCATCAGCAGGATGGATTCTTCGTTGGCTTTCAGTGCTTTTTCTGTATGCTGTGTGAAAAATAAAGATTTTGTCGTAGGTGGGAGTTGTGGTGCAGGATTTATTAGAAGAAATTTTAAAATGCTTTGGAGTGGAGGCATACGAAACACAGCTGCGAGTGTGTGTGCGCGTGCACACACATGCACGTACGCACACACCACCTTAGCATAACTGACCCAAAGCCGAAAAGCTGACCAGCATTGTGGAAATATGGAGCAAAATGGGTCGAATAATAAAAAACGTGAAATAGATCCCAAACACACCTGATACGTAATAAGAAGATGCACAGTGCAACACAAAAATAGAACTAGAACACTTGTTGGAGTGCACACCTCATCAGGCTAAACAATTTACATTTTGTACCTCATTGACAGGCTAGATATGGATCCGGACCTGAACCAAAATTTAATCGGCTGGGTCTTGTCACCTAACCAACTCATCCACCAAGTTTTCTCATAACTCGTCCACAACTTTTTGAAAGATCATGTGATATAATCGCTAAAAATTTTTTTTATAGTATCCAGAACCGGACCTGGATCTTCACCAAAATCGAATCATTTTGTCCTCATCACACACCCAACCTCTCCATATAATTTTGCCCGAATCCATCAACAACCTTTTTGAGATACCCTGTTCACAGACAGACAGACAGGGGTGAAAACATAACGTCCACCCAACTTCAATGGCGGAGGTAATAATGATAAATAATATCGAGGCAGAATAGTGTTAGCCAGCGGGAAGTTCACTCATTATGCGGTTAGCCAAATCGAAGTGACCTCAGGGAAGGAAATGCCACAATTTGTTGATCAATTTTGCATAACAGTTGAAGAAATCCAAGTTCTGCAAATAAAACAAACAAATATATGCAAGTTCTACTTTCCCAGGGATTTATTGGTAAATATCAACTAGAATCACTGAAATGTAGTTTTATGGCCCGTCATTATTATTCAATGCTGATAGGATGGCCGAGAGATAAGCACACTTGCCTCTAAGCTGTCTAGCCTGGGTTTGAATGCTGACCCACCTACAAACTTATCTCTGTGCTTCACAGGCAGGACGATTCATTAAAGTGTGAACCTTCCCTCGGATCAATGTTAAACAGGAATCCCATCTGCTAGCATTTGTTGGCGATCATTATCTCATGGTGTCTTCCCAAACAGTAGGCGAGCTATCACCAGCACCATGGACAACTTACAAATTCCTGCCATCACCAGCAGAAGGAATTGCGTCAGCGGCAAAGCCGCACCCTCAGCTAGTGATACAATTCCCGCAGCCTTGGGCTGCATACGAACGAAGAACTCCTCTTCTTCTTCCTCTTTCGGCTTGCTCCCGTTAGGGGTCGCCACAGCGGATCAACCGTCTCCATTTCGCTCTATCCTCCACATCTTCCATTGACACTCCAATCACCCGCATGTCCGCCCTCACCGCATCCATGAACCTCTTCTTTGGCCTTCCTCTTCTCCTCCTGCCTGGCGGCTCCATCTTCAACATCCTTCTCCCGATATACTCCGTTTCTCTCCTGTGCACATGTCTAAACCATCTCAATCTCGCCTCTCTCACTTTGTCTCCAAACCGTCCTACCTGCGCTGTCCCTCTAATATACTCATTCCTTGTCCTGTCCATCCTCGTCACTCCCAACGAGAATCGCAGCATCTTTAACTCTGCCACCTCCAGCTCCGCTTCCTGTCTTATTGTTAGCGCCACCGCCTCCAAACCGTACAACATAGCTGGTCTCACTACCGTCTTGTATACTTTCCCCTTCACTCTTGCAGCTACCCTTCTGTCACAAATCACTCCTGCAACTCTTCTCCACCCACTCCATCCTGCCTGCACTCTCTTTTTCACTTCTCTCCCACACTCTCCGTTACTTTGGACAGTTGATCCCAAGTATTTAAACCAATCCACCTTCTCCACCTCAACTCCTTACAACCGCACCATACCACCACCCTCCCTCTCATCTACGCACATGTACTCCGTCTTACTCCTACTGACTATCATTCCCCTTCTCTCCAGTGCGTACCTCCACCTCTCAAGGCTCGATTCAGCCTGCTCCCTACTCTCCCTACAGATCATGATGTCATCCGTGAACATCATAGTCCATGGAGACTCCAGTCTGATCTCGTCCGTCAACCTATCCATCACCATTGCAAACAGGAAAGGGCTCAGAGTCGATCCTTGGTGCAATCCCACTTTAACCTTAAACCGGTCCGTCATTCCTCCCGCACACCTCACCGCTGTCACACTGTCCTCATACATATCCTGCACCATCCTCACATACTTCTCCACCACTCCCGACTTCCTCATACAATACCACAACTCCTCTCTTGGCACCCTATCATAAGCTTTCTCTAAATCCACAAACACAAAATGTAACTCCTTCTGGCCTTCCCTATACTTCTCCATCAACATTCTCAAAGCAAACATCGCATCAGTGGTACTCTTTCCTGGCATAAACCCATATTGCTGCTCACAGATCGTCACCTCTCCTCTCAACCTAGCTTCCACGACGCTTTCCCACAACTTCATGGTGTGGCTCAACAACTTTATCCCTCTGTAATTTCCACAGCTCTGCACATCACCCTTATTCTTGAAAATCGGAACCAGTACACTTAATCTCCACTCCTCCGGCATCCTCTCACTTTCCAAGACTTTATTAAACAATCTGGTTAACAACCCCACTGCCATCTCTCCTAAGCACTTCCATGCCTCCACTGGTCTACCATCTGGGCCAACCGCCTTTCCACTTTTCATCTTCTTCATAGCAGTCCTCACTTCATCCTTACTGATCCACCCCACTTCCAGATTCACTATCTCCACCTCTTCCAACCTTCTCTCTCTCTCATTTTCTTCATTCATCAGCTCCTCAAAGTACTCCATCCACCTTCTCAACACACTCTCCTCAATTGTCAGCACATTCCCATTTGCGTCCTTTATCACCCAAACCTGCAGTACATCCTTCCCAGCTCGGTCCCTCTGTCCTGCCAATCGGTATAAATCCTTTTCCCCTTCTTTTGAATCCAACTTCTCATACAGCTCGTCATATGCCTTTTCCTTGGCCTTTGCCACCTCTCTTTTTGCCTTTCGACGCCACTCCTTGTAATCCTGCCTACTTTCTTCATCTCTCTGACTATCCCACTTCTTTTTCGCCAACATCTTCTTCCTTATACTTTCCTGTACTTCCTCATTCCACCACCAAGTCTCCTTATCTTCCTTCCTCTGTCCAGATGTCACACCAAGTACCTTCCTCGGTATCTCCCTCACAACTTCTGCTGTCGTTGCCCAATCATCCCACCCATCTTTACCACCATCCAACGCCTGTCTCACCTCCTCCCTAAATTTCACGCTACAGTCTTCCTCCTTCAGCTTCCACCATCTGGTCCTTGGTTCAGCCCTCACTCTCTTCCTCAACCTCACCTCTAAAGTCATCCTACAGACCACCAATCGATGCTGTCGAGCTACACTCTCCCCTGCCACAACCTTACAGTCACTAATCTCTTTCAGGTTGCATCTCCGACTTAAGATGTAATCCACCTGTGTGCACTTTCCTCCACTCTTGTATGTCACCCTGTGTTCCTCCTTCTTCTTGAAATACGTATTTACCACTGCCATTTCCATTCTTTTTGCAAACTCTACCACCATTTGCCCTTCCACATTTCTCTTGTTGAGACCGTACCTCCCCATCACCTCCTCATCCTCTTTATTCCCTTCCTCAACATGTCCATTGAAATCTGCTCCAATCACCACTCTTTCATCCTTGGATACACTCTCCACCACTTCATCTAACTCACTCCAGAAATCTTCTTTATACTCCATCTCACACCCCATATGTGAGGCATATGCACTGATGACATTCATCATCACCCCTTCAATTTCCAACTTCACACTCATCACTCGGTCAGACACTCTCCTCACCTCCAATACCCTCTTGACATAATCTTCCTTCAGGATTACCCCGACACCATTTCTCCTCCCATCCACACCATGGTAGAACAGTTTGAAACCACCTCCAATGCTCCTCGCCTTACTCCCCATCCACTTGGTCTCTTGTACACACAGTATGTCCACCTTTCTTCTCTCCATCATATCAGCCAACTCTCGCCCTTTGCCAGTCATCGTCCCAACATTCAGAGTTCCAACTCTCACCTCCACACTTCTACCCTTCCCCCTCTCCCACTGCCTCCGGACTCGCCTTCCCAGTCTCCTTCTCCTCCTTCGCCCAGCAGTAGCACAATTTCCACTGGTACCCTGCTAACCACCGGTACCGGTGGCGGTCGTTGGTAACCTGGGCCTCGACCGATCCGGTATGGAAATTCGTTTTGTTGTCCACATAATGATTTGGCATAGGTTTTTATGCCGGATGCCCTTCCTGACGCAACTCTGGTCGCCTCTTACGACACACAGGGATATGGTACACCTATTCTAACCGGGGCATACACCGGGCCCAGTACAACTGGTGCTCATTTCGCCGACCTCGGAAGGATGGCAGGCTGAGTCAACCCCCTGGTGTTTTCGACTTGGTATATATATATATATATATATATATATATATATACATATATATATATATATATATATATATATATATATATATATATATATACATATACACATACCTATATTAATTCAGTGTCCCAACGGGGCTTGAACTCAGGACCTTTTGGGTCCCAAGCCACTGCCCTAACCACTGCGCCAACACCAGGCTCACATTCGTTCGTTCGCATACGAACGAAGAACATCATCATTTAAAGTGCTTTTTCAAATGAACAAATTTCTCCCAAATCGAACTTCTTTTCTAACACTTCATGCAAGCCATCACTTTTACACAATAATTTTTAACTTTGAAGAAAGCAGTGGGATCACTTCGAAAATATAAGCCTGTGCAAAGCCTAGTGTTGGCGCAATGGTTAAGGTGGCTGGCTTAAGATCTTCGGGTCTTGAGTGCGAGCCCTTGTCGTGCCATCAAATAACACGAGGTGGGCTGATTCAGCCTGTCATCCTTCTGAAGTCAGAAAAATGAGTACCAGAACAGGGGGCACTGCATCAGCAGTACAGCCACACTACCAGCAATGATGCAACCAGCAGCCACAGGCTGCATACAAAATAATAATAATAAAAACTTCAAAAAGTTAAAAAAAAAGAGATTAAAACATTATACATTTGAACATATTATCTTTGCATTATACACCTGTACACAGAAATGGCAAACCACCTGAAACAAAGAAATTACACTTCAATAAATGCACAAAAATTACACTTTGGCGCAGAAGACGAAGAGCTGGTTCAGCTTGATTTGACAGGTTTAAGCACCACAGTAACTTGCACAGCATCCATATCAGTATCAATAGTAATACTGTAAGCACTGATGACCTGACGCCCTTGAATTTCCCAAGCTGTTATGCTTTCACCCCAATTTGTCTGTGTCTGTGAGCAGGAATAGCATGGTATCTCAAAAAGTTGTGGACGGGTTATGGCAAAACTTGGTGGATGAGTTGGGTATGTGACAAGAACAAGCCGATTCGATTTTAGTTCAGGTCTGGAAGCAAATCCGGCCTATGGGTGGGATGCAAAACGTAAACTATTCAGCCTGGCGGAAGCATGCACTCTACTGAGTGCCATTTTAGTTTACGATTTGTATGACAACATTTATAAAATAATATGTTTACATCTGTATTATTATTGGTGCTATTATCGATACCCCAATGAAGCCCTCATATAACGCTCATACGTCATAAATAACGCTGTCAGGAACACATCTCCATACAAATAATGGTATAATGACCCCTTTGAATGCATTTTCGATTTGTGCCCTCTTTTCCAGGAATGCATCATGATCGTTAAGTGAGGTATTCCTGCACATAATTGACCTCAAACTTCAGTTTTCAAAATCATTACCATCTCTGGGAAGGGTGGGTGGGGAGCGTACAAAGCCCACCTGAGCATCATCCAGCATTGCGGTCATTTCTTGCACGGACAATGCATTGTCTGCATTGCAACCATCCATTGAGGCTTTAAAGGAATCTGCTATGACCTTATGGTGTTGCAGCAACTCCTGCAGCCTGCAGTGCATTTCGAGGAACTGCTGCCATTTGGCCAACCGTCTATCCAATGAAACACTTAGGAGTTGTACTCTGGCAGCTGTGTCACACCACTGTATGTACATGAGGGACAGCTTGGAACAGAGGTTTTTCCTGTTTGAAATAATGCACTTTGTGTTACCTTAAGCTTATAGGGTGTAATGATAAACAATGAAGAGAGATTAAAAGTTTAGAAAAGTTCATCAAGGTATAGAGACCTGTCCACATCAAGCTCTTGTAGTTCCTGTGCTTCCAAAAGGATCGACTCAATGAGGTTCTGGTGGCAAAAGATTTCCATTTGCAAAACCTGCAACAATACAACACAACAATAAAGAGTAATTTGTGATCCAGCAAACATGAAAGAACATGTCAAGAATAGGGTATTAAAAAAAAACGAAAAGAATCTCAGCAAAGCTGACCTCGATGAATCTCTTCTGCTTCAGAATGTGTCGACAGCTCGTAGGGAAGGCCAAAGCATTACAGTTCGGGATAATCTCAAACAAACAATCATTCTCAAAGGTCTCGTTTACTGCAAAGCTCTCTTTTGATAATGAGGTATTTTTCTTGAAACCGCCATCAGCATTTTTCCCCATATCCAAGCTGAAGATCTGTTCCAATGTCTCCAGAAAACTCTGCCAGTTGTGACACTTCTCAAGAAGTTCCAGCTTCCCCAGTACAAGGCCTTGGAGGTTTCTGTGTACAAAGTGACCCGCATGGGCACAGATAAGTGTGTATAGCAACATGTACACAAGCAAATTAACCAGAATCATTTTCAATATCATCCAGTTCCTTACAAAGCAAATATTTAACCTTGCATTGTGAGAACCAGTGATTTTCAGTTTTAAAAAGTGTTTTATTTTCCTTTCCAAAAAACCTAAATTCCGTTTCGTCTATTCTGTGCTCGCATTCCATGCATAGAAGGTATCCCTTGTGCATCAAATTGTGCTGTATTTTTTTTATTTTACTACCTTTTGTAAATACGCTGCGGGGATTAAGTCTGTAGGCAATCACACACATAAAATTAGACAGTTCAGTGAATATTATATATGTAATTCAAACTAACATTGACTTGTTACCTCTGCCACCGAAGGTGGTTGACTTGACTTGTAGGCCAAAAACTATACATAGCACGATATCTGAAAAAGTTGTGGACGGATTCAGACAAAACTTGTTGGATATGTTGGGTGTTTGACAAGGAAGAATTGCTTAAATTTTAGTGAAGATCTGGATCTGAGAATATTTTCAGTGATTCTTCACCATTGAGTGATAGGACTAAAAACAATATAACACAATATCTCAAAAAAGTTTTGGACTGATTCGGACGAAAATTGGTTGACCGGTTTGGTGTATGACAAGGATGAATCAATTCGATTTTGGTGAAGATCTGAATCCAGATCAGAGAATTTCATAATTTTAAAGTGATTTTCACCATTGAGAGATTGGGAGAAAAAGGATATACTCATACTGTATAACATTATATTTCAAAATGTTGTGGACGGATTCGGATGAAGCTTGATAGGTGAGTTGGGGAGGTGACAAGAACAAGCAGATTAGATTTTGGAGGGCCAGATCCAGATCCGGCCTATCAGTGAGATACAAAACATAAACTGTTCAGCCTGGTGGAGGTATGCGCTCTACCGAGTTCTATTTTTTTCTGCAATTTACTACTTTCCAGAGGTTTTTTTTCCCACGTCATTTTCAGTTTTTTGTTTCTAGTCACAAATTCCATGAATTTTGTCCATTTTCCACGATCGCAGAATATCAATATACAGTTGGATCAATAGAGGATTCCCAGTCAGGCTATTTCATATGGATACCAAGCCCGCTACCATATAAAGTCATGTATTTTAAAAGTGCTGCCCAGAATTTTCAGAAGAAATTTTGACCCTACCTCTCAACAGTGTGAATTTGTGTGTTTCAATAATATAATCAGACTACAATTATGGTTTTCGCTTCTGTCAATTTTATTTTCGGTCAGAAACAAGCTCATTTATTATGTCCTAGTGTGTCTTTGTACCCATTATCAGTATGATACCTTTTCCTTCTTTGTCATCTTGCTTTTCTATTAGCTTCACAAATGTGGAGAGGAAACAAAAAAGCATGTACAATTTTATGAATAGAAAGATTGCAAAAATGGTAGCTGTTCACCTTTGAGCCTTCACTCTGGGTTTGATTCTCAACAAGTGATGTCGCTAAAATGTTCTTTCAAGGTAAATTGTCAGGAGACATTGCAACATGTAGCAGATTGACCCTCAAAAGGAATACAAGGAACTTCAACCCAGGAGGCCATTAGGCCTATTAAGCCTGTGCAATCATGCCAACATCTTAGTACTCCCCATCCCCACTACTTCCAGATACCTATCCAAACTTAATTTAAAAACCATCGCTTGACTCCACTCTTGCAGGGATACCATTCACCACTCTCTGAGTGAAAGACCCCTGCCTTGCTATCATCTTAGCTCTCCTCTTAAATTGTGACCCCTTGTCCTGCCAGAGTCAATTATTTGAAAAATTCTACACTTGTTTTGTCTATACCCTTCATTATCTTAAACATTTCTATCATTATCTCCATCCCCTTGCAATCATCTCCTTTCTAGTGTGAAAAGTCCTCTCTCTTTCTGCCGCCCCTCATCGCTGAGACTAGCTAGGCTCAGGTTAATGTAGTTGCTCTACAATGTACCCTCTCCATGGTAACTGTGACCTTCCTCAGATGCGGTGACCAAAGCTGTATGCAATATTCCAGATGAGGGGTCACTACATCCCTGTACAGAGTTAACACTTCTCTTTATGGCTGCCTTGCACTGTGCTGTCTGCTTACTCTCCCCCCCCCCCCCCCCAGCATCTATTACCACATCCAGATCCATCTCCTGTATCACATGCTCCAGTACTGGTTACATTAAATAATCCCCATTTTCATTATTCTTACCCAAACCAAGCACCATAGATTTCATGATGGTGAACTGCATCTACCAATCTTTTGCCCAGTTCATTAAAGTATCTCAACTTTCCTGAATCCGATTACCTCCTTTGATCAGAAATCCAATTTGTGAAATATAATCTCTTTCATAAATCTGTGCTGATTATCTTTAATTCGTTTGAAATTATTGAAATTTTTCCCTGTCCGTTCCTTAATGACTGGATTTCTATGAGGAAATTCCCCACAACCGAAGTTAAACTAACAGGTCTATAGTTCCCCAAATTATTCTCTGGATCTATTCTTAAATAATAGCGCTACATTTGCTACTCTCCAATCCTCTGGTACCTGCCCTGACTCCAGTGAGCTATTAAAGATATCGGTTAAAACATTTCACTTATCTGCTCCGCCACATGCTTCAAAACTGTTGGATGTGTATATTCTGGCCCCAAAGTTTTACCATCCCTTAATTACCTCGGCCACTAAAGGTGAAGGAGTATGTTTTCACCCCTCTCTATCTGTTTGTTTGTCATTTTTTTTTGATGTCATGAAGATTTTGATATCTCAAAAAGTTGTGGATGGATCCGGATGAAACTTGGTGGGCAGGTTCGGTGTGTGACAAAGACGAACTGTTTTGATTTTGGTGAAGATCCAGATCCGGATCCGACGACTAGAATTTTTAAAGCGATTCTTCACCATTGAGAGATTGGGTCAAAAATGATGTATAGCACGATATCTCAAAAAGTGGTGGACGGATTCGGACGAAACTTGGTGGACACGTTGGGTGTGTAACAAAGAAGAATTGATTCGATCTTGGTGAAGATCTGGATGCAGATCCAGATACTAGAAATTTTCAAAATGATTCTTCACAACTGAGAGATCGGCCCAAAAACGATATATAGCACGGTATCTCAAAACGTTGTGGACGAATTAATACAAAACACGGTGGATGAGTTGGGTAGGTGACAATAACAAGCTGATTAGATTTTGGTTAAGGTCCAGATGTGAATCCGGCCTATCAGTGGGATACAAAACGTAAACTGTTCAGCCTGGCATAGATATGCGCTCTTATGAGTGCCGTTATAGTTCATCATGCAAAGCTACCTTCAACAGCAGCAGATGGAGACGCGGCTATATTCTGGACCTGGTGTTTGCTTCAAACCGCATTGCTAACCAATGTGAAAAAATTGTCCTGGACTCAATTGGAAACTCCAAACACCGACCTGTTGGAATCAAAGCCCATGAAGTGGTTTCCCCTCATGCGGTAACATTCCGTAGACATTTCAACCTGAAAAAGGTGAACTGGGACAAATTTTCAGTAGACCTGGATGCTGCAATCAAAGACCTATCAGCTTCCTTTGTTAACCACGTCTTTGTGAGAGATGATGCAAAGGTCCTCTCGGACTAATATCCCGAGAGGCTGTAGGACAAATTACGTTCCGGTACTGTGTTTTAAGTTTGTGTCGTAAGAGGCGACCAGGGTTGGCGTCAGGAAGGGCATCCGGCCATAAAACATTGCCTCAAGAAAAAGCCCAACCCCTGCACAGCAGGGAAAAATGGCTGTAAAAACGGTCATTTTATTTTTTTATACTGTGTTTTAAGTTTGATATACAGTAGTTTAGTCAAAACTATCACTGAAATTTCAAGGTATTAATTATTTTTTATTTCAAGGTACAAAGTTCATTGATAGAAGAGTGGTGATTGTAAAAGCCTTCTTTTTATTTTTTTCCAAGCTACCATGAATTACATCATAAAGACGTCATATTTTTCATTGCCCTAAAGTTCAGAACTCTCCAGTCACTCCAACATCTCATGGGCATGACTCCTCAAGCAGGTCTGGGTTGAGTCAGGAATCCAGATCTCTGCCTCCTGATGGCGTTTTTATCACACAGGTATTCACAGGTATCTAAATTTCCTTGTTGATTTGTGTTCAATAGAGTGCAAAATCATTAATCAGTTGATAGATTGTAGTTCTACCAAAGTTTTCTTGCTAACTCCTAAGTTCACATGCTCAATGTGAAATAGTGGTGGCTGGAAAAGTTCTGACCTATAAGCTTTGCAAGCCTCAGCAAGCAGCATTTTCCACCGTCGGTCAAGCAGCTGTGAATGTTCAAATCTCCTTCCGTCAAGAGACAACCTCAGGCCAAGTGCACGGAGTCGCTGCCATTTGGGAATGGCTCGCATCAGCATTTGCAGTTCAGCCTAGCAAGGAAAAATAGAAAACTTGAAATGGAAACATTTGGTCGGCAAAAGGAGTCAACGACGACATCTCCCTCAAATGGTCAACATGTTGCAGGAAGTGGAAAATAATCCATCATCTGATGGCAACTACTATCAGGCAATAAATTGATTGTGTTCTTTGGCAGAGAATAATATTGGCAAACAGTACCCTGGAATTCAGACAAATGTATTTAACTCACCTTAAGCTCAGACATGTATTTTTGTACAACTTCAGAATCACAAGCATTTGGGACATCTTTCCGCTGTCGTTCCACAACCGATTTCACATTCTCAAGAATCCTGTCCATCTCTTTTATACATTGTGCGAACATTTCATGCTTTGATTTTGAGTTCTGGGAAGACAAAGAAAAGACAAAAATTGGATGGAAGAAAATATAGTTATGGAGAAAATTGGAATACTTACAGCAGTGGTGGGAAAATAGATTAAAAACAACACTCCGAAGACCTTCACAAAAGGCAACTCATTGTCACAGTTATTTATTATTTATAGAGTACTCCACCTGAAGCACAGCACACTGCAAGTCGAGGAGGTGTTGCAGATACACAAGTCTTTGTTTCACATCGTTCCTTTCCTGGGATAGAGCTGACAATGAATGTGCATCAAACACCTGGGCAAGCTCCTGTTCCAGCTCAATCAATGGATCCAGGGATGTTAGTAGCTCTGATGCCTCTGTCGACCATTCCTGGAGGACCCACCGACAAGTCAGCACTAAAGTATTCAGTTAAAAAGTCGGTTTATGTTACCTGGTGTCAAAGAGCCCCACACACCTCGCATGTGGCCACCTGGCTTTCTAGCTCTTCCAGTAACAGGCCTTCTGTGTCTTGAGCTATCTGGCTCACTGTACTTTCCAAATTGCTCAAGGTTTCCTGGATCTTCTGGAGATCAGACTCATGTTTTGTTAGCAGATTGAGTGCCGACTTGGCCTCTTTCAAGTCCACAGCCAGGTCGTGATACATACAAACCACCCTAAGAGGCACATACAAGATCAATTCTTAGGATGTAACACTTAGCGGGAGGCATAACTTCAGTCAATAAAAGAAAACAAAATTGTCATTGATCAGACGTTATAACAATTACATGTCATACTAACAACTGTTTGATCAACTTTACAAAGGTTCAAACATCTGCGCAAACTCTGTGGCATAAATTAATGGTGCTTAGAGCACTCGCTCTGAGTCTGGGAGGTTGGCCGTTTCATTCTGACTCTGTCTGAATCGTACCGAAGATTTTGAAAATGGTACGTGCTGCTTCCATGTTTGACGCACAGCATATAACGTGGAGAGAAAACCCACATCACAAAGATGGCATTTCTGGTACCCAAAGTGCACCAGGAAGTTACATCACTTTGTCCAAGGTCAGTGGCTGTGTTTGTCTGAAATTGTTGGCTGTTGTGTCATGTATTTGTCTGTACATGTGCACGCTTTATGTTCTTCTTCTTGCATATGGCAGCTTGGCTGCTGGGTAGCTATCATTTTATTGGGGCGCGGCTATGCCACTGACGCTCTGCCCCTATACCAGTACAATGTTACTCATTTCGCCGATCTCAAAAAGATGACAGGCTGAGTCAACCCCACCTGGTGTTAATGCAGCGGCCAACGGGAGTCCAACTCAGGACCCTAAGATCCCAAGCCAGCCACCCTAACTGCTAAGCCAACACCAGGCTGTGCTTTGTGTTGCAGATCCTCCATGAGCCTGAGACCATGCAAACAAACAAAAAGATTGGCTCGCACATTTCTCCACCATTGGTAGTTTCGCAATGCATGCATGATGTTTTTAATTAAGAATTATGAACAATCCTGAACACCAGGACCAACCTTTGCCTGACATCGGAAACATCTTCATTTAAATTATGGACGGTGTTTGGGAGGCATTGTTTTTGCAAAGCCTCAGTGACCGTGACAAGCTTCTGTATGCAGACACTGCTCGTCTCCTCCTCATTCTGCAGATGCTAGAGAAAGTAAAATGGGGGAAGAGGGTTAAAAATTTGTGAATGGTGGCATAATAAGGTATGTGTTAAAGAAGAATAAGAATGCATTACATGGCCTTGCATTAACTAAACAACATCAAATTGCCTCAACAACCGTTTCTACAAATTACTACCACAACATTTCTGAGCCACTGCCATGCATTCTTGAGAATATATTAACTGGCAAACAAACCTTATTCTGTAAAGTACGTAGGCCACTGAGGCGATTCGGCTGCACAATTAAGAAGTGGATTGTCTCAACTATAATGTCTGACTCACAATGACTGATTGACTACACGTACAAATAACTACTTCTTCATTAGTTTCCCAAATTATTTCTACCTTCTTGTCGGGTCGGCTAAGGAAAGATTTTGCCCCAAATCTTTCACGAGCCAGTTAACCAAGCCAGATGTTCAACTGGAGGTGATTTGGACAGAAATTTGCAATTTCATGATTTTTTTGCAGGGCAGGTGCTGGTGATAACCCACTTCCTCTTCGTGAAAGGCACTGTGGGATATTTAACTAACACTATAAAACCAGACACTTAGCCTGACGTCCATCTGGGGGATGATGCAAATTGTGATGCAGCACCCCCCTGCGAAGCTCTAATCCACCAGTTTATAGTTGTGTTGGGAATCAAAAACAGGATAGACAGCTCAAAGGTTAGTGCGCTATCTCTGCACAAACTTGTCAGACTGACTCACCATGACTAAGGGGCATCGAGTACACAGATATTCCTTGTAGATAGTGCGAAATACGTGGATGTGATGTCAATGGCTTTTGGTAAATTTTTGTGATTCTCAGAGATAGCACATGCTCTACTCATACCTGATTTAAGGTATGAACGGGTGAATCCACATGATATACTCAGTGGCGGCATTAGTCATTCGGAGGCCCCATACAAAACGCAATAGTGGCTCCGTGTGGCCCCCGTCATAATCCTAAAATGTGCAATGTGGTGTCCGTCTGTCTCTGCACATCTGTGACCAATGCACTTGGTCGTTACTAATGCAATCTCAAACAAACTTTCCAGGGGAACTAAGGCCATAAGGTTGTAGCAAAGTTGGTTTGCCCACTTCCACCGCCAACCCCCCCCCCACCCCCCCGGTCCCAGAGGTGGGATCAACACTCATTATCTACGTATATGTGTACCGTGTAGTGCCGCTCTCGGTGGTGGTGGGAGAAAATATTACGAGTGATGCTTCAGAACCCTTAATTGTATCAAGAGGTCTGCTATTCGTCCTTGGCAGGGTCTGTTTCCACATCTCTAAGTGGTCCTCCTGCAGCAGCACCACCAGCAGATGCTCCAGGACCCTCTTCTGGTTCTGTTGCTTGTCGTGTAATGAAAATTGAAGTTAATTTGGGGTGGTTTTCAACCCTTTTCACCTTCTGTTGAGCTATTTTTTGCTTCTCAACACCACTGGCATAATTTTGTTTCATCTTTAGCTGCCCCAACACAGTTCTGATTTAAAAAAAAACAACACATACAACCTTCCACCATGGTACCCATGGATTAGTCGATTTACCAAATGAGGGGCTTTATTTTTGATCATACAATGAATTGCAATGTGGATTTACAAAACAATATCGATATGTATTGACATTAGGCAGTATACACATATTATTGTGATTCAAGTTGCCCTCGCCGGAGGAGAGGGTATTGCATTTGGGTCCGTTTGTCTGTCTGTCTATCTGTCTGTTTGTTTATTTGTTCATACAGAACGTTAGTGTTTTTCTCCATAACTGCTTGACAGATTGACACGAAATTTTCACCATTGGTGTGACTACTCATGTAAAATGTTTTAATGATAATTATGATGCCACATGTCACGTGGTGTGGCAGCCATGTTGGAAAAACAGAAAACATAAAAAAATTGTACCTCTGTATCTCTGAAACCGCACCAAGGAAAAAATTTAAACTTGGCACCTAACAAGTACTCTTCATGGGGAATGAGTGTGATTTTTAATGACATCATAGGTGCCTTCGTTATGACGCCATAATTGCATATGTGTAACGCTACATATGATCAGCATGAAAAATTTTGAGGGTCGTCTTCAGCTTGGTCCACATAATTTTTTGATAACGTCATCGGTCACGTGATTCTGCAGCCATATTGTTATATTAAAAAAACAAGCTCAAATGAGCTAAGATCCTTGTCCTCTTAATGATTACGTCATAAAAACGAATATGACGTCATTGTGATGTATCAGGTTTGCGATAAATTATCTGTGCTAATGCCCGGCTTGATTCCCGCAAACAAAATTCAAACAGCTTGCCTAGTTTCGGAGATAATGGTATCGGCGATTTCCATTAGCAGTGATATTATGACGTCAACTTTTTTTTCTAGGAAGAATTTCCAAAATCGGAGATGGTTACTTGGTTACTGCCTGCGCGTGGGCTTTCTGCATATACATAGCAAGTTTCACCAAGATCCGATGAAAACTCTGGGTTGTGAAACAAAAAATGTCAAAAAATAGGAATGACATCATAAAAATTGATATGACGTCATAGTGATGTATCATATGTGTGGTCAGATGCCCTGTTCATCTCTGCTAATGCCCTGTTCGATTCCCGCAAACAGAATTCAAAAAGCTTGCCTAGTTTCGGAGATAAATTTTTAAGCGATTTCCATTAGCGGAGATATTTTGACGTCATAACTTTTTTTCTAGGAGGAATTTTCAAAATCGGAGATGGTGTGCAGGGTATTTTTACATATACTGTATATGCCAAGTTTCAGGAAGTTTCGATGAAAACTGTCGGTTGTGAAACAAAAAAGTCCACAAGAAGAAGAACAACAACATGAGTAAGACTTAGAGATCCTCCACGAGGATCTAACAACCTTCAAAAATCTTCTTTCCTGAAGTGGTGAAACAGATCGAGGCGAAACTTTACAGGTATAACCACCCATCCATGAGGAATAAAGCATTGACATATATGACATCATCGGTCACATGGTTTGGCAGCCATATTGGATTTACCCTAAAACATATAAAAATGTTCTCCAGAACGGCTGGACAGATCAAAGGGAAACTTCACACAAATGTTCACCAAGCCATGGGTGTCCAAGTTTGTTAAGGAATAATTGATGTCACATGGTTTGGCAGCCAAAATGGATTGAAGAAAAATATGAAATAATGTTTTTTCTGGAACCATGAAATCAATAGATGTAAAACTTCACATTTATGATCTACAGGGTGCCCCACAGAAAACCAGGAAATTTGAGATTTTCAGATTTATTTTGCCGTATTTTACCATATCAATAAACTAACATATAATAAAGTGTATCTTTGTTTTACATTACATCTAAGTTTGCTTTTGTTTTGTTTGAAAATAAAGTGTATCTTTGTTTTACACTACATCTAAGTTTGCTTTTGTTTTGTTTTAAATAAACTACCAAATTTCCAGGTTTTCTGTGGGGCACCCTGTAGTGGTGATGATGAATACGTTT
>NC_140969.1:92595857-92600857 GCF_056783735.1 Eptatretus burgeri
CCCCTCATTAGGTCACCTGCAGGCGACCTGAAGTACTCGGTTGAATTCGGTCATACGACGAGTTTTCTACGTCTGTTTTTAGACGACTGTGTCTGCAATTGGTCAGTCGAAGTGACGTCATGGAATCACCACAAGGCGACCAATAGGTCATCCAGGGATGTAGTCGGAACCGAAGACGATTTACGAGTCAGACCGGAAACCGGAAGTGGAAAACGAAATTGAAATAAACGATGAAAAAAATTGTTTTCAGCTCAATTTACTCTTCTCCCTGCCAGGGAGCAGTCTACTGTGTGAGTAAAACATGTTTGGAGTGATTGTAAAACTATAAATCGGCGAAAATCGCGTCCAAAGCACACAAATGATCTGGCACCCGACTTCACTCGTGGAGTCGGGTACCAGATCAGCATACAAATACTTGACATGTTGGTTTCGTTTTCCACTTCCGGTTTCCGGTCTGACTCATAAATCGTCAATTCGCCGTAGCATTCGCCGTGTATATAGTCGGGCCTCGGCATATATCATGTAGTTGCCGAAGCATAGTGCTCGTCTCCATGCAACTCGCGAACCGAAAAGTTAATCCTGTTGCATGAAGCAATGGATACTTCTCTTGCCGACGATTCGCAAGGCACAGAACGGAGTCATCATGCGGAATTGGACCCAGGTTTATTCATGCTTCTCCCACAGGACGGCGATCGGACTAACACTGTAACTGACATGGATCAATCAGGATCAGATCGACTGGATGAGTCTGTGGTGAGTACCGGTTACCATTACATTTTGATTTTATTCGATCCATCCAGTGACTGTTGGACCTAACGATCATCTATGTATTCAGGGTCGTGGGTGTGAGCATTGAGCCGTAGGTGTCAAAAAACCGGGCATGATGGGTCGCTTACCACGCGAATGAGATCGTCCTTTATTTGCCTCTCTTGTTCCTGCAATGCAGACTGGCACTATGCTTCGGCAACTACATGATATATGCTGAGGCCCTACTATATACGCGGCGAATGCTATGGCGAATAGACGATTTACGAGTCAGACCGGAAACCGGAAGTGGAAAACGAAACCGACATGTCAAGTATTTGTATGGTGATCTGGTACCCGACTCCACGAGCGAAGACGGGTGCCAGATAATTTGTGTGTTTTGGATGCGATTTTCGCTGATTTATAGTTTTACAATCACTCCAAACATGTTTTATACACACAGTAGACTGCTCCCTGGCAGGGAGAAGAGAAAATTTATCTGAAAACAATTTTTTTCATCGTTAATTTCAATTTCGTTTTCCACTTCCGGTTTCCGGTCTGACTCGTAAATCGTCTTCAGTTCCAACTACATCCCTGGATGACCTATTGGTCGCCTTGTGGTGATTCCATGACGTCACTTCGACTGACCAATTGCAGACACAGTCGTCTAAAAACAGACGTAGAAAACTCGTCGTATGACCGAATTCAACTGAGTACTTCAAGTTGCCTGCGGGCGACCTAATGAGGGGACCTGGTACTACCATTCTGCGTTGGTTTTAGCCGTTCCGCTGTTCGGTTGAGCTAGCGCAACCAAAGGGAACCCAAACGAGGGAGCGTCTGTCCTGGGAGCCCAGTGACCAAGTTGTCTGTCAGTGCTCCTTTTGTACTCAGGGGACCTGGTACTACCATTCTGCGTTGGTTTTCGCCGTTCCGCTGTTCGGTTGAGCTAGCGCAACCAAAGGGTCCCGAATTAGGGAGCGTCTGTCCAGGGGGGCCTAGCGACAAAGCTGTCTGACAGTGCCCCTTTTGTACTCAGGGGACACCTTACTAGCATTCTGCGTTGGTTTTAGCCACTCTGCTGTTTGGTTGAGCTCGCGTGATTTTCGCGGCATATAATTTGTGTCTGTCACCGATATTCCAGCGACGAAATCGTCTGTCATTGTTTATACCATGTTACAACCTATACGAATAATATCAGAAACCTACTTGGGGCCGTTCCGCTGCCAGGTTGAGCTAGCGCCGAATATGCGATACAGATATTGACCACAGAATGTCAACCCAGCAGCAGTGTCCAGGCAGCCCGGCAGACACAGAGTTCTGAGGTGAGAATATCATCTGGCATCTTACCATGAGGACGGCAATTGTTCCCCTCTTCGGTTGAGCTAAGCCCAGCGGGCTCCCGGTCCAGTAGGTTGTTAAGTGAGGAGTGCCTGCATATATATATATATATATATATATATATATATATATATATATATATATATATATATATATATATATATATATATATATATATATATATATATATATATATATACATATATATATATATACATATATATATATATATACATATATATATATATACATATATATATATATATATATATATATATATATATATATATATATATATATATATATATATATATATATATATATACAGTGGGAAGAACAAGTATTTGATACACTGCCGATTTTGCACGTTTTCCCACTTACAAAGCATGTAGAGGTCTGTAATTTTTATCATAGGTACACTTCAACTGTGAAAGACGGAATGTAAAACAAAAATCCTGAAAATCACATTGTATGATTTTTAAATAATTAATTTGCATTTTATTGCATGAAATAAATATTTGATACATCAGAAAAACAAAACTTAATATTTGGTACAGAAACCTTTGTTTGCAATTACAGAGATCAGACGTTTCCTATAGTTCTTAACCAGGTTTGCACAGACTGCAGCAGGGATTTTGGCCCACTCCTCCATACAGATCTTCTCCAGATCCTTCAGGTTTCGGGGCTGTCGCTGGGTAACACAGACTTTCAGCTCCCTCCAAAGATTTTCTACTGGGTTCAGGTCTGGAGACTGGCGAGGCCACTCCTGGACCTTGAGATGCTTCTTACGGAGCCACTTCTTAGTTGCCCTGGCTGTGTGTTTTGGGTCTTTGTCATGCTGGAAGACCCAGCCACGCCCCATCTATAATGCTCTTGTTGAGCGAAGGAGGTTGTTGGCCAAGATCTCGCGATACATGGCCCCATCCATCCTCCCCTCAATACGGTGCAGTCGTCCTGTTCCCTTTGCAGAAAAGCATCCCAAACAATGATGTTTCCACCTCCATGCTTCACGGTTGGGATGGTGTTCTTGGGGTTGTATCATCCTTCTTCTTCCTCCAAACACGGCGAGTGGAGTTTAAACCAAAAAGCTCTATTTTGGTCTCATCAGACCACATGACCTTCTCCCATTCCTCCTCTGGAACATCCAGATGGTCATTGGCAAACTTCAGACGGGCCTGGACATGCGCTGGCTTGAGCAGTGGGACCATGCGTGCGCTGAATGATTTTAATCCATGACGGCGTAGTGTGTTACTTATGGTTTTCTTTGATACTGTGGTCCCAGCTCTCTTCAGGTCATTGACCAGGTCCTGCCGTGTAGTTCTGGGCTGATCCCTCACCTTTCTCATGATCATTGAGGCTCCACGAGGTGAGATCTTGCATGGAGCCCCAGACCGAGGAAGATTGACTGTTATCTTGAACTTCTTCCATTTTCTAATAATTGCGCCAACAGTTGTTGCCTTCTCACCAAGCTGCTTGCCTCTTGTCCTGTAGCCCATCCCACCCTTGTGCAAGTCTACAATTTTGTCCCTGATGTCCTGAGACAGCCCTCTGGTCTTGCTCATTGTGGAGAGGTTGGAGTCTGATTGATTGAGTGTGGACAGCTGTCTTTTATGCAGATAAAGAGTTCAAACAGGTGCAGTTAATACAGGTAATGAGCGGAGAATGGGAGGGCTTCTTAAAGACAAAACTAACAGGTCTGTGAGAGCTGGAATTCTTACTGGTTGGTAGGTGATCAAATACTTATTTCATGCAATAAAATGCAAATTAATTATTTAAAAATCATACAATGTGATTTTCAGGATTTTTGTTTTAGTTTCTGTCTTTCACAGTTGAAGTGTACCTATGATAAAAATTACAGACCTCTACGTGCTTTGTCAGTGGGTAAACCTGCAAAATCGGCAGTGTATCAAATACTTGTTCTCCCCACTCTACATATACATACATAGACATATATACAATATACATATACATATACATACATAAATATGTTCTGGAAGAAGTCTTTTCTTTCAAGCTTCTAGGTCTCACTATCTGCCATGACCTTTCCTGGGAAAGTCACATTTCCAACCTCGCCTCAAAAGCCAGTCGCCGACTGGGAATCCTCCATCGTGCTAAGTCCTTCCTCGGCCCTCTTGAGCTCCTGACCACTTACAAAGCTTTTGTCCGTAGCCTGATGGAGTACTGCTCTCCCCTCTGGGCTGGTGCTCCTGCCTCCCACCTTTCTCGGCTTCACGCTGTCGAAACCAGGGCATTTAAGATCATCGGCATCTCCCGCAATGAAGCTGAGTCTTTGGGCCTCTCACTCAATCACCGCAGGTTGGTCGGTGGTCTTTCTGTCTTCTACCGACTCCTCTCCAGCCTTGCCCCCCTGCTCTCTCTGCGATTTGTCCCCACCACATTTCCACAGGGCGCTCAAGGTCCGCCAACAACCCCCTTCTGGTAAAACTACCAAAATCACGAATCACTGCTCATCTTCACTCTTTCATTCCTCTTTTTCCCGCCTTTGGAATAAACTTCCTCACTCTATTCTTTCCCATTCTTCCCTCCAGGCTTTCAAAACAGCTGTTCACCACCACCTCTTATCTTCCCCCATCCAAATCCTCGATCTTTTCTACCCCCGATAATCCACCCAAGCCCACTTCCTTCATTTCTCCTGCTTTCCTTCCTGAAAGTCCCTGAAATGTCCATCTTCTCTTCGCCATGTTCCCCGTCCCATCCCCATCCCTCTCCCTTCCACAGTTCACCTAATGTGTCTGTTCCCCACTGTTTTGTCCCTTCCACTCCCGCCCCTCGTCTCATGCCTCCTTGCTGTGAGTTGTGTGTTAGCTCTCATACGAGCCTCGACCAAGGTGTACAAAAAAAAAAGATATATATAAACATATATATATATATATATATATATATATATATA
The DNA here is from genome assembly GCF_056783735.1 of Eptatretus burgeri. Taxonomy (NCBI): domain Eukaryota; kingdom Metazoa; phylum Chordata; class Myxini; order Myxiniformes; family Myxinidae; genus Eptatretus; species Eptatretus burgeri. The sequence continues at coordinate 92,600,851 of NC_140969.1, forward strand.
TATATAT
>NC_140969.1:92613357-92623357 GCF_056783735.1 Eptatretus burgeri
ATGGAGTACTTTGAGGAGCTGATGAATGAAGAAAATGAGAGAGAGAGAGAAGGCTGGAAGAGGTGGAGATAGTGAATCTGGAAGTGGGGTGGATCAGTCAGGATGAAGTGAGGACTGCTATGAAGAGGATGAAGAGTGCAAAGGCGGTTGGCCCAGATGGTATACCAGTGGAGGCATGGAAGTGCTTAGGAGAGATGGCAGTGGGGTTGTTTACCAGATTGTTTAATAAAATCTTGGAAAGTGAGAGGATGACGGAGGAGTGGAGATTAAGTGTACTGGTTCCGATTTTCAAGAACAAGGGTGATGTGCAGAGCTGTGGAAATTACAGAGGGATAAAGTTGTAAAGCCACACCATGAAGTTGTGGGAAAGAGTAGTGGAAGCTAGGTTGAGGGGAGAGGTGATGATTTGTGAGCAGCAATATGGGTTTATGCCAGGAAAGAGCACCACTGATGCAATGTTTGCTTTGAGAATGTTGATGGAGAAGTATAGGGAAGGCCAGAAGGAGTTACATTGTGTGTTTGTGGATTTAGAGAAAGCTTATGATAGGGTGCCAAGAGAGGAGTTGTGGTATTGTATGAGGAAGTCGGGAGTTGTAGAGAAGTATGTGAGGATGGTGAAGGATATGTATGAGGACAGTGTGACAGCGGTGAGGTGTGCGGTAGGAATGATGGACCGGTTTAAGGTAAAAGTGGGATTGCAACAAGGATCGACTCTGAGCCCTTTCCTGTTTGCAATGGTGATGGACAGGTTGACGGACCAGATCAGACTGGAGTCTCCATGGACTATGATGTTCGCGGATGACATCATGATCTGCAGGGAGAGTACGGAGCAGGCTGAGGCGAGCCTTGAGAGGTGGAGGTACGCCCTGGAGAGAAGGGGAATAATAGTCAGTCGGAGTAAGACGGAGTACATGTGTGTAAATGAGAGGGAGGGTGGGTGGTATGGTGCGGTTGCAAGGAGTTGAGGTGGGGAAGGTGAATGGGTTTAAATACTTGGGATCAACTGTCCAAAGTAACGGAGAGTGTGGTAGAGAAGTGAAAAAGAGAGTGCAGGCAGGAAGGAGTGGGTGGAGAAGAGTTGCAGGAGTGATTTGTGACAGAAGGGTAGCTGCAAGAGTGAAGGGGAAAGTATATAAGACGGTAGGGAGACCAGCTATGTTGTATGGTTTGGAGGCGGTGGCGCTGACAAAAGACAGGAAGCGGAGCTGGAGGTGGCAGAGTTAAAGATGCTGCGATTCTCGTTGGGAGTGACGAGAATGGACAGGATAAAGAATGAGTATATTCGAGGGACAGCGCAGGTAGGACGGTTTGGAGAAAAAGTGAGAGAGGTGAGATTGAGATAGTTTGGAGATGTGCACAGGAGGGAAGCGGAGTATATCGGGAGAAGGATGCTGAGGATGGAGCTGCCAGGTAGGAGGAGAAGAGGAAGGCCAAATAAGAGGTTCATGGATGCGGTGAGGGTGGATATGCAGGTGGTTGGAGTGTCAATGGAAGATGTGGAGGATAGAGCGAAATGGAGACAGATGATCCGCTGTGGCGACCCTAATGGGAGCAGTCGAAAGAAGAAGAAGAAAAACATATATATATATATATATATATATATATATATATATATATATATATATATATATATATATATATATATATATATATATATATATATATATATATATATATACATATTGTTACGGCTGTGGAAATTTTCAATACACCATAAAGGTCCTCAGCTCAGTTATGACGCTAAGTTTATGTGCAGATAGGTCCCCACCGTTGTTTAAAGGGTTTGTTCGTGTTTCACTGGGCTGTGACCCTTTGAGACAGCCGTTTTTCTTATTATATCGTTATTTTGAACCAACCACATCTCAACCACCATTACAACAACCACCTTAACCACAACGCTAACCACGCCACCATCACAACAACCACGATCGCTTCAACCATCAACCACAACTGAACCACCACCACCACCAACGTCGCTCTCAACAACCGCTTCACAGCAACCTCCACCACAACCCCTCCACCACAATCACATGCGCCTCTCAACAAACCACGCCACCCTCACCGCTTTACTCCCAACCACCAACATCGCCTCACCACCTTCTCCACCCCATAAATCACCTAACCACCTTCGCAACCACAACGCCAACCACCAGCCACGCCACAACTACAAGCAACCAAACCACAATCCCACGCACCAACCAATAGCATCTGCGAAAGCCAGCGCAACGCGAAGGAAACCAGAGGAGTTCCGATGGTGCGCGGATTTTCCCGCCTGTTTTCCCGCGCTTTGGTGTGGGGGAAGTGTGATGCGGGTCAAAGGTCAGAGGTCATGTAAAGGAGGGGCCTCTTTTTGGGGGAATGATTTCCTTGGACCTGAGCCAAGAATGATTTCTCTGGCCCCCTCGGGTGGCGCGCGGGGAGGGGGACGAGAGGGCACGCCCCTTTTTAGAAGCTTCTCGCAGGAGCTGGAAGGGGGACGGAGCCGAAAACGGGGAGGAGTCAGGCGTTGGAACCTCAGGAATAAAAGGGCGCACGAGACGCCAGATTCGGGGGTTTTTTGTTGTTGGTCATCGTTGTTGTTGTCGTATTGTCTCTTCGGGGGAGCTTCGTCTCCTCGTGGTATTGGGGATTGCTGCTGCTCCGTGGTGTTGGAGATCCGGGTGCCTTCCCTCGGTGCCAAGTCGTGAGGGTTGTGAGCGGTGGTCCAGGGTCGAGGTGCGCACGAGAGGAGAGTGCCGGAGAGAGCTCGCTGACCGTCGCACCACGAGGGTGGAGGTAACCAGCATCGGTCTCGTGGGCCCATTCGGTCATCCACGGCCCACGGCCGTAAAGGTTTACGAACCCCGTCTACCCCCTTGCCTATGAGGGGGTCTTTCCTTTTGTTTTGTATGACCGCTGTGGCGCCGTGTCCCCATAAGTAAACCTGTGTAAGTGACTGTACTTGTAAATAATAATTATAGTCAATCGTATTACTTTTGCTTCTATTTGCTTGTACATTGCATGACTGCCTTGGCTGTATATACGTGCTTAGTGAATAAATGTCTTTATGTGAAACGTATCCCGTTCGTCGCGTCCTCCTTTCACCACATTGAAAGTGCCATCTTGCATCGTGGAATGAGTAGTGGGTTTTGAACGCCCGGTAAAGAGAATCGGATCCGTCGAGGTCGGCGATAATACCCGCTCGGTTATCGCTTTAGGACGGAACGGACCGCTTAAGCGGTTCGTGTCCCAAGCCGACCTGCGGCGCGGTGCAGCCCCTCGGTCGGTTACCCGCGCGAGTACTTTGGTATATCGACATTCGGCGATTCACCCTATCTTGCGCGGGTAGAATGCGGACCGGGCTGTGGTGAGGTTAAACCCTAACCCGTGACTGGTTCCTGACGGTAGTTCCAGGAGGGTCACGACTGAATTGTCCGTCCGGTGGGCGACGCGGTTGCGATTGGAGTTACAAGGCCGATCGCACGCCAGCGGGCGCGAATTCGCAACACTGGTGTCCGGGAGTGGGATTCAAATCCATCCCGCCTCCAACTAAATTCACGGAACCGGATCAGGGGTGAGTGAAGCGACCCTCCGTGTTCCCCAAATTACGAGCATTTAAATTATTCCGCGAAATAAGATGGCTTTTCAAGGCGAACGGGTGCCGGATGGATTAGATATGTGTTGTAATGTAGAATCCATGGCCCGGGACGGTTCCTTTTGTAATTCTAATCCACGGGGGAGCTCAACCCCATATACTGAGCACGGACTTTGCCGGCAAACGGAGTCGCACAATGGCGTCGTGATCGCACCTCGGCGCGGCACGGAGCAGGCGGCTATTTTTAGCGCAACGAACGGCGCGACACGAGGCGAGTGCTTTCAGTCACCGCTTCAAACCACGTGGTCATGGCAGGCGAGGAAGGCGGACATGGGCGGGCTTCGGAAACAATTGGAGGAAGAATGGAAAACCAAGTGAGAAAAGAAACAAAAGGAACACGATTTGGAATTAAAACAACTAAAGGAAGAATTATTGGAAAAGGCAAGACAGTTCGAAGAACTAGAGGGAGAAATGAGGAAAGTAGATTTGAGTACCTATGAATTGGAACAACTGAAGCGAGAGGTAAGGATAGGCCAGTTTGAAAGAAAATGCCAAGAAAAGACGATAAAAGAAGAAGAGGAATGGTGGGAAGAACTAAAGGAAAACAATAGGAAAAGGGACGAATTAAGGAGGAAAGCAGTGGAAAGTGAGGCAGAGATGAGCAAGAGAATGGGTGAAATGAGTGAGGAGGCATGCAAATTGGGAGAGGAACTATGGAAAAAAACTTCTGAGATACTGAAACACGAAAACAAAGAAACGGAATTACAAAACGAGCTGAGGATGTTAAGAGAGGAAAGAAAGAGAACAGAGAATGAAACGTTGAGGAACCACACTGAGTAAATCAAACAGTTAGAAGCCAAAGCAAGGTCGGAGTGTGCGGAGATGAGAAAGGAATTGGAAAAGAAAGCTTCTGAGTTACAGAAACACCAAAACAAAGAGACGGAATTACAAAACGAGTTGGGAATGTTGAGGGAAGAGAGAACGACAGCAGAGGATGAAACGTTAAGGAACCACACTGTACAGATCGACCAGCTGGAAGCGAAGGCCAGATTAAAGAATGAGGAACAAGAAAGAGTAATGAAGGAAGAACGAATGAGACAGGAGAAGGAAATCAGCCAATTGAAGGAAATAACGAGATTGCAGAATGAGGAACAAGAAAGACAGTGGAATAAAAGACACAAAGAAGAACGAATGAAGCGGGAAGAAGAAATCAGATAATTGAGGGAGACAATGAGATTGGAGAGGGAAGAACGAGAGGAACAATGGGATAGAAAACAAAAAGAACATGAATTTGAGGTTAACCAATTGAAGGAAACTATGAGATTGGAGAATGAGGGGCAGGGGGTGAAAGAAATTAAAAAAGAAAGACGAGAACAATTAAAAAAGCAAGCAAGGTTGAAGTACGCAGAGATAATGAAAGAACAACGAACGAAACAGGAAAAAGAACTAAGCCAATTGAAAGAAACGATGAGATTGGAGACTGAAAAGCATGAGGAACAGTGGGAGAGAAAACAAAAACTATATGAGTTTGAAATTAGCCAGCTCGGGGGGAGAGCAAAAATTGAGTCCACGGAGATTGAAAAACTCCAGAAAGAGAATGAACAGCTAATGGGGCTCAGAGAGGAAGAACGACTCAAATCGGAAGGAAAATGTAACCAGGAAGAAACAGAAATAAGGAACAAGGAGAGAAAATGTATAGAGACGCGGGAGATAGAAAAAATAGAGGAGAGACTGCACGATAAAGACGGGGTTAAGGACGAGCACACACACATTGAGGTAGTGGAGGACCATGAGGGGGAGCTGGCAGAATGTTTTGTGACCCGGTGCGAGCAGCTGGATAGCCTCCTTCAGGAATGGAGGGAGACGCTATGCTCCCTTGAAGCTGATCACGACCAGGTGGGTCCGGTTAGAGGGGGTGAGTGCTGTGGACGAGTGCACACCGAGCTTGGGGGGGTGTGAAGGCCCCGGAACCCCTTGCCGCACTAATCCCCAGTGGGAATGTCCTGGTGTGCGTGTTCACGAGCATGGCGAAATGTGTGCTGAAACAAACGCATAGCGTGAATGGAAGGCTGTGTGTCCGAAGACCCGCGTGTGTGAGTAAAATGGTGTGCGAGGTTGCGAGTGAGCTGAGGTGCGTGCCTCCCAGCACGCCGTGTGTGGATGAGGCGCCGTGTGTGGATGAGGCGCCGTGTGTGGATGAGGCGCCGTGTGTGGATGAGGTGCGTGTGTGAATGGAACCACGTGTGCAAGGGAAATGGCATGCGTGAGTGAACGGCCGAGTGCAAGAGAGACCGTGTGTGTGAGAGAGCGGTATGCAAGGGAGATGACGGCGGGCATGAGGGAGCACACAGCTGCATCTCCAAGCGTGAGTGTAATGGTGAGGTGTGTGAGTCTCGTGACACGCGGGAGTTTGAGTGCGTTGAGGGAATGGAGATGACGGCGGCGACAGGTGAAGGACAAAGGCCGGGTAGCGGCCGTAGCTGTTTTGGGGACCGTGCCGGGTTTGCACGGCAGCGCGTGCGTGGTCCGTGCTGTGGTACGCACGAGGCCACTACGTGCGCACCTGTGGGAGTGAAACCCGGTCCGGAAACGCCCGCGGTGAATGTTGCCGATCCCGCGACGGACAAAAGCTCGGCTGGACAACGGATTTGGACCGGATGGGTTCCCCACGCGAGTGTGTGTGAAACTCTACGTGGTCTGCGCAGGGTGTTCTGTTCGCAGAGCGCACTGCGCAGGTTACGGATGGGCAGAGCACATGTGTTGGCGTGGGGAACCGCTCAAAGTGCAAGGTTTGCTTTAATGCGCAGAGTGACGTCATGGCTGCATGTGTGGTTGGAATCTGACAGGAGGGATTGAAACCCTGCCGGATGGTGCCGTCCGAAGAGGGACGAGGTACTCGAACAGCTTCCCTGACGTCTCGGGCAGGGTGCAAGGTGCGCGACTGTGAATTGCCGCGCTAGTGCGCAGGTTGCGAGTTGCCGCGCTGGTGCTGCGCATAAAAAAAAAGCAAGCCTCGCTTCGGGTGAACAGGATTCCCGGGTAAGGGGTGGAAGACCCCCTGCCAGGGCACAGGACACAACTAGTTAGGGGGAAGGGTTAGCTTAGCTGGACCGGCTCCATTGGGCAGGGATAAGACCTCATTGGGCCCGTGGAATGGATTAGTGAGAGGAATTTTAGTTCAGATTTCAGAAGCGAGATGGGAAAATATATTTGGAGACAGTGACAGACTTTGAGTGTGTAGAGAGGACTTAGCTTAGCTACATAGTGTTAAATGGAACATGCTGTATTGTAAGGGACGACGCGGGAGGACGAGGTAGTTGAGGGGATGTAGTGAGTAGAATGGCAGAATTCAGTGGTGAGTGTGTTGAAGAGTTGCGAGGTGGAGACATGTTGAGTGAGTGAGGCCAGCGAGCCTGAGTGTATGGAGTGATTGTGGAATGCATGGTGCGATGAGTGATTGGGGGGAGGAGTGATTCCCGCCCAAGGGACCCCGGGGTTAGAATAAAGTGAGTTAGTGGGTTAGTTAAATTGACAAAAATGGAAGTCGTTTTGCTGTTGGTGGGGAAGTAGGCTCGAAACCCGTTTGGAAGGGTGCAGGAGCCCTGTTGACGGGCTGGGAGCGTGGCTGCGAACGGTGAGTATCGCTGAGTCGGTACCCCGGGCACCGGGCTAATCGGCCGCGGTAGGCCAAGGGCCCATGGGGGGCCGGGATATCGAAGTGGGCACGGGTGCGCCCGCATGATTCGGGGCTTGCGGCGCCATTGGCCGTGTGGGCAGTGTACTGGGCACGGGCGACCCTCGGAAAGGGGCCCGGGGTGCCAGCCTGCCACGTGAGCGTTTCAGGGGAGTTGCCAGAGAGGGCACTCCCCGGTGTTTAGGGAGCTGTTAGGCTCGGAGGCAGTGTAGTGCCCGGGGGTGCCATCGTCGGAGAATCGGCAGAGGGTAGTTCCTGCCAAGGGAGCCGCGTATCCCAACAATGAGACCGTGTGAGGGCACGGGAGGAAAATTGGAGGGCGAGGCCCGAAATTGTAAGGACACCAACGCAGGTGACGGGAATCTTGGTTGTTAGAACCGATAGTTTAAGTGAGAGGTGCTTGTTGAAAGCCCTGGGGTAGTTTAATGAATAAATGTTAGGGTAGATTAGGAAGTGTACCCCTCCGCACCATCCATCCCTTTGCTATCGTTGTGGGCCACTGGACCCACCTTGGGTTGAGATCGCTGAAATCTGAGGAGGCCGTTCTGAGGCTCCATTGGGCCTCGACACAGGACGCTAGCTCTCCCTTATTCCCCTCCGGGAAGGGAACGTAGGGCTTGGGAGTAGGCTAGGAGACGATAGGTTAGCCGAACAAGGACGATAAAGGGGGTTAGGGGACTAGTTATAGTGGAAGGGAAGTAAAAATAAAAATAACTAGAACTGCCACTTTATAACTGCTGGGAGTGATGACCGGGTACCCAGTCCGTCCGCCTTTGACACAACTGATACAACATGAGACTTAAATCATAGTCGCAAAGTTTCGCATTTATCGGATAAGCGGTGCCAGAGAAAACATTATTTAATGGTGATACAAACACAGGCCTGCTTCGAGACGGCGCGGAACAGACGAGTTACGAACCGGGCAGCACAAAGCGTTCAATTTCCTTATTACTGGCGAACAGATTCAAATAATTAAATAATTCTGCCTGCCAAACCGCGTGACCGATCAGGTTGAAATTTTAAACTTTTGTTTCGCATGTCGGCTAAATTACTAATTTGAAGATTCGTATATATAGAAGCAGCGGTTACAGAGTAAACATTAATTAATATTTATCCTTCAATCCAAGATGTCGGCCAAACCATGTGACTTGTGACGTCATAATTTTCACCACATGTGCAAACACAATCGCAGACGATAACTGCAAATTTTCGCTTTGCTTGGTTAAGCAGTTCCAGAGAAAACATTATTTAATATTTTTCTTAAAACCAACATGGCTGCCAAACCCTGGGCCCGATCCCGTTGAAATTTCAAACCCTCATTCCGCATGACTGTTCCACCATAAACGTGATGTTTCACATTTATTGATGCAGTAGTTCCAGAGTAAACATTAATTAATATTTTTCCTTCAATCCACTATGGCTGCCAAACGTTGTGTCGGACCTCAAAAGGGGGTGAGAACATTTTATTCGTCATAGAGAGGCGGTCATAGTGGTGGAGTTTCGCCTGGATCTGTTCAGTCGTTTCAGAGAAAAAGACGTTTAAAGATATTATTTTTAAATCCAAGATGGCTGACGAACCATGTGACCTATGACATCACAAATTTATATTCTGCTTCCAACTGGGTATTAGAACATGTTTGTGAAGTTTCGTGTTAATTGGTAACGGTGCGTTTTTCTATCCAAGATGGCTGTCAAACCATGTGACGTGTGACGTCAGAATTTTTACCACGCGTGCACACACGATGGTAGATGATAATTACAAACTTTCGATTCATTAGGTTAAGCGGTTCCAGAGAAAACATTATTTAATATTTTTCTTAAATCCAACATGGCGGCCAAACCGTGTGACTAATCAATTCGAAATTAACAAACTTATATCGCCTACGTGTCCCGAATATAGTTCTGAAATCTCCCCTTCATCGGACCAGCGCTTCTGGAGAAGAAGATGTTTGAAGGTTTTAGGGTTTTTTCAAGATGGCCACCAAACCATGTGACCGATCAAGAAGAAATTAACAAACTTGAGAAAGGACCTCATGGGGAATATATGTGTGAAGTTTCGTCTTAATCTGTCTTGCCCTTCTAGAGAAGAAGATTTTAAAAAATTTATTCATTTTCAATCCAAGATACATACATATATATATATATATATATATATATATATATATATATATATATATATATATATATATATATATATATATATATATATATATATACACATACATAGTGTTACGGCTGTGGAAATTCGCAGAACACCATATAGGTCCTTAGTTAGTTATGCCGATACGTCCGTGTTCAGTTAGATTTCCCCACCGTTGTTTTATGGGAATTATCCATGTGGACAGGGCTGTGATCTTTGAGTTAGCCTTTATTCTTTGCTATCGTTATTTTGGACCAACCGCTTCACACCAACCACCACCACCACCAACATCGCTCTCAACAACCGCTTCCCACAACCCTCATAACCACACCACCGCGTTTCCACCTTGGCACACGGTTGCCAGAGGCCTGGCCTTCGTCGAGGGAAAGCAGGCGGCGCCCGTTCCCCCCCTCCCCCGGACGAATGGCGTCTTCACGGTGAATTCCACCCGGCATGTGGAAGAAGACAACTACGGCGGCGGCGCGCGTCCCTAATTTGGCGGGAAAACGCTCCCGTAGAGAAGGTTCCCGCATGTTCTGGAAGTATCCCGCATGTTCTGGAAGGAGGGCGGGCGAGAGCGGAGGGGCGGAGC
>NC_140969.1:92628357-92688357 GCF_056783735.1 Eptatretus burgeri
TGAGAAGTACTCCAAGGAGAACAACATTGACAACAAATCTTTGCTGCTTGTAGACAATGCTCCTGCCCATCCTCAGCAAATGGAAGACTGGTGTGAAAACGTGCAGGTCGTATTTTTACCACCAAATACTACCTGACTTTTACAGCCTATGGATCAGGGAGTTATTGCTGCTTTTAAAGCCTATTATGTTAAGCATACCATGCTGCAGCTTATCAAAAAAACTGATAAGGACAAGCTATCAATCAAGGAGTTTTGGCGAACATACAACATAAAAATGGCTTTGGAAAACATGAAGGATTCATGGGCGGAGGTGAGTGCCTCCACAATGAACGCTGTGTGGAAGAAAGTGTGGCCTGAGTGTGTCCACAATTTCATGGGGTTTGCTGATGTTCCATTGATTACAAGTCAAATTGTAGACCTGGCGCAGGAGGCTGGTTTTGAAGAGTTTGACGAAGAGGACGTGGATGACTTACTGGAGTCTCATGCAGAACCCTTAAGCAATGAAGATCTTATGGAGTTGGAACAGCAGTGGGCTCTTGAGGAAGAAGAAGATGCTGTGACACCTTCATCCAAGCATCTCACCATGAAAAACCTCAGCCAAATCCTCAGCTCGTTTGAAAATGCCATAGAATTTGTTATCGAGTAAGATCCAAATCTTGAAAGGAGCACTGATTTTAGCCGTGTTGTTAATGATGCCCTTTGTTGCTACAAGTAACTTTATGCAGCAAAGAAAAAGAAAGCCATCCAGCCCACTCTCCATGCATTTTTCAAGCCAAAAGATGCAGCACCAACTCCATCCACCATCCACGATGCTCCTTCAACCAGCTGCCAAGAGACCGTTCCCACTGGTGAAGAAAGTGACAGCACAGTGTCAAGTGAAGAGGGGGACGATTCTGCCACTCCGCAAGTGTGACTTGTCCACCGCAATCAACTCCGTTCCTCCAGCCTCGGGGTAAGTCGCCACTACTCGAGGAGTGTGTTTTGTTTATTTGTGTTTATGTCCAAAAAATTTCGAGCCAAAAACACATCCCCCCTTTAACACATTGGTTTCTATGGGAAAATATGTTTTGTTTAACACAGTTTCGCTTCTCATAAGGTTTTCCAGGAACGCAACCCTTGCGAAAAGCGAGGACTTACTGTATAAATAAATTAAAAAATATATAAATGGGAAAAGAAATAAATGGAAAAAAAATGTAGGTGAATGACCCGGGACAATGGGGAAGCACCATTTGTCTACTCCCCCCCTTTAATATCAATTGTAAATTAGTACTCAGGTGTAACCAATCACCATCAAAATCACACCAAATTAATTGACCTCCATTTGTGTTAAATTGTGGTGATTCTGATTATTTCAGAATAAAATCAGCTGTTACTGTAGGTTTCCTCTGCTGGGTAGTGCATTTCACAGCAAAGACTCAACTATGAGAACCAGGGAGCTTTTAAAAAACCTCTGAGATAAAGTTGTGGCACAGAACAGGGGATGGGTATAAAAATATTTCAAAGGCCTTGAATATCCCTTGGAGCACAGTCAAGAAAATCTTTAAGAAGTGGAAGGTGTGTGGCACCAACTAGAGTTACTAGATCCTGCCGAGATCAGGCCATCACTCCAAACTGGATGACCAAGCAAAGGAGAGAACGATTACAGTGGCTACCAAGTGGCCAATGGCAACTTTGAAAGAGCTACAGACCTTTATGGCAAAGACTGGTCACTGTGTGCATGTGACAACAATATCCCAAGCACTCCACAAGTCTGGCCTGTACGGTAGGGTGGCAAGAAAAAAGGCATTGCTCAAAAAAGCCTACCTAGAGTCTTGTTTGAGGTATGAATAAACTGCTTTGGAGATTATGAAGCCACGTGGCAAAGCGTTTTGTGGTCTGACGAAACCAAGATGGAACTTTTTAGCGTAAAGGCAAAACGTTATGTTTGCCACAAACCCAATGCAGCACATCACCCAAAGAACACTATCCCTACTGTAAAGCATGGTTGGTGGCAGCATAATGTTATGGGGATGTTTCTCATCAGCAGGGACTGGGGCACTTATCAGGATAGAAGGGAAAATGGATGGAGCAAAATACAGAAAAATCCGAGAGGAAAACCTGCCGTCTTCTGCAAGAAATCTGTAATTGGGATGGAAGTTCAACTTTCAGCATGATAATGACCCGAAGCACACAGCCAAAGCTACACTGGAGTGGCTAAGGGACAAAAATATAAATGTCCTTGAGTGGCCCAATCAGAGCCCCGACCTAAATCCAATCGAAAATCTGTGGCATGACTTGAAGATGACTGTCCATCAATGCTCTCCACACAACTTGACTGAGCTTTAACAGTTTTGTGCAGAAGAATCGACAAATATCGCCCAATCAAGGTGTGCAATGTTGGTAGAGACCTGTCCCAACAGACTCACAGTTATAATTGCAGTCCAAGGTGCTTCCACCAAGTATTTACTCAGTGGGGTAAACACTTATCCAACCAAGATGTTCCAGTTTTGTATTTTTAATGAATTTTCTGAAATTTGTAGAATTTGTTTTTTCACTTGGAAGTTGTGGGTTACGATGTGTAAATAAAAGTAGAAAAAGTCTGATTTAATGTAATTTAATTCCAGGTTATAAGGCAACAAAAGGTGAAAATTTTGAAAGGGGGTGTTGACCTTATAGGCACAGTATATGTGGATCAGATTGCATGCAACAGCATTGAACAACTTAAAAACAAGTTGACAGGTCAATATAATGTGTTTGATGCATTGTCGTGTTTAAGAATAGTAAATTAAAAAATAAAAATAAAAAACTGTCAAATCCAATAATGAGTTTTACATTTAATTTTTTAACAGTATCTAAAGCTCGTAATGGAGCTTCTGCACAAGCATCTCACACACATGGACATACAGATGAACACACAAGACAACACAGGACTGTTGGATGAAACAAACAGCCACTGATCTTGGAGGAAGTGCCATCACTTGCCGCGGCACTTTAAGTACCAACGACATCACAGCAATGTTGCTGCTTTTCTAATCGCACTCAGGGGGGCATTTCTTAAGGAGGAATTTCCTCCTCCCTATGGATGCCAATCTCTGGGGATTGTCCATGCTGTTATCCTTTTAAATACTGTATGCCAAGCAAGGAAGTAGTATGCACAGTTTTAAAAGTCTCTTGATATGACTCATCCGGGATTGGAACCGTCGACCTCCCAGAATTTGAGCGGACATTCTAACCATTACAACAAGGAGTCTCGTACACATCAAATGCTGGAGCAAAGATTTTTTATTTTGCCAACTTTATAATGTCACATGAATTGAAAAATTGTATTCAATGGTTCCGTACAGTGCTTCGTTGGTGCCATATGATTTACACCTGATTCAACAAGGAGGGACAGTGGGGGAGGTGGGGCAAATGTATTTTGTGCCATGGATGATAACAACACCCCCCCCCCCCCGCACCACCGCCCTGTCTGCAGTAGGAGTCAGTGAACCACATGCACTGTGGAACGTGTGCAAGCAAAAATTGTGTCATTTCCCCCGACCCTTATGATGCGTATGTAAAATTTGGTGGAGATCTGCCCAGCCCTGCTTGTTCGATGATTTTCAGATGTGTACACACACACACACACACACACACACACACACACACACACACACACACACACACACACACACACACACACACACACACACACACACACACACACACACACACACACACACACACACACACACACACACACCACCCACTGAAGATACTGAAATCCCAGTCCATTCTCAACGTATTTGGTTTACCTTGGATGCCAGCCGTCCCTGCAGGCAATTCCATTGATGGTTCAGCATCCCCAGCATCTCTGCAAAGGCAATTTGCTCCTGCCGCTGATTGGCTGCATCATGTCCACACTGATGTCCCAAAGCCTGGTTGACCGCATCAAGGGTGAGCTGCCAACGCTGTGCCAGCAGCCGTTTACCCTGCATGGCAACACCCATAATATGCATCACATTTCCGATCTTCAACTCAATCTCTTCCTAAATTCTCTTGTACGGGACAAATTACAAGAACAGGAAAGATTGCTAAGGCCTTAGTTATTTTATAACTTGGTTTACACAGTTCTTCAGCTAAAATGTAGGGTCGGTAGGTCGAAATATAAATATAATTTCAATTTTTATAAATTATATATTTTAATGATTTTTTTCGGATGTTCCATGGAAAAGACAAGGGTAGGTAGGGGGAAAATAAATATAAATCCCAGACCAGGAGGATCTAAGAAAACATTGAAGATGGAAGACCATTCAAATGCAGGATGCCCATGTTCAGTGTATCATCTGATGTGAAAAACAATAAAGGATTAAAAGTTGTTTTACAATATAGTCTGGCATGTTTTCTTATAGAAACCTGTTGGATCATCAAACAAATGGAAACAATGCTGAGAAAATTAATGTCCAAGTCATAGATGTGTGCGTGCACACCAGTGCATTATGCTCGATATGATTAAAAAAAGGTGTCTACTAGGAGTCAACATGCTCAAAACGGTCAATCAGAGCCATAACCAGCTCTTACTTTTCAGCGGGCATCTGATCGTACCATCTCCCCATCCCCATGAGCACATCAAAGGCTGATTTCTGGTCCGTTGAAGGCTGAATGTCAGCATCTCGCAGGGAAACTTTGACATACTTGGCACCGAAATCTTTCAATACGAACAGCGGTGTACAACTTTTGTTGGAAACAAAATTGGCACGATCGAGAGTAGCCTGCGAATCATCCCTGCTGCTGCACTGAATTGATGCAATCGTTCAGCCAGAATATTCGTCGTCAAGATGTTGCGTGATTAAGTCACCAATACAGTCACTCTAATTTATACCACTGACATACGTCTTAACAATCACTTTCGCCACAGAAACCACAGTCAATCTGAACCACGCTGGCCACTGCTCAGACACCATGACCGAAGACTACTGTGCAGTAGTTTGGTTGAAGGGGACTCGGCATTTTGGTGCGCGCGTGCGAAATTATATTTTGAAAATAAATGCCGACGTTTACATTTCGGGTTTTGAAACTTTTGCACCTTTGGCAGAAAAATTATAAATATGAAAGGCGAAAAATGTGTTTTATATTTATATTTCATTTCGGCAAATATCCCGTCGGCGGATCTGTAAACCAAGTTATAAAATAACTAAGGCCTAATGTCAAACTAAACTTTCAGCTGTGCCATTGTGCTGCACTGTTCAAGCTGCATCGTGTGCACTGAGGTTATGTGCAACAGAATGGGGCAATTATTGAGAAGTCAACACTTTGACATAAAAGTGGACAGCATACCTTATACTTATTGAGATAGACTTTGATTTGCTCCAATCCCATTGCAGTCTCCATTTCCTGTTCCTCTGCATGGAGCTCAGCTTCTGTGGACTCGATCCAGGTAAGCAGCTCATTTGAAGCATCCTGTGATTTCAACTTGTCCATCTGAAGCTGAAAAATGAAACACATCAGCTAAAATTTAAGATGATCCAGGGCTTAATGAGCAGTTTGTACATATACCGCATGTAACGAAAACATTGTATATTTACAAGTACGGTACTTTAGGACAATAAGTAGACAATGGACAAATAAACATAAGACATGGCATTTGAACTTGGGATCCCAGCATCAAGTACTTAAATGGGAATGCCAAAGAAGAGAACCCTTTATTAAGCTTTAGATTGCACAATAGATATGATAATTATCATCATCTGATCGAGCAAACTCAGGTACACCTTTCAATTGCTTGCCACTCAATTTTACTCAAGTGGCTGCACTAGCAGTCACAACTCCTGCGATTGTGGAGCCCACACCAGGAATCAAGCCCGGGCCACCTGGGTGTAAACCAGGTATCCTAACCACATGACCATGTAGGTAGACATGACAATAAATGCGGTAAAGTTTTTTTTTTAAACAGAGATCAAGGCTCATGGAAGATTGATCACTTTCTCTCATGAAGACATGTCCCGATCTAAAAGACCACTGATGGCCCCAAGATGCGCAGTGTTGAACCTCCGCAATGGCAGTTGGATCAATTTGAAGGTGGTTTAAGCATTTTTAATTCATCGTGTAAAATCCTAAACATGCAACAAATTGTTTTTGAAATTTCAAGATTCCTTACTCCTCCATGAGCCTCAATCTTATATACTGTATAATATATACTTTAATGAAGCCAATTTTAAATTGATAATGGACAATTTGTGATACTTTTTTTTTACTGCAGTTGTAATAAATCTCATACATAGAATGAAGACATTTGGAGCATCCTTTGAAAGTCGTATTGACCTTCCATTTATTAAACACACTAACGGGCTACTCAGCAGTGCCTGAGGGAGGAGGGGTGGGGGGAATGTAGATAGCCCGCGCTGCCCAAGGGAGGGGGCAGGGGGAATGCAGATACCCGGTGCTGCCCGGCTGGGTGAGTTTTTCCCGGCAGTGGTTTCGGGACGTGTTGGAGATCGAAAACTAAGGAATTATTGGCTTCATGGTGGTTACCTTTTCCCTGTGGGCTGGCGGCAACACTACCTAACCCATATATCTTAATATACACTTAATAGCTGCCTTTTGTGGCCTCAAAATGGACGCCAACTTGTGGAAGCTTAAAACCTTGTCCAGATTGTGAAATACCTACACCCAAAATTTGGGCCTCTAGGTGCTACGGTTCAGCCGTGAAAGAATAATATACAAATGCACAACCAAACACACAGACACTTGAAAATATTTATAAGATTTGTGCTCAACAAACATCACCTTTGATTGTTGTGTGTATAAAATCTAGGCCCATGGAAGAGTGAGGCAACAGAGAGTAAATGGGCCATAAACTGACAGTGGGGCAACAGGCAAGGAAATGAACAAACAGAAAAAAAGAGGAGAGAATCGAGGGAAAGAAGGACCATTAACTGCAACTAAGAGGATTTGGTTATAGGTAAGGTTAATGGAGGTAGAAAATATCATCGGTAGGGATTGAGGATGACTTGGGTGTTGTACGAATGATTTGAAGATCATTTTTTCTCCAGTCTTGAGGGTTATGGAAGAGCAAGGTTATGGAGGGTATGAACTGACAGTAGGACCAGTGTGGCAATTATTGGACACAATATGCAATGGAGTGAGCAAACAGGGAAAGAAAGGGGGGGGGGTGGTAGAGAGAAAAAGAGAGGGAGAGAGGGAGAGAAGGAGAGAGGGAGAGAAAGGAAACATGACAACCTGGAAATAAGAGGATTGGGTTCAGAAGGGTTAATAGGGTAAGAAAGATTGTGGGTAAGAATGAGAATGGGGGATGGCACGAGATGCACCACCTGCTTGAAACAATGGAGGGAAGAGTAGAATAGCAAGAGCCTTTGGAAGGCAGTTCCACATCTGGGAGAAGCAATAAAATTGTTGTGGGGGGGAGGGGGGAGGTTAGATGGCTGAGGTTGTAGAGAGAGCAAAATCAGAAGGTTGGTGGTAGAAAACGGAGAGACCACCAACCTGCTTGTGATGTGACAGCAGCAGACTTAGTTCTTCACCTCATTGTGGGAGATTTCATAAGAATGTTGAGAGCTTTAGATTCAATAGAATTCAGCAGAGACAGATGTGATCCTGGGGAAACAACCCACTGGGGAGAGCAGGAGCCGACTCCATTGAGCGACTTGACATTATGTATGATATCTAGTCTGTGGCTAGCTTTGGAGATCAACTTTGATATCCAATCTGGCCAGAAGATCAGATGATGGCTGATGGATAGGCCCAGATGTTCTAATGTTCACCAATTCTTCCAGAGATACAGTGTGAGAACGTGTGATTTGTCCAGATTTAATATGATGTGTTAAATGTGTAAGACCAGAATGTAATTGTTTTCACATCAGTAGAGATTAAACTAGCTGCTGCCAGAGGACTTATGGGTGGTAAAATCACCTGAAAATTGGAGAATATGGTTCTAGACAGCATCAGAGATGTCATTTATGTATACAGTACAATGGATAAAACTTGGCTCAAGATACCGTGTTGAGGCCCTCCAGCCTCCACTGAGAAATGAGATGAAAGGACAGTTGAGGATTATGAGTTTGTCGGGTGAGTGGAGGAAGTCTACAAGCAAAATGTAGTTTGCTTTTGATGTCACAGAGAAAGATCTTGGCAAGCAGAGCAGGGCGTCAGACTGTCGAATGCCCATAATGACCAAACTCTTGTTTATGATTCAGAGCCTCCATTGATTGAGAGAGAAGCAGCAAATTCAAACTTGAGTGAGTAGGACAGAATGGGAACTGACGATGTGAGATCAGGACATCATTTGAAAAGAGAAAACATTTGATACTGGATTTGGCATATGTGTAGCAATGTATTGGAAATGGTATCTCCACCATTAAGGTACTGCCATCTATGTCAACCTTTCTAACCATATGTCAGGCAGAAGTTCGATTTATTTCATTTTCTCATGAATAACAGCACCAGTTATCACAGTATTAAAAAAAAGTGAGAATTAATAATAACAATTACCACTACTAATCTGCATTATCAGTTGAGGGGTGTAGCGACCTCATTGGGGGTTGACTCTTTTGCACTTAATTCTCTTGGGACAGTGGGAATGCAAGGTTAAGGCGCTGTCACACCTTGACGATTTAGCCAGCAATGGAAACGTATAAAAATGTATGTAAAACGTTGGCGTACACTGAAATTTTGATGTTTTTTAAAAAGTTTTGGTCGTATTCATAACGTATTGGTCATATGCATAACATATGAGTAACGGGCACAACGTTTCGTTGTCTTATAGATAACTTATACCAACGAATGCTTAGCCTGTTGTTGGCGTTCACAACCTATGCCCAACGATAGTTTAACTTAGGCATAGCGCGCTGCACGTATCGCCGACGAACTCGTGGCGTAGCCTGTTAAAAACCTGCCGCACGCCAATTTAAGTCATAACCGCCTGAGAATTGGAAGTGTCAACCGCGCAGTCACACCTTGACGATTTAGCCAGCGTATGCCGACCTATGAAAAATGTGTTTAAAACGCTGGCACACGTCGAATACGGTATGGGTAAGTTGTGTATACGTTAAGAACACGCTGAAAAACGATGAAGTACGCTGTCATATTTCGTGGTACGTTTAGTACGTCGTGAAATTTCAAGCATGCTGAAAATTTTACGACGTACTCGCCGTATGGCTCACACGTTCCGCTACGCTGGGAATAAGTTGTAGGCACGATATGCGATCGTTGACACAATTCGACACAAGTTCCTTGTAAGTTACTCATAAGTCGAAACACGTCGAGGTAATGTTTAGCATACCCGAAACTTATTTTCTCCGTCAAGGCACATTTTCTTTTTTTCCCCTTGGCTCCGTGAAGGCACGTGACGAAATATCTGAAGTTGTTGTTGTTGTTGTTTTTCTTTTTTATAATTATTTTTTTAGTCTATCACGAATTTTAAAATATATTCGGACATTTGCTTTTAAGTTTCGACGTCGACGTGACAATATCCTCAAACAGAAAATATTCACAGAGGAGGAACTAAGAATAAGACATGAGCAAACTGAAGAGGCAATCGGACATGACGTAACGGCACGTGACGAAATATCGGAAGTTATTGTTTTTTTTTTTTTTTTCAAACGCTGCCAATACGCCATTATAAGGTAGCTGAAAATTAGAAACACGTTCAGTAAGTTCTGTGGTCGTCCGGAAAACGTCAATCAAATACGTCTACATACGTCAATATGCGTTGGAGGTACGTTACACATAGGCTCAAAGCACGTTACTCAGAGGTTAAAAATAAGTTTTGGGTACGCTAAGCATTAAGGCCCTGTCACACCTTCACGTTTTTGCCTGCAATGGCAACGTATAAAAATGTATGTAAAACGTTGGCGTACGCTGAAATTTTGATGTTTTTTTTTTTTTTTAAGTTTTGGACGTATTTATAACGAGTTGGATGTATGCATAACGTATTAGTAACGTACACTGAACGTTTTAATCACATATAGATAACTTATACCAAAGAATGCTGAGCGTGTTGTCGGCGTTCACAACCTATGCCCAATGATAGTCTAACGTATGCATAGCGCGCTGCACGTATCGCCAACGATCACATGGCGTAGCCTGTTAAAAAGCTGCCGCTCGCCGATTCAAATCATAACCGCCTGAGAATTGGAAGTGTCAACATCGCAGTCACACCTTGACGATTTAGCCAGCGTATGCCGACCTATGAAAAATGTGTCGAAAATGCTGGCACAAGTCGAATACGTTATGGGTAAGTTTGGTTTACGTGAAGAGCACGCTGAAAAACGATGAAGTATGCTGTCATACGTCGTATTAAGTCTAATACGTCGTGAAATTTCAAGCATGTTGAAAATTTTACGACGTACTCGCCGTATGGCTCACACGTTCTGATACGCTGGGAATAAGTTGTAGGCACGCTATGCGATCGTTGATACACGTCGACACACGTTTATTGTAAGTTACTCATAAGTCGAAACACGTCAAGGTAATGTTTAGCATACCGAAAACTTATTTTCTCCGTCAAGGCACATTTTTCTTTTTTTCTCCTTGGCTCCGTGAAGGCACGTGACAAAATATCTGAAGTTGTTTTTTTTTGTTTGTTTTTTTTAGTCTATCACGAATTTTAAAATGTATTCGGACATTTGCTTTCAAGTTTCGATGTCGACGTGACAATATCCTCAAACAGAAAATATTCACAGAGGAGGAACTAAGAATAAGACGAGCAAACTGAAGAGGCAATCGGAGGTGACGTAACGGCACGTGACGAAATATCGGAAGTTGTTGTTGTCGTTTTTTTTTGTTTTTTTTTTAAACGCTGCCAATACGCCATTATACGGTAGCTGTAAATTAGAAACACGTTCATTAAGTTATGTGGTCGTCCGGAAGACGTCAATCAAATACGTCTACATACGTCTACATACATATTGCCAATATGCGTTGGAGGTACGTTACACATAGGTTCAAAGCACGTTACTCATAGGTTAGAAATAAGTTTTGGGTATGCCTAGCATTACCTCGACACGTTTCGACTTATGAGCAACTTACAAGTAACGTGTATCGACGTGTGTTAACGATCGCATAACGTGCCTCAATGTGTGTCAACGATCGTGTAACGTGCCTACAACACGTTACTCATAGGTTATAAATAAGTTTCGGGTACGCTAATCATTACCTCGACGTGTTTCGACTTATGAGTAACTTACAAGTAACGCGTGTCGACGTGTGTCAACGATTGCATAATGTGCCTCCAACTTATGGCCAGCGTAGCGGAATGTGTGTGCCATACGCCGGCATACGTCATAAAATTTCAAGCATGCAAAAATTTGAGGACAACCACAAAGTACAACAATGAAAGCCAGCGTACTACGACGTATGGCAGTGTTTTTCAGCGTGCTCTTAACATATACAAAACTTACCCATAACGTATTCGACATGTGCCAGCGTTTTAGACAATTTTTTCATAAATCGGCATACGCTGGCTAAATCGTCATGGTGTGACAGGGCCTTTACCTCGACGTGTTTTGACGTACGAGTAACTTACAAATAACGTGCCTCGACTTGTGTCAACGATCGTGTAACGTGCCTACAACACGTTACTCATAAGTTATAAATAAGTTTCGGGAACGCTAATCATTACCTCGACGTGTTTCGACTTATGAGTAACTTACAAGTAACGTGTGTTGACGTGTCAACGATCGCGTAACGTGCCTACAACTTATGGCCAGCGTAGCGGAACGTGTGAGTCATACGCTGGCATATGTCGTAAAATTTCAAGCATGCTAAAATTTGAGGACAACCGCAAAGTACAACGATGAAAGCCAGTGTACTACGACATATGGCAGTGTTTTTCAGCGTGCTCTTAACGTATACAAACTTACCCATAACGTATTTGACGTATGCCGGCGTTTTAGCCCAATTTTGCATACGTCAGGCATACGTTGGCTAAATCGTCAAGGTGTGACAGGGCCTTTAGGGCAGGCATTTTGGAATTATTTGTTCATGGTGCCGGTGATAGCTCACCAACTCTTCAAGAAGGGCACCGTGGGATCTTTAACGTCCACCAACTAATGCTGCGAGACGGGATTCCCGTTTAATGTCCATCTGAGGGATGGCACACACAATGATGAATCACCCTGCCCGTGAAACACTAGGATGACAGTTTATAGCTGGGTCGGGATTCAAACCTAGGCTGGACAGCTTAGAGATGAGTGTGCATACCTCTAGGTGATCCTGCCACGTTAATTAGTAATAACACTATTAGATATTTGGAAAATGCATTTTCCATACCCCCCACCCTCAGCTTCTGTTTTCTGCACGTGCTTCATCTCTTTCTGGTCTCTTTCACCATGTTCCTGAAGGCTCCCACCCTGATTTTGTTTTTAAACATTGATCTAAGGCTCAGAGGTGAGCTCACAGATAAATCACATGCAGGAGAAAGACATTAGTAGACATAAGCGAATTACTATAATGTGAATTACAAGGACATCAGTGGACAATGGACAAATACCTTTGGTATATCGGATTTGAACCTGGGTTTCAACGAGCAAGAGCAATCGGTCCAGATGTGGAACACTAAACAGTGCCTTGCTCACTCGATCTATTGCAACTCTTTCCCACCAAAATTGGTGGGCTTCTTCACCATTGAGAGATGAGAAGGCTCAAAATGATATAGAGTACCTTGCATAGCATGATAGTGTTACGGCTGTGGAAATTCGCCTTACACCATAAAGGGCCCTCAGGTGAGATATCTTCATAGGTACATGTGTAGTTAGCCCAAACCCGTTGTATAGAGGGAATTTATGTGATTCATCTGGGCTGCGACGCTTTGAGTTAGCCATTTTTTTCTTTTCTGTCGTTATTTTGAACGAACCACGTCTCAACCGCCATCACACAACAAGCACCTTAACCACCACGCCAGCCATCGTCACCAACTACAACCATGCTCCAACCCGCAGACAACAACCACAACGCCAACCCTCACCACAGAAGACCCTCCACCACCTTCGCCTTTACCTTCACAAATTCATCCCACATCATCGCTTCCACGGCCATTCCCGCACCACCTGTGAACACTGAACGTCGGGCTGTCTCGGGCCCGTTCGGCGATTGGTGCCGAACGCACCGAGCCGCGAGCGCAAATAGCGGCCTTTCCGAGGGGAAAATTCGGATCAGAAACGCTTCACGCCCACTTCTCCTCCGTCCAATTGGCGAGCGCGGGGTGGTTTGGCCCCACCTCCAAGCGTGTGTATGTGAAGTCCGTATATGCAAATTTTAGGATCAGGAAAGGTTCACGCCCATTTTTGCCCGACCAATGGCTGACTGGGGGGGGGGCGGCGTGGCCCCGCCTCCAATCGCGTCCTGATCCTAAAATTTGCATATTGGCTGCTCCTGCCACCTATAAAAAGGTGAGCGCAAGGCGAATGTGAGAGAGTTGGGTTTTGGAGTTGCTTGGAGAGTGTCGTCGAGAGGTTGCTCTTATGGGACAAGGAGCGTTGCGTTGGCGGAGTGGAGTCGAGTGCGCGCAGTGGAACTGCAAGCAAGGGAGCTCGGGTCCGAGACAGGAAGGACGGCGGTCGGCGACGAGGTTGCGGTGTGGGGGATCACTAATCTCGTCGCGGGACCCAAGCCAGCCAGCCACTCCCCTCCCCCAGGGCATCAACAATTCCCCCTTTCCCCCGCGCTGAGATAGTGCAAAAGGGGGCCCCGTTCCCACCCGAACCCCAAATGTGGTGCCAACGAAACCCGCCAAGGGGCACGGAGTCGGGGCACAGCGGCACGGCCACATTTGCGGCTTGCCTGCCAATGCGTCATGACGACGCGGGTAAGACCTCCCCGGTCTCGCGGACCTGGCCGCTCCTCCAAGTCACGCACACATTTGGCCTACGGGCCTGTCTGCCTCCTTGTCTGTGAGGGTGGCTTCTTTCCTTTGCTTTTGTGTAAATGTGTGTTGGCGCCGTCTGTGAAGTAAAACTGTATAAGTGTTGCCGTGTGTACGCGTAGTAGGTTTTAACTCTTACATTT
Organism: Eptatretus burgeri; assembly: GCF_056783735.1. Classification (NCBI taxonomy): domain Eukaryota; kingdom Metazoa; phylum Chordata; class Myxini; order Myxiniformes; family Myxinidae; genus Eptatretus; species Eptatretus burgeri. The sequence goes on from NC_140969.1 coordinate 92,642,338, forward strand.
GCTTTATGTGCATTTTGATTCTGTATGGCTGTATATATTCCGTGTGCCGTGTGCCGTATATATGTATTCCGTGTGCCGCAGAATAAAATGCTTGCATGTTGAACTGTGCCCGTTTCGCTTCGTCTCCTTCCTTTTAATTGACTCTCCATCCTGCTTCATGTAAAGGGTTCGTAGTGGGTGCAACATCCCGGTAATTAATCTGAACCGTCCAGGTTGACGATAACACCGCTCGGTTATCCCAATAGTACGGAACGGGCCGCCCAAGCGGCTCGTGTCCGGAGTCGACCTGCGGCGAGGTACGATCGCCCGGTTTACCATCCGCGTGGGTACTTAGGTAGGTCGAGTTTGGTGAACAACCCTAACCTACGCGGGTGGCCAATTGGCACAATTGTGCTGAGGTCGAAAGGCCACCCGTGACTAGCTCCGGCGTTGGTCCGAGAGGTCAGGTCAGGTATGGGAGCATGTGCCAGAACAGCGCGTCGCTGCGTCCACTTTCCGCCGGTACTCCAGGAGCCTCTGTCTGGCCATCCCCCAGGCAGATGCCAGGCCCATCCCCATCTCCTTGAGATGATGGTCAACCTGCTGCAACCATGAGGCACGTGGTCGGCCCACTGGCCTCCTCCACTCATGAGACTCCCTCGCTGAGAGAATCTGGTGAGCAGGATCAGCATCAGGAAAACGAGCCACATGTCCATACATCCGCAACTGACGCTCACGGACTATGCAGGTAACAAATCTCATCCGAGTCTCTCTCAGCAACCGCTCGTTGGACACAAAATCCGACCAGCAATAGCCAAGGATTCTCCGAAGAGACCTGGTACCAAAGGAATTAAGTCTCCGTCTCAGATCCTTGGTCAGAGTCCAAGTCTCGCACCCATAGAGCAAGACTGGAAGTACCAAGGACCTGAAGACTCGGACTTTCGTCCTCATGCACAGGTACCGACAGCGCCACACCCCATCATCCAGTGAATCCATGACTCCCCAGGCCCGACCCAGACGTCTATTGACCTCTGACTCGCAGCCAGCAGAGACATGAATATCACTGCCAAGGTAAGTGAATCTCTCCACGACCTCAACATCCTCACCACAAACAGACACAGACAGGACAGCAGCATCCAAGATGTCACCGAAAGCCTGGATCTTAGTTTTGACCCAAGAAACCCGTAATCCCAACGGCTCCGACTCCTCATTCAGCACATCGAGGGCCCCCAAGAGGATGTCTAAAGTCTCCGCAAAGATGACTGCATCATCTGCAAAATCAAGGTCCAAGATCTTGACATTGCCAAACGATGCACCGCAACTTGATCTCTCCGACATCCTCCCTAAAATGCAGTCCATACAAGTGCTGAAAAGTGTGGGGGCAAGTACACATCCCTGACGAACTCCAGTAACAACTGGAAATAAGTCAGAGATGGTACCACCACACTTCACAGCACTCTCAGTACCAGAGTAGAGTTCAGACATCAGATCGATCAGTTTTGGTGGCACCCCACGAAGACCAAGAATCCTCCAGAGGACATCCCGATTCACTGAATCCAAAGCTTTACAGAGATCAACATAGGCTGCAAGCAGCCCCTGCTGAAACTCTCGTCTGCGTTCGGTGAGGACACGAAGTGCAAGGATACGGTCAATCGTTGACTTCTTTGGTGTAAAGCCTGACTGCTCTGGACGCTGGTGCTCAAGCAGATGGTGGTGAACCCTATCAAGAATTATCCGAGCAAAGACCTTGCCCGGCACTGAGAGCAGCGTCACCCCTCGGTAGTTGTTGCATTCTTGGCGATCACCCTTCCCTTTCCAGAGAGGGACAACAAGGCCCCTCTTCCAGTCAGTTGGGATGATGCATGTGTTCCAGGCAGAGCACAAAACTGCATGCAACGACACGAGTGCAGCATTTCCACCAGCCTTGAGAAGTTCAGCATGGATGCCACAGATCCCTGGAGCTTTGCCCCGTTTCAACTGGTTCACCGCAGCCCGTGTTTCCACAAGCGAAGATGGACCACAGTTGATTCGAGGGTCAGCAACAGGGATTGTAACACCCTTGACGTCCAACTCGACAGCTGGGGCATCAGCCTGGTACAACCGCTCAAAGTAACCGGCCCAGCGGGCCTTCACTTCAGACTCCTCTGTCAAGAGCCTACCACTCTCTGCTCGAACTGCAGTGCTCCGAGGGATGGGCTTGGATGAACGTAATGCGCGAATTCCCTTGTAAGCGGGACGAGAATCACCTGTCCACAGGTGATGCTCTACCCCCTCACAGATTCCTCGCACATAGGCCTCCTTGTCCGCCCTCAGTGCACGTACAGTTTTACGCCTCAGCTCCCTGAACAGCTCAGCTCTGCCATTCAGCCTGGCCCTGCGACTCTTGTCAATGGTATCCAGTGTCCCTTAAGAGACAAAATTCTTCTTTGCCCTGCGGTGAGCTCCAAGGCATCCACCGGCAACATCAAGGACGGTGGTCTTGAAGGCGCTCCACAACTCTTCAGGACCCCCCAAAGCTCCCAGACCCCCCAAGTGTCCACTCAGCCTGTTTGCAAACTCCTCAGCTACTCTCTCATCCCTGAGCTTGGCAACATCCAGCCTAGGCTGGGATGGTACCATTCTCCAGGATTTAAGGTGCAGCTTTAGAGTTGCTACAACAAGCCTGTGGTCAGTATTGAGGAACTGAGCACTCCGGTTGACCCTGCAGTTCTGGATCATCCTCCAACGACCGTCAATGAGGACATGGTCAATCTCCTTTGCCACACCGCCAGCGTTGGAATACCAAGTCCAGCGATGAGCTTGTGGGCGCTGAAACCATGAACCAGCCACCCTAAGTCCATGACTTCTTGCAAAGTCAAGGAACTTAGTGCTATTCTGGTTCATAGTTCCTGACCCATGGGAACCAACACACACCTCATAACCATCCCTATCAGTTCCAGTCGATGCATTGAAATCCCCCAAGACTAGAAGTGTATCTCGTCTGGGGCACTGATCAACCACAGACTCGAGTGTGGCGTAGAATGCATCCTTCACGGTGAGATCACTCGCCTCAGTCGGAGCATAAACAGAGACCAGGGAAATGACACCTAAGGAGTGACGAATCCTTAATCTCATAATACGCTCGTTGACTGGTGTTACCTCAATTATCATTGGGGTCAGCTTATTGGACACAGCTACAGCAACTCCTTGGGTATGGTAACCATCAGAGCGACCAGACCAATAGTAGGTGTAACCACCCACCATTATCTCGCCGCAATCCGGTCTCCGAACCTCAGAGAGAGCTGCAATCCCGATGTCCAAACGCTTGAGCTCAGATGATAACAGAGACAGGTGATCATCCTCTCTTAGGGATAGGACATTCCAGGCACCCACCCGAAGGGACCGCCTCAGGTTAACCCAAGGAGACCGCCGTCTGGTGGACGACACCTCAGCACCACTCCGACACACTCTCCCGCAATCTGACCCAGGGATGTTACCCCGTGGTTTCCCTCCTATCATCAATGATTGGGGGTCCCGAAGGCTTTGCCCCAATCCCGTCATCCGGTGAGCTGCCCTGCGAAGGGAAGCTGCGCAGGAGGTACTCCCACGGAGTGGGTTTTCAGATTTTTTTGCGTTTTTGCGTTTTGCGGAATGAAGGGTTTTACGGTGGCCAGAGTGCAAATCCTGCCACCAACCTCCTAATAAGAAGTAACCCAACTGCAGGAGGACGTCCGCAGACACAGTTGGGCACTAGACATGGATGGCCGTTGGGTCACAAGGAGATCCTTCGCCCTTTGACAGGTTTTGTTTTTAATCCTGCTGGGTGTCCATATCCAAACACCCTCCTCACCAGAAAACCTGGTGGGGGAGACGGTTTAGTCGCCGACAACCCGACCATGGAACAGGTTAGTACAGGTTTACATGGTACCTGTAGCAGGTCACAGATCGAACCTGACCTGACTGGTGAGAGGGTCACGACAGAATTGTCCGTCTGGTGGGCGACGTGCCGCGATTCGAGTTACGTGGCCGTTCGCACGCCGGTGGGCGCGAATTCGCAACAATATTTTAAAAAGTCGTGGACGGGTTATGACAAAACTTGGTGGATGGTTTGGGTATAGGTGCCAAGAACAAGTGGATTAAATTTTAGTTAAGGACTGGATGTAGATCTGGCCTCTCAGTAGGAAACAAAATGTAAACTGTTTAGCCTGCCAGAGGTATGCGCTCCACCGATTGCCGTTTTAGTTTGGCCATGGTAGCAGTCTAAAGGCAAAATCCATAATAATTTGCCACAAGATCATTAAGATCCACAAGCAAGCTTTTAAAGATTCCCTCTGAATGAAATTGTACTTTATAACATTGCACACCCTGCTGTCAGCTCATAAGAATGAGCAATTCAAACATGTAAAGCTATTTCCAACAATGTATACCTGGTGCAGTTTCTCTTGAACCGATGGCAGCTGACTCACGAGCTCAGACCATCGCATCTCAACCTGGCCAAGTTGTGTGCGAAGGCTCGCTGAGTCGGTGACCTTTAACTTCATCAGATGACCCCCAGTACTCACCACCAATGATTTCATTGTAGATTTCTCATCTACTTCTCTCATGAAATCCTTCAAAGAGAAGAGGCGAGAAGGCCATTTCTACACTCACTAATGTTTTGTTACAATTATGCAATTTCATTTCGGATTGTACAATATTTCCATGATTTTTGTTGCAGATCTTCATTTTCACTTTACATAAAAAAAATTTTTCATTCAACTTTTGTCTGAGAGATGGGTTATAGTTGGAGATGGTTGGGAACTCACCAGAAATGAATTCAGGTTTGATCGGGCTATGGTAAAATCCTGCTCCACAGAGTCAGACTCTCGCCTCCAGTGCTCAAGCCGAGCCAGGGAGTCAGTGAGCCACTCCCCGAGCTCAGCTGAGTGTCGATGAAACCTGGCCATTGAATGTTGACAATGATATTAAAACAAAAATTGGGGACAAATTATAGACAATAAGCATGTAACAGAACACATAACACTTGTATGAGTGGTTTTCACAATGTTTTACAAAAATAAAAACCCTTGAGGGTTGAGAGGTAAAAGGCAGGTTAAGACAAGTGTGGACCCATTGAGGAATAGCACCGGGAGAGTGGTTCGTGATTAAAGTCAGAAGGCAGGCTTATTAAACAGTTACTTGGCATCAACGTTTACACAGGAACAGTCATGGGAATTGCCATTAGCTGAGAGTATCCATCAAGGAGGTGAGGAAGGGCTTTTATAGAGTTCCAGGTCAGAGTAGAGGAAGTAAAAAATCAATTAATTAATTAAAAGAGCAAGCAGCGTAAGGAGAAGATAAACCTTCCTGGTCAGATGATATGCATCTGAGAGTATCGAATGAGGTGGCAGAGCAGATAAGCAATATGTTAACCAAAATCTTTAACAGCTCATTGGAGTCGGAACAAGTACCAGAGGAGTGGAGAGTCGTAAACGTAACACCGTTATTTAGGAAAGGATCAAGGGAAGAATCAGTGAACTCCAGACCTGTAAGTTTATTTTTTGGAAAGATGCTTTAGATACTAATTATGGATCAGATAGGGAACTATTTCAATAAATTTAAACGAATCAAAGGCAGTCAGCATGGATTTAATAAAGGGAGGTTATGTTTAACAAATTTATTGGCATTCTGTGAGGCAGTTTCTGAATGGGTGGATAAGGGAATGGTCATGGTTTATAGTATGTATACTTTTAGGAAGTATTTGTTAAGGTAATACTTAGAAGGTGAGGGCTTGTGGAGTAGCTGGTAGAATAGCTAAATGATTGAAAACTGAATTAGTGATCAGAAGCAAAGAGTGGCTGTGAGTGAGAGGATGACTGGCTGGATGAGTAAAGGAGTAAAGAAGAGAGAGTTAGGACATGGTAATAGGGTGTCTTAAGACGGTAGTTCAAAAAGGACAGACGAGTGTGTGTGATGAACAATGGCATGGGCAACGAGTGTCGACTGCCACCACAGAGGACTCCTCCATCCTGTTCATCCTTTTCAAAACCGTCGACATCATTCGAAAACATTTCTCCATGACGCAGTTCGTACCATGTTGTACAGTCATTTGCCTAAGGATGTCACAGGGTTTGACACCTTCACGAAGCAAACATCTGATGACGCTTCACTTTTCCATGCCAGTGCACTCTTGCAGTAGGGCAGCCACCTTCACAGCATGATTACCAGCACCACATATGTGGAAGTCGGCTACTAAGTGGTTAATTAAAAGACTTACACTTGCACTTACATTATTACACATAATACAATTGCATTACACACATGCACTTTGACATCAAAATGTATTTTATTTATTGACTTACTCTCTTATAACACCCTGGTGATGTCCCTGCATCTGCCCACTGTTATCCTCACCTGTTCCACTCCCCCCCCACCCCCCTTCCCCAGTAACATTAAATCGATAAACTGAGAGATTGATATAATTTGGTGTTGATATATTACAGGAATGATGAGCCAAATGGCCTCCTCCTATGAGTACATCAAAGTTCTTTATGTAATTAATGTATAACGAAATAGGCAGATGCCTTCAGTACCTGATGAGATGGGTGATAAGTGCTTCAAGGCGACCAAGCTCTCGGCCTACGCTACTACCACAGTTTAGCCACCGTTCGCCAAGCTGTACAAGCTGCTTCTCCAGCCGGATTGGCACTGCATTGCCAGAGAGTGCCATTGCTTCAGAAGGTGCACTATTCCAATCATCACTATTTGCAGATGTTAGACCAAGAGCAACTCTTTCCAACTTTTCCAAATTGCTCTGTGTGCTCAATTCTGCCACAATGTCTTCCTTGTGGTCATCCTCATTTTCTTGATCATCACGGTTGACATTGGACTGCAAAATGACACCCTCTCCGTTTTTTCTGCAATCCAAATCCTTCTTCCACCTTGAGGCATTTACGGATTTATGACCCGCGTCTTCATGCACAATCTTGGATGCCAAATGGCGGAGTTTCTTTCCATATGCCAGGGCTCGGCAAAGCTTGGCTTGATGCTCATCCAGGCTATGCTTCAAATGCTACAAGAAGAGAAATAACAACAAAAAATGTTGGGAACTGTTGCGTGCTTTGAGTTCAGTTGAAATATCGGGAAATATGTTCGGAAATAGCGAAAGCTAACAATCAAAATCTTGATACAATCTTGAATCTTCATGCAAAATCTTGAAAGCTAGCAATCAAAAACATACACCGATGAATGCAAGTTTCTACTCCAAAAAAAGGGATTAAAAAAAAAACGACAGCAATAAAAATGAGTGAACGATCTTGTATAATGGTTTAAATACCATGTACATATTGGTATGAATGTGTGTACATCATTAATGTTTAAAAACTAACAAACAAACAAACAACCCTAACATTAAAATCTGAGCATTAAGAACAAAACCTGAGTATGGCATACTCTCGGGTGGCTTCCAATGCAGACACTCGGTCAGTTCTAGTGGCTTTTCAACATGAAAGTGGCTGTTCTAAGATGAGTACTTGGCATGCTAAACAGGTGGGTGCATGATTAAAATAAGCTAACTCTGAAATGGTTGATTGGCCAAAAATAATTTTTTTTTTTTTAAATAATCGCCAGACACACCCAAAAGCAGATGATGTAGAGAACACACTTGTGGCAGCTGTGCGAAGTCAAATCACACAGAAAAGCACTGAATACATCTGCATGTTGTTCCACTGCCTCATTGTCAGCACGTTCCTGTATTATCAGCATGCTTATTAAAAAAGAATGGGGAATACTGTATTTTGGCTCCGTCTGTCTGTCTGTCCATCACGCTATATCATCATAAACGGTTGTGCAGATATTCATCAAATTTGTGAGTTATAATCACCACATGGCAAGAAAGTGCAAGAGTGGTGTCATTTTTGGCCCCGCCCCTGAGGTCAGAAGGTCAAATACCAAAAATGCAATTGCAGGCATTTTTTGAAACATTCAAAAACAAAATGAAACTTTGTCGATGCAATCAACATTGGGGAACGCATTAATAATGTAACGAATTTTTTGGATGTGATCTCTGGTTCATGCCGCAAAGGGAGGGGACTTATTGTCACAGATCAAAACATAAAAAAAACAACATTTTAACTCGAAATTTGATTCTGATGGAACTTTTTGCCATCTTTCAACTTTGCTTTAGGTGGGAAGTGTGAGGATTTATGATGTCATGCCATCGACTTCGCTCTCATTCCCTCTCTCACCTCGCTCTTTGCCGAGCCGAGATTTTGTAGAAAAAAGGGACATGTGACGCATGTTTACTTTTGGGTGGGAGATAGAAAAAGCAGCATGAGGTGTTAAATATATCAGGATGTGTATTTTTTCAAATCAAAGTATGCATTCATGCACACAAACACATATATATATATATATATATATATATATATATATATATATATATATATATATATATATATATATATATATATATATATAGTGTTGTGGTTACCAGATTCGCAAACCACCATTCAGGTCCCTTCGGTGAGGTATCTCGGTAAGTACATGTGTAGTTAGGCCCAAACCCGTTGTCTAGTGGGAATACATGTCATTTATGCGAGCTGCGACTCTTCAGGATAGCCGTTTTTCTTTTACTATCTTTATTTTGGACCAATCGCCATCACCACAACCACAACATCAACCACCAACCACAACACCGCTTCACCACAACCGCCACGACCTTTACCGTCACAACTCGCCACCATCGCATCACCGTCATCTCGCGCCACTCATGGGCACCGATGCTGGACTCGTGTAGGGCGCACGTTGAACAGCGTGTACAAAATCACGGATTTTCTGCTTCAAAAACGGATCAAAAACGACACACGCCCACTTTTTGCCGTCCAATCGGTGAGCGAGGGGCGATTTGGCCCCGCCTCCAGAACGATCGATATATGCAAATTTGTGGATCAAAAAGCCTTCACGCCCACTTTTTCTCGGGCCAATGGGGAGCGAGGTGAAAGGTCAAAGGGAGGGGGTCAAAGGCGAAGTTACGGGGGGATAAAAAGGACGGTGTTCGTCAGTCAGAAGAGAGTCGCAAAGGAGAGTCAAGAAGAGGAGAGTCGGAAGCAGAGGGTCAAGACTTCGCGGGCGGTGGAGCTGCTCGTCGTGTGCGTTGGAGTCGGAACGGAGGGGACGGAGCTGTGGAAAGGCGGCGACACCAGACGAGGGGGTGCTCGCGTCGTGCAGGAAGCTGCACCCGAGGGAGGCCGACAGCGCGACCTGGCCGAGGTGGAGACGCTCGTCGCATATAATAAAGATCCTCTATACCCCGAGCATCAGCAACCCCCTCCTGTTTCCCCCCGCGCTGAGATAGTGCGACCAAGGGGGCCCCGTTCCCACCCCCTGCCAGGCACTGTCCACGAGGCCCGCGGGTTGCGGGGCCATCGCCGCTCCGCGTCTCATCACCAGACGGGTAGGCCCGACCCGGTCTCGGCCTCAGGCCTACCTCATTCTTGAGGGTATTTCTTTTCCTTGGTTTTGGGTATGTGTTGTCGGCGCCGTCTGTGAAGTAGAATTGTATAAGTGTTGCCGTGTGCTCGGTAGTCGGTATTAGCTCTGCACTGTGTTTTCACTTTTATGTTTGCTTTTTGTGTAAATGGAATTGTGTTTTCTTTTTTGTGTGCATTTGGTGGAATTGTATTTGTGTGCTTTCCGTTCGTCGCGAATAAATGTGCTTTATTGTTGAACTGTTCTCCCGCTTCGCTTCGTCATTTCTTTCTTTGAATCCCCATCTTGCTTCACGTAAAGGGTTGGTAGTGGGCTGAATACGCCCGATAATTAATCGAACCGTCGAGGTCGACGATAACACCGCTCGGTTATTCTGATAGTACGGAACGGGTCGCTTAAGTGGCCCGTATCCGAAGTCGACCTGCGGCGAGGTGCGATCGCCCGGTCTACCCTCCGCGTGGGTACTTAGGTAGTTCGAATTTGGCGAGCAACCCTATCCCACGCGGGGGCTGATTGGCTCGATCGCGGTGAGACCGAAAGGTCCACCCGTGACTGGTTCCCGGCGTTAGTCCGAGAGGGTCACGACTGGATTGTCCGTCCGGTGGGCGACGTGCCGCGATTCGAGTTACGTGGCCGTCAGCACGCCGGCGGGCGCGAAAACCGCAACAATATATACACACACACACACACACACACACACACACACACACACACACACACACACACACACACACACACACACACACACACACACACACACACACACACACACACACACACACACACACACACACACACACACACACACACACACACACACACACTCTACCGGATAAAAGTTTTAGAACACCCACATTTTTCCAGTTTTTACTGAAGTTTAAACAGTTTAATGTTTCAATGTACCCTGAAATTAAAGCATAGAACAAATAAACAACTGCAGATAAAAAAGAAATCAAGGAATCATTTTGTTGAACAAAATTTAATCTAAATTTTGGACTCATCAAAGTAGCCACCTTTTGCAGAGAAAACAACCGAACAGACTCGTGGAATTCTTATGACAATGGAAATCAAATATTGTTCTGAAAGTTCTTCCCAACACTGTTGCAAAAGTTCCCACAAATGTGTTGCACTTGTAGGTTGCTTTGCTTTCACCCTTCTGTCCAGTTCATCCTAAACCAGCTCGATGGGGTTCAAGTCTGGAGACTGTGCTGGCCATTCCATGGTTTGAAGCCTACTATCTTGTTCTTTTCTTCTAAGGTACTTCTGACATAGCATGGAGGCATGTTTTGGGTCATTATCTTGCTGTAGAATGAACCCCTGACCAACTAGGCAGAGACCAGAGTATTGCATGGCGCTGCAAAATGCTGTGGTAGCCCTTTTGGTTCAGGGTGCCAGTCACTCTGTGCAAGTCGCCGACTCTGGATCCATCAAAAGGGCCCCAGATCATCATGCTTCCTCCTCCATGTTTGACAGTTGGTGTCACACACTGAGGAACCATCCTTTTGCCGACTCGACGGCGTACAAAAACCCTGCGTGATGAACCGAAGATTTCAAATTTTGATTCATAGGTCCATAAGACCTTCTTCCAGTTTTCAGTAGTCCACTGGTGGTACTTCAATGCCCAGGCAAGCCTCTTTTTATTATTTTGCCATCTTAGCATTGGCTTTCTTACTGCAACTCGACCTGTCAAACCTGCAGCTCGAAGTCTTCTCTTCACAGTTGAAACCGAGACTTCCTTACTTCGACCAGTGTTATGCTGTGCTTGAAGCTGCTGTCCTGTGAGCCACCTATCACGCAAGCAGTTGACTCTCAGAAACTTGTCTTCTGAGTGTGTTGTGGCTTTGGGTCTGCTATACCTATTCCTGTCAGAGTTTCCTCCAGTTTCCAAGTGCCGTTTGATGGTGGAGGGAACTGTACTCACTGACACCTTGGCTTTCTTTGCAATTTCTCTAAAGGAAAGACCTACACTTTTAAGGGTTATAATGGTCTGTCTGTCTTCCTTTGTTAATTGTCATTTTCTTACCATTATGATAGCAATACACTCCTTCCTGCAGTGCAATAATGTCCAAATAATGCTTCAGAGGGTGGAGCAACACAGACTGTTCCAACACTGCTTCTATACAGACATAGGGTTTGTAACTAATCAACAAAAGTTGGGACACCTGTAGGAATTGTTTGCATCAACTTTCAAGGCTTAATTTACTTCCATTGCTGGAAAACAGCTGCAGTTGCTCACCCCTTACTTGTTCCCTGGAAAGGGCCTTTTTTAACAACTCTGAAATTTACTGGACTTGAACTGCTTAAATTTCAGTAAAAACTGGAAGAATGGGGGTGTTCTAAAACTTTTGACCAGTAGAGTATATATATATATATATATATATATATATATATATATATATATATATATATATATATATATATATATATATATATATATATATATATATATATGCAGTGCTCAGCATAAATGAATACACCCCCTTTGAAAAGTAAGATTTTCATCAATATCTCAATGAACACAAGAATAATTTCCAAAATTTTGACAAAATTGAGTTTTATAGAACATTTGTTTAACTCACAACATGAAAGTAAGGTTAATAATATAACTTACATGACAAAATCTTCAGTTTTACTCAAATTAGTTGATGCAAAAATGAATACACCCCACAACAAAAACTACTACATCTAGTATTTTGTAAGACCTCCATGATTTTGAAGGACAGCACCAAGTCTTCTAGGCATGGAATGAACAAGTTGGCGACATATTGCAACATCTATCTTTTTCCATTCTTCAAGAACGACCTGTTTTAGAGCCTGGATGCTGGATGGAGACTGATGCTCAACTTGTCTCTTCAGAATTCCCCATCGGTGCTCGATTGGGTTCAGATCAGGAGACATACTTGGTCACTGAATCACTTTAACCCTGTTCTTCAGAAATGCAACAGTGGCCTTAGATGTGTGTTTTGGATCTTTGTCATGTTGGAAAAGTGCATGACGACCAAGGGCACGGAGTGATGGTAGCATCTTCTCTTTCAATATAGAGCAGTACATCTGTGAATTCATGATACCGTCAATGAAATGCAGCTCCTCGACACCAGCAGCACTCATGCAGCCCCAAATAAGGACACTGCCACCACCATGTTTCACTGAAGGCACCATGCAGTTTTTCTTTGTACTCCTCACCTTTGCGACGCCATACAGTTTTGAAGCCATCAGTTCCAAAAACATTTATCTTGGTCTCATCACTCCAGAGTATAGAGTCCCAGTAGTCTTCATCTTTTTTAGCATGGGCCCTGGCAATTCCTCGGTGGGCTTTTTTGTGCATGGGCTTTAGGAGAGGCTTCCTTCATGGACGACACCCATGCATGCCATTCCTCTGCAGTGTACGCCGTATTGTGTCACGGGAAACAGTCACCCAAGTTTGACTTTCTACTTCTTTCGCTAAGTACAGAGAACTTGCATGGCGATTTTCTTCAGCCCTTCTCATCAGAAGACGCTCCTGTCAAGGTGTTAACTTCCGTGGACGGCCTGTACGTCTCTGTGAGATGGTTGCAGTTCCATATTTGTTAAATTTTTGTATCACCTTTGCTACCGCATTCTGACTGATGAGTAAAGCTTTGCTGATCTTCTTGTAGCCTTCACCTTCCTTGTGTAAAGAAATTATTTTCTTTCTCAGGTCTTGTGACATTTCTCTTCCATGTGGTGCCATTGCTGACAGCATGAAATGGGAAGGGGTTTTCTTTGTTAAGTAACACCCTTTTATAGTCAACTGTCTGCTGGACACCTGTTTAATGAATAATTAGACTCACCTGTGGTTGAATTATTATTGTTAATTAGAATTTTGTGTCTAAAATTTTGCTTTGCTCCTAAGACTTTCATTGGGGTGTACTCATTTTTGCAACATGGTCTTTAATGAATTTGTTAGGAAAATTCCTTTTTTGTGTGTGCAAATTAATAAATCTTGTTTGCAATCAATGGCCCACATTTGTGGGAGTATTTTGTAGTATAGTATCCCATAGAAAATGTGGATTCTGAAAGGAAACTAAAGGTTTTCTGACAAATCTGTCGGGGTGTACTCATTTATGCTGAGCACTGTATGTTTGGAGGCATTTCTGATGGGTCACTGAAGCTATGTTCTGTCAACTATTGTTTTTGGTGTTATTTTGCAAACAATGTTATTTTGAATTTTGGTGCTCTTTCAAAACACACACGAGGAATGTAAGTTTCTTTTGGAAATATGGATAAAAAAACGACAGAACCCTCAACTCTAAGCAAGTTGGACGTTGCTTCATACATGCTTTGTTGAAGTTCATAAAAGCTGAGTTTCCTGGCCGGATCCATTGTCTTTTTGTTATCATTTCATCTCCGTGTTGTTAATCGTTTTCATCTAATTTCCATGTCTTAATCACACCTTCTTGGTGTGTATTATTGCATTTTGTGTCCTTGTGATCAGTGTTATGGCAGCTGTGACTGAATATTGTTTTGTTACAATTCTACAATTTTATTTCTGAGTGCACCCTAAGACCTCAGCTACGGAATGTGTACATTCTGTTTCTGTTTTGACATGTGCCTTATTCGACTTTCTTTACCTTAAGTGTTCTCTTGTCACGCTTCTCAACTTTATATTTTATTTCCTACTATTCACTACAAAAAAGCCAAAATTCTTCCTCTTCTTCACACAGTTTCTTTCTCAAATTTGTTGAACTCGAAAATGCTTGGTTCTCCCTCACACCACCCCATCCGATCTTCCCCTTCACCCCACCCCCACCCAAATTCCCCATACCCCACTCTCTCTCTGAGCTTACTCTCCCCGCCCTGCTCCCTCCCAGCTTTCACCCATGCCCCACACCTCTCAACTCACACCCTTCCAGATTCCAACCCAGCCCCATCCCCTCTCCAAGTTCCTTCAACCCCTCCAAGTTCACACACTACTTATCCAAGTCCCCCCACCCACTCTCCACCTTCCTGCGACCTGCCAACAGTGCCTCCTCCCATATCCTTAACTGTGTTGATCTTCAACATCTGAGACCTCTGCTCTGATTTGACAAATCTCTCAATCCAGGCCACAGCTGATAAAATGGACATTGTCTGTTTAAGAGAATCCTTCCTCACATAGGACGTAGTCCCTGAATCTGTCTCTCCTGGCTTTTGTCACCTCCGGTTCAACATGCCTGAATCCCGTTAAAGCAGCAGAGTTGCACTTTACATCAAGAACTCCGTTTCTCATTGTCTGTGTGATGCTCTTACACCTCTTATGCTGCAAAGGGACTGTGTGGGAAAGGCAACGTACTGACAGTCGGGCAATGTGGACAAAGGTTGACACTATAAGCAAGGGGGGTAATGAACAGGAAAAGAGGAGAGAAAAGATGGGATGACATACAGAAACCTTCAAGTGGTGACACATGCTATCATGATAACATCCTGAATTGGTGTCTTAGAAATATAGAGAAGGAAGAAATGCTATTTCTTTTACCACAATTTATAGGCTGAGATTGAAGAAAAAGTTGGGAAAAGAACTCCCCACTAACGTAATGTCGAGCTTACAAGTAACCAGAGAGTTGGTGTCAAAGCCACCCAATGCTCGCCTGTTTATACATTTATCGGACTAGTCTAATGATATTTTTTTATAAAGCATTGCAGTGAAGTCTGATCCAAATAATTTTAAAGCAATATATGTATTTGTATATTGTAATCAGTAAAAAAATAGTGTGGTAGATAAAAACATTAGAAAGGAAATAACTTGCACCAAAAACTTTAACATTTTCACGCTCACGCTCACGCTGGGGATATCGCTATAGCTCTCTGTTCTTCGAACAGGCGAGCTAAAAATGATGTTAAAATATGATCGTGGATAGCAAGAGATAATGTATGGCAATGACAAAAAGGATTCTTAAACAAACCGCGCTACGATATGTCATTCACCTGTGGAGCACTTGTATCGGATGTGCTTTGTTGCATGTATTCACCAATACTCAAATTTTGCGACCACTCATGTATGGCGTGAAGAGTGCTGTGGGTACGTCATGCACATCCCGTTTGTTTGCAGATTTTAGCAGAACATATATGACATGATTGGCTGGCAGGATAGCCTTGAGGGATGCACACTCACCTCTGAACTGTTTAGCCTGGGTTCTGATCTCGGCCTCGCTAAACAGTCACTGTGGTGTTTCACATGTTGGCGATACATCAATGCATTAGTTGCCCCTCAGACAGATGTTAAACTGGGAGTCCTATCTGCTAGCCTTAGTTGGTAGAGGTTGAAGATCCCACGCTGACCTTCAACAAAGAGTAGGCGAGTTATTGAGGCACCCTGAACAAATTACAAATTCCCGATTAGACTGTGGGTGAGAAGTGGCCTGATCTTCTCGACACATCATATTACACTGCTTGCTGCCTGTAGTGGCTGTCTGGGCAGCAACTTGTACACTATAAGCAAAAAGTCCAGGTAAAGTTCTGCATCTTTCATGTGAATGACCTTCTTCAGATATGAAGGGCAACCAATTGAAATCCTATATTTGATGAGCAAGGGCGAGCATGGGAAAGAAGCCTGGTGTTGGCTTAGTGGTTAGGGTGGCGGCTTGGGATCCTTGGGTCCTGAGTTCAAGCCCCGTTGACTGCTGAATTAAAAAAATACACCAGGAGGTTGACTCAGCCTGTCATCCTTCTGAGGTCGGCAAAATGAGCACCAGTGTACTGGTAAGGGGGGCACTGCATCAGCGGCATAGCCGCGTCCCAACCAATGATGCAACCAGCAGCCACAGGCTGCACTCGATAGAGGGAGCATGGGAGAGGTTTTATCATTATTATTTTGGACAGTTTAATCCAACAAGAAACACCTGCTCCCTTTGGGTACAGTCTGGGGGGTGCAAGTGGGGAGGGGGGGAGATAGAGGGGGAGGTGGGGCAAATATATTTTCTGCTGTGGCTAAATAATCCCCCTTGCCTGTAGCCCCAGGCAAAAATAGCATTCCTTTCCTGCAGTAATTCTCTGCAGACTACTGTAGTAGGACCCATTACAAACTATAGTTCTAACTCTAGCATTTGGCTTGGGGGGTCAGTAAACCACTCGCACTGTGGCACGTGCGCAGGTGAAAATCATGTCGACCCCCCTCCTCTCAGGGTGAGGAGGGTGGGGGAGATTATTTTATTTGTGCCCATGATCTGACTTGTGGGTACTACCAACAGTCCAACACATATGCAAAATTTGGTGGAGATCGGCCCAACCCTGTTTTTTTTCCATGATTTTCAGATGTACACACATACATACATACATACATACATACATACGAATAATAATACTGTTGCGGATTCGCGCCCGCCGGCGTGCTGACGGCCACGTAACTCTCGAATCGCGGCACGTCGCCCACCGGACGGACAATCCAGTCGTGACCCTCTCGGACTAACGCCGGGAACCAGTCACGGGTGGACCTTTCGGTCTCACCGCGATCGAGCCAATCAGCCCCCGCGTGGGATAGGGTTGCTCGCCAAATTCGACCTACCTAAGTACCCACGCGGAGGGTAGACCGGGCGATCGCACCTCGCCGCAGGTCGACTTCGGACACGGGCCACTTAAGCGACCCGTTCCGTACTATCGGGATAACCGAGCGGTGTTATCGTCGACCTCGACGGTTCGATTAATTATCGGGCGTATTCAGCCCACTACCAACCCTTTACGTGAAGCAAGATGAGGATTCAATGAAGGAAATGACGAAGCGAAGCGGGAAACAGTTCAACACAAAGCACATTTATTCGCGCTGAACGGAAAGCACACATATTCAATTCCACCAAAAGCACACAGAAAAGAAAAACACAATGCAATTTACACAAAAAGCAAATGCGACAATGCAGATCTACTACCGATTACGCGAGCACACGGCAACACTTATACAATTTTACTTCACAGACGGCGCCGACAACACATACCCAAAACCAAGGAAAAGAATACCCTCAAGGATGAGGCGGGCCTGAGGCCGAGACCGGGTCGGGCCTACCCGTCTGGTGATGAGACGCGGAGCGGCGATGGTGCCTCAACTCCGCGGGCCTCGCGGGCAGTGTCTGGTAGGGGGTGGGAAAGGGGCCCCCTTGGTCGCACTATCTCAGCGCGGGGGGAAACAGGAGGGGGTTGCTGATGCTCGGGGTATAGAGGATTCCTACTCTGGCTCGAGTCCCGCGACGAGCGTCTCCACCTCGGCCAGGTCGCGCTGTCGGCCTCCTTGGGGTGCAGCTCCCTGCACGACGCGAGCACCCCCTCGTCTGCCCTCGCCGCCTCTCCACAGCTCCGTCTCCTCCGCTCCGACTCTAACGCACACGACGACGACCAGCTCCTTCTTGCCAACTCCACCGCCCGCGAAGTCTTAACTCTCTGTTCTCGTGTTTCTGACGAACACGGTCGCTTATATCAGCCCCGTGGCTTCGCCTTCTCATCTTTGACCCTCTGCCTTCGACCTTTCACCTCGCTCCCCATTGGCCCGAGAAAAAGTGGGCGTGAATGCTTTTTGATCCATAAATTTGCATATATCGATCGCCCTCCAACGCCCTGGAGGCGGGGCCAAATCGCCCCTCGCTCACCGATTGGACGGCAAAAAGTGGGCGTGTGTCGTTTTTGATCCGTTTTTGAAGCACAAAATCCGTGATTTTGTACACGCTGTTCGGCGCGCGCCCTGCACGAGTCCAACACCGGTACCCACAAGCGGCGCAAGAACGGTGGCGATGCGACGGTTGCGAGGTGTGACGTGAAGGTCGTGGCGGTTGTGGTGAAGCGGTGGTTGGTGGTGGTAACAATGGCGGTTGGTCCAAATTAAAGATAGTAAAAGAAAAACGGCTATCCTGAAGAGTCGCAGCACGCATAAATGACATGTATTCCCACTAGACAACGGGTTTGGGCCTAACTACACATGTACTTACCGAGATACCTCACCTAAGGGACCTGAATGGTGGTTTGCGAATTTGGTAACCACAACAATACCATTCCTTTCATGCCGTAAAGGTGCATAGGATTGCCAAGGCAGTTTCATTGGAAAGTAGTACAGTCCTGGACAGGTTACCCCTCCGACGCAGGTTACCCCAAATGGTAATTACCCCAGTACACTAGTACTCATTTTGCTGACATAGCAAGGATGACAGGCTGAGTCAACCCCACAACCTTTTGAGATATCATGTTAATTCAACGGTTGGCAGGGGCTCAAACTCAGGACCCTCAGGTCCCAAGCCAGCCACCTTAACCACTAAGTTAACACCAGGCTACATACATACATACTGGCCTTACTTAATGTAGTTGGATGTCCACACTGTAATCCTGGCAAAAATGTACTTTAAATATTAAATGTGTTTGAAATGTGACGATGATTCAACACCATGCCAGTAAAAGATAATAATCTTCAAATCATGCCTGATAAAAAGCAGGAAAGATGCTGGTACCTGGTACAAGTTGATGCACTGGGCAACCTGCTCCTCAGAATCCTCCAAGAGTCCTCCAGGAGGGACAGATTGTTCAATGCACTCCAGTGTGTGGTGTAGGGAGTCCAATTCACTCTCTAATTTTTCCCACGCCTGGTAACCCACGGAACACCCAAGCAATTAGTGTTTAGACTTGTTATACAGGAAAAACTCATCATAAAACAAGAAGGGCACTCAGTAGAGTGCATACTTCCACCATGCCTGATCCACAAGAACATATCGGGCCCATACATATTTGAAATATCATGATATATATCGTTTTTGGCCCTGTCTCTTAATAGTGAAGAATCACTTTAAAAAGTTAAATAACTCTCATATCCGGATCACGATTCGGATTTTCACCAAAATCGAATCAATTAGTCCTTGCCGCACACTCAGCGTGTCCACCAACTTTTGTCCAAATCCGTCCACAACTTTTTGAGATATCTTGTTCTATATCAGTAGAGCCCGATCTCTCAATGGTGAAGAATCACTTACAAAAAAATGATCACATCCGGATCCGGATTCGGATCTTCACCAAAATTGAACCAAGTATTCCAAGTCACACACCCAACGTGTCCACCAATATTGTCAGAATCCGTCCCCAACTTTTTGAGATATCGTGCTAAATATAGTTTTTGGCCGATCGCTCAATGGTGAAGAATCATTGAAAAAAATTCTCAGATCCGGATCTGGATTCGAATCTTCACCAATATCTAATCATTTCATCCTTGTCACACATCCAAACTGTCCACAAAATTTCATCTGAATCCGCCGACAACTTTTGAGATATCCTGCACACAGACAAACAAACAAATAAACCAATGTCACCCGCAGGGTGACCCGTATCTTGCCAAAAGGTGACCACGTGTGACTTCTTTAAGATCACACTGAGGTGAACAGCGCTGCTATCCACCAGGAGCGACTCCTTGGGGAATATCTGCCGATGAGAGATTCCGATGAGAATCGTTCTATAGAGTAACCATGAAAAATATGCTTTTGCCTCATAACGTCACCAAATGACGTCATAATGTCTCAAGCTTGACATATCTAGAAAGCACTCATCGAGGTGTTCAATTTGAGGTACTACACAATATTGTTCCTAAAACTTGAAAATTTGACCTTGGGGTCAAATATGTTTGACCTGAGGCGCTAACCATGAAGGCCAAGGCCAATCGCCACCAAAAATTAATCAGCTGAGCGCCAGACCATGAACTATATTCCCATGAAGTTTGAAGACGATCCGATCAAAATTACTC
Organism: Eptatretus burgeri; assembly: GCF_056783735.1. NCBI lineage: Eukaryota > Metazoa > Chordata > Myxini > Myxiniformes > Myxinidae > Eptatretus > Eptatretus burgeri. The sequence continues at coordinate 92,662,457 of NC_140969.1, forward strand.
AAAAAATAAGGGTTTCGTCGACTCCCCTGATTTGCGACAAAGTGACCTTGACCTTTGACCTTGACCTTCAAAATTTTGTGCACTGAAAGGGACCTCTATAGGCCTCTGATATGTGAAGTTACAAAAATTTCCAATGATAACTGTGCTCTGCAGAATTTTTTATACGTGATTACAGACAAACAAACAAACAAACAAAAAACAAACAAACAAAAAAAAAAACATACAAGCTGACTAACATATCTTGCAAAAACTTCGTTTTGGCAAGATAATGAAATTGCTCGTTGAGCAATGAATTGCCGGAATAACTTTGTCATATCTCCATGATCTCTGAAAAAACAAAAAGCTGGAAATCAATTTGGTTCTTATAAGTTAAACAGTTCTTATACTGTTTAATGAGTTATCGCACTTAGTTTGGTCATGATCATAACTGGGAAGTCAATCGGACTTGAAATGGCGTTTTTATCGCAATTTGAAAGTTTTGACCCGACCCCCCTGACATTCGACCCCCAACCGCTAAGACGAGTGTTGGTGTGACACCCCAATGAGACATATGGTTGGATGCAGAATTGGAAGATGCACATTTTGGATTTGGTTTGAAGTCGATCCGACCATTTTAGCGGATGTTATTGCGAAAATAAGAATTTCGGTTTTTCGGTGACCTTGACCTTGACCTTGATTCACCAAAATCGACAAGTGTCTAAGTTGGACCATGGCCGACGTCTGTACACAGTTTGGTCATGATCGCTGAAACGATGTGGCTGCTACAGGGTAAACAAACACACAAACAAACAGACAGACACACACAGAATGACACACACAACCGACCAACATAATTGCCGAAATCCGAAGGATTCCGGCAATTAACAAACAGACAGACAGAAAGGGATGAAAACAACCTCCTTCACCTTTGGTGGCAGAGGTAACAAACTGGTGAAAACTCTGGGCAACAAATTTTATCAACCATGTTCATAGAGATATGCTCACTGCTGTGAGAAAGTTGTTGACGTGACATTTAAAAAAGAATGAACGAATGCTCTAATAGGCGTGTGTGTCATCTACATTCTTATGTATACCTATTCAACATTTATTTATTTTGGAAATTGAGCATTAAAACGATTTTGCTGATGAGCTGGACAGCTGTTTTGCTAATTTTGGAACCGGCATAAATAATGCAGTGGCATATTCAGTGAAGCAGTAACATGTCCATTTTGTCAAGCAAAGGAATATAATAAATGAAAAAAAACTACTTCCTGAAAAGGGAAGAACTACTTCCTCGAGCAAGTTCTTACCTGGCCCAATTGCCACAGCCAGGCAGCCCGTCGCTGAGCACGCTGTTGCAGGTCCTCCAGGCCAGGAGTAAGCTCCTCTAATTGTGTGGTCCCAAAATCAAATTTTTTCAGCAGCAGCTCCTGGTACTTCAGTCGATAAAACAGCTCCTGAAAAAAGAAAAGAAGGTACAAGCCGAACGGAATAAATAAATGAGACACTATGGTATCTCATACATCCACATTGCTGCAAAAGAAACAGCTAAACTTACATGCATTTCAAAAACATTAAAAATTGGTGTGCTCTGAAATGCAGTGACCCTTGTTAACACAGCACCAGCAACCATCGTCATCATTCGCCCCAAGCGTCCTCACTGGAAGCCCACAGCCCCAAGGAAGCTTGACAGCTAATGAATTCCCCAGACAGTTATCTCTTTTGTTTGTGTGTAGGTAGATCCTGGCCTTTGTCCAGGGGAATGGGGGTGGAATGGTGGGAGGGGGATGCGTTTTGAGATTAGCCAGTTTCATCTCCGGTCTGATCTTCCCCTTCTTTACCCGCTTTCAACCTTCTCAATCCACTTCAACAATCTCAATCCATCAATCCCTCTTTCAATCCATGAGTGTTTCTTTCAATCCGGCAACCCACCATCCGACATTCAATCCATCTGTTCATCCATCCCTCACCGTTACATACAATTAATCTTCCAGACTGGTCAAATTACCTTCCCACATTTTTGCTTCCCTGCACTTCCACTCCCATCACACGGGACAACGCTTCTCAAACACGCACAGTACAGGGGAACATTTGCATGTGCGGGGAGGGGCCATTCGAGTGTTTGGAAGCACAGGGAGGAATAATTTGAGTGTTTGGGCATGAGAGGGGCGGGGGTGCACGTCGCTGTCTGAACATCACAACACAGGGATTTTTTTATAGCTCCATCGCTGCACCCACCCCGTCGGATGCACACCAATGAGAAGAGGCCACGTGAGAGTCGAAGGATTTTTGCGAGAACTTTGCTCCCTCGAAGTCACACCCGGCATGGCATGTATAAAGGCCAGGGTGCAGATCAGTTCAGGGCTTTTGGCGATGCACCAGTGACGCAAGAACATCTCGGACTGCTGACTCAGAGATCACACGCCAGAGCGGAGGTCGAGTTAAACCAGGCTGTGCTGGGGTACGAGGCACAGGAGCGAGTCGTGTTGGGACCAGAGATGAATGGCCCATGAGCCAAGGGTGCAGTGAAGTCCCTGGTGTGTTGCACAGCCCCAGCTACACTCACACCTCTCGATTCCGACACAACACTGACATGCCACCGCCCAAGCCCTCACCCCTCCTCCCCCGCTTATAATCTTTGGCCCGATGCAACCCCACTTGGTTGCATGAGGTGAGGAGTCAAAACAATACTCTGAACTGCCTCTTTCTACTCTTCCTGTCTCTTCTTCCCGGCTGAATGATGACACCATGTCTAGTGTGTGTAAGTCAGTACAAGGGGAAAATACGTGTTAGGGATTAAGATTCTGCTCTTCTGTGTCTTTGCTGTAAATTGCCTTTATTATATATGTATAGAGTATAGATCAATAAACACAGTGCCACTGAAGAGATGTTAATGAATTATAACGCGATACCTGATGTGTCTGCAGCATTTCCACAATCTGCTGCCCCTCACACAAAGCCCGATGCTTTTCTGCCATGCCATCCCTTCCTGCTGCTGTTGTGGCCTCCAACTGCTGCAGCACCCGCTGAAAGTGGTTTATGGCAGCAAGGTATGTTTGCCGCTCCCTCGACCGGCGGGCTATCTCCCAGTGTAGAGCTTCTGCCACATGCTGCAAGAAAGCCGGCAATGTTAAAAAGATGCTTACCTGACTGGCAATCCGGGGAAAAAAACACAAATCATGTTCCAAAACATGGAACATGAGTTTGAATGCAGAAAAGTCTTAAATGCTCTTCCAGACTTACAGACAAAAGGACACCATATAATAACAAAACAACAGGTCAGTTTCTGGAGATGGCTCTGAACAGAGGACTACTTCCTTGAGTTCCTGAGGTTGACCATCTACTCTTTCTTGTTTTGGAGCGATACAATTCTCCATGATGGTCTCAAACACCAGGGTTATATTTACCCTCCTCAGGTAGTCATGACGTACTCAGTGTTCATTCGAAGCAGGAAGGACTAGTACGGCACTCAGTTGAGCACATACCTCCGCCAGGCTGAACCATTTACGTTTTGTATCCCACTGAAAGGCCGGATCCACACCCGGACCTGAACCAAAATTTTAATTGGGTTGTTCTTGTAACCTTTCTACCAGGTTTTGTCATAACCCACATCCACATCCACAACAGTTTTGTCATCCACAACTTTTTGAAGTATCATGCTGCATATCGATTTTGGCTCCATCTCTCAATGGTGAAGAATCACTTAAAAAATTATTTTTTAATTCTCTAATCCAGATCCAGATCTTCACCAAAATCGAATCAATTCGTCCTTGTCACACACCCAACCTGTCCACAAAATTTCGTCTAAATATGTCAATAACTTTTTGAAATATCGTACTCACAAACATACAGCCAAACAAACAAACATTGGTGGTGAATACATAACCTCCGTCCACCTTCGCCACCATTGGGTTACCACCATGGTAACCATGGTAACCATGGTAACTGCTTCATTGCATTTTCTTCTGGATCATATTGATGGTGCAGGAAAGTCCAAAAACATATTGTCCACTCACTATGAGCCCCATGTCGATTATGAATAACTATTCCATTTTTTCTTTTATTTGTGATCCCTGTTTGGCAGTATCTATCTAAACTCAAAATACATCTTCTTCATTTACTGCCAATATTCTACACCTTAATCCATCGACGTTCATTGCTCCTTCCTGAACCATGAATCGTTCATAAAAAGTCAGGCATTTCACAAAATTAATGTTGCTATAATACAGGTTGAAAGACACCATTCTACATTCATAGTAAAGACACCTTGGATCATAGAAGCTGCATTCGAAGTCCCAACAGAAGCTATGTGGGAATATCGGCTTCCAAACAGGTATAAACCAATCTCATTATGCTGCATCCAGGTGTGTGCAATTCATCATGTTTACACTCTGTTGCTGCGTTTCCATTGACGTTTCAGGTTTCATTTTTCTCCCATGTGATAACAAGAGCAGATGGCGTGTCTGCCACATCCTCACAAAATGTGTTCGGTCACTCCACACTCCGCTCAACTCAAGCATGTTGTAAATTAATAATCTGCTCGTGATCCTTTTGTTCACGTTTCCTTTCTTCTCAACCCCAATTTTCTCTCTTCCACTGTATCTACACCACATGTACCCCCATCTTGTACTGTATTCTAATCCCAAAACAATAAATACTCTCCTACCTCCCTTAAGGAGATTAATTGAACATTTACAGCTGACACTTCCTCTGTGCTTGCAATCATAACAGGATCGAGAGGCCAGGTATGCAATGCTTAACCTCTGACACTTTATTGTACAGCTCTTTCATGAGCTTCAAACCTAATAGAGTACTTGTGAAATAAAATAAAATAGAATAAAAAAATCTCTCCTTTATAATTATTCTCCATCTTCACTGTTGTGCAGGGCTGAATGCTGTACCACCAAAGAATCGAGATAAAGTGAAGAATTTTCAGAAACAATGTACAATTAGAAAGTATCTGAAAATGCAAAGCCCATCCCCTTCCACTTTGTATTCAGACTTCTTCTTCTGTATGCTAAACAAGACAAAAACAGCAAAAAAACAAACAATTTTTTTTTTTAAAATACACGATTTTAGCTAACCTTGACCTTTTGACCCCAAGGCTTCAGTGACCCAATGTGAAACCCCTGCTCAAATTTCAAATCAATCAAATGGAAATTGATGATTTTGTGAGCTTGGCCCTTGACCTCAAAACATTGGCTTCTCGCATTTTATTGGTAAACCAATTCAGTGAACCCAATATGCAAACGCTGTTCAAATTTAAATTCAATCAGATGAAAATTGACGATTTTATGCAACCTTGACCTTTTGATCCAAAAAAACAATCGGCTTGTCGCTTTTTATTGGTGAACCAATTCAGTGACCCAACATGCGAATTCTTAAAATTTCAGGTCAAATGCATGAAAATTGGCGATTTTATATGACATTGACCTTTGACCTTTTGACCAAATTATTAACTTGTCTTCTCCATATTCTCGTAAAGTTTTGTTGAACATTTTATGACAAAAGCTCAAATGGTCAAAAAAAGTTACAGCATGCACATGCACAATTGCAAAAACCCATCTCCCGCTGAGCGGGGAATGGACTAAAAGAATACCTCCAGTCTCATTATATCCCACTCAACAAAGGGAACCACCAGCTGAAGGTATGAAGCTCGCTTTCGAAGGGTGGCAATATTCTTCTCATATTTCTCCAATGCTTCCTTTGCTTCATCAAAAGCCTGATGGACAAGAGCAAATAATCTGAACCAGTAGTACAGCAACAGACTTGATGCTCATACTTCCACATTACATAGGGGAGGAAGGGAGATAAGAATCAATCAGTGACTGGAGAAGTCTTGAAGAATTATTGTAAGGATAAACAAAATAAAGCAAGTGCTGGAAAGCGTGTGGGTGGGGGGGTCCACATGCTACATCCACACTGCTCTCAATAAAACAAAGAGAACTAACCCCTACCCTTTATAAAAACCTCCACCCACCCCTATTCTATTTAAGATGGTGCGTACACCATCCTTGAAAAGTTTGGTCACAATCGATTAAAGTGGTTATATACATTACCTTTTTTCATCATTAATCCCCCACGAGGCCTACACTATCACTACCAAGTTTGGTAACGATCACTCAACCCATTACGGATATCCCCCCACCCCCCCCACAATCTCTCTTCTTCCAAATCTCCCCTAAAATGAAAAAAAAATAGAAAAGCTAATAACTTCCTTTTTAAAAAAAACATAAACCCCACATGGGGCCCCCATTATGCAAGCCAAACACGTTTAGGAGCACTGTGGCACATAGCGCTGACCTGAATAGCCGCACTCCGATATAGAATACACCTCTTTCCTCTTCCTTCACAATCCCCCCCCATGCCTAATATGATTACATCCCACACTTTTACTTCACATTGCGTGTGTTTAACTTGGCTGCAATCACTTTAAGCCGTAACAAAGATCTCTCCTTCCTCCACTCGAACCCCTCTCAAAATCGCCACCGCCCTGTGACACCCTCAAGGCCCTCCCATTATGTTTGCCAAGTTTGGTGGCCCTAAATTGTTCCTTTCCCAAGATATACAAGAAAAAAGGGAAGAGACAGACAGCCAGATAGATAGACAAACAGAAAAAAGTAATGTGACAATAATGGCAGCTTTGCGTCTGTATCGGTTTTGCCTGATGTGAGACTGGTTTGCAAACGCGCCGCAAGAGAACCAAACAAAAATAATAATTAAGGACAGACCATTGACCCTTCAGTGGCATGGTGCTGGGTCCAAGAAGCAGGGGACAGCAAGAGAGCTTTTCGTTTCTTTATCATTGTGTTCATCGTCTCATGTAGCATCTCCTGTGTGAATACATCCATGTACAACCATGAACTTTCTCATTCAACGAAGATGATAATCACCATTCAATTGGTGTCATTCTTCACTTTACCCAGTGTGATACACTTCACTCAGCAACACTTTACCCGGTGCATTGCACTTTACTAATGTGAGGCAGATACTTCAACATGATCCCAACCGGAGTGTTTCTGTGAGATATATTTGTTAATTATAAAGACCCAATTTTTCCTCTCGTCTCTCGAGGACGACATGTCACACTGGGGAAATTATTCAATAGGAGATATTCTCATTATACACAAGTGTGAAAACCATCTGTGGCTGCCTACTGTAAATTGAAATGTACCTGAAATTCAGCAGATCCTGCCAAGTGACTTTGAAAAACATCACAGGCTTTTTGTAGACACAACTTCATTAAGTGCAACCTTTTCTGTAGTCCAAGCACAACTTGTTCGATCACTCCACTGTCTGGATGCTCACAATAGCTGCTTGCACTGAAGACAGAGCGTGTGCAGGACTCCAGGTCTTGAGAAACCTCTTCCAGGTATTTTGTCATCCTCTTTAGAAGGGCATAAGGGGTACATACATAAAACCCAAGAGAAAGGTTGAATAACAAGTCAAGGAATAAATTACAAGCAAAAGGAAAAAGGCATTTTGTGGCTGAACCTGTATGATGATGGGAAATTGATAGGTCTCCAGATGTCTGCGTTTAGATTCTGATAACACGAAGGAGGTAACCTGGTGCTGCCCAGAAAAAAAAGTAAGCAGCTACTTGAAAATATAAGATATTTATAAGACGGTGGGGGTTTCAGGACATGTTGGACATTGAAAAGCTATGGAGTTATTGGCCTCATGGTGGTTACCTTTTGCCTGCAGGTCGGCAGCAGCACTGCCTGACCCCACATCCCAATATGTACTTTATAGCGGCCTTTGGTGGCCTCAAAATGGCCTTGAAGGCCAACGTGCAGTAGATTAAAACCATGCCCAGACTCTGAAGTACCTACCACCCAAATTTGGGGCCTCCGGGTGCTACGGTTCAGCCATGAAAGAATAACACACAAACAAACGTACAAACACTTGAAAATGTGCAATACTGTGTACGGTATTGTTTCTGATCTTCCTAAAAAACTGACAATTTCTATTGTTGGGCTGAAAAAAACAAAAAACATGTGGCAATATAATTTTGATTGCTCCTTAAAATATTTGTCTCTACAACTTTCCACGACTCACCAAATTGATTTATGTTCAGTGGTTTGAACATTCAATGAAATGCGAAATGGATAAAATCCTCTGCGATTACATACATTATCCAAGGGTAGTGGCAGTCTACAAATCACGCATTAAAATGGTTATGCCAGCAAAAGGTAGCAACCATAAGCTGACTTAGTTTTCACCAGAAAAGAAAGTCGGTCCAAATTTTGTGGACTAGAATCACCCGCTCCCTTCAGGAGCATTGGCAAGTGGTCTCCCCCCACCCCCGCCCCTCACAGAGGGTGGGGAAGGGGGATTTTTATTTATTCATTATTATTTGTTCCCATGACCTCACCCAGGGTACTACCAACGCACCTACAAAATTTGGTGGAGATCGGTTCAGCACTGTTTTTCCTATCATTTCGAGATGTACACACACTTGCCTTATTTCATTCATATAGTAGGATACCTTCAAAGCAGGTATGCACAATGAAGGGCATTATGACAAATAACTTTGTGGTGTACGTAACATCACATTAAGAATGTCTTACAAAAGCATATAAAGGGTAATAATATTGTTACGGCCATGGGTACCGAGTGTACTTTGAGGGCGTTTAATCCCAGTCTGTCCTCGGAAGAGCCGGACCTGGGGCCACCACTCACAATTAACTTAGTAGTACGGTAGGTTGCTTTAGAACCACAAACGCCACTCAGTTAACCACGAGTTCCAGTGTCCACTGTCTAATTTTGCCGTTTAACTAGAGGTCACGTGGTTTCCTGAACGCGGAGCGCACCCTCGGCAAAGCACCAATCTTATCTTGATTCGATCTTAATTAGGGCGGCCGAGTGTTTAACCGCTGGTGCGTACTGACTACGACAGGTCAATTCATGTGGTAATTACCTCCCAATCTATCTAGGTTTGGACAATGCTGGTTCAATAGAAGGAAAGGACAAGCATGGACAGGTTGGAACGTCAACAAAGGAATTTATTTAAAAGAAAATAAGTAAATAAAAATAACTTTTTATTTCCGTGTTGTAAAAATAAATAAATTCCAAATCAATCAGGCACTGAGAGAAAAAGGGACAAAGAGCAGATGCTTATCTGGGATTGACTTACTTAACAATTAAACAGAGCCAAGGGTACCTGGCAGATCATTCAGGGCGGAAGAGAAATCGTCTCGCTCACCAAATAGAAGTCGTACGTCAAATAAAAACGTCCTGAAATGTGTGAGCGTGCCTTGTCCTTTGCCAGTGCCTAGGAACCAGGGACGCCAAGAATCAGGTACACCAAGAGCAGGTCTTGAGCAGAAGGAGTATTAACGGTCCGAGCATCACTCACAGCCAGGAGCCACCAGGAGCCACAACCGATGGACACATGTTGGGAGCTGTGAGGGACTGTGAAGTGCTGAGGCGCTGTGAGGAGCTGGGGCACTGTGAGGCACTGTGAGGCACTGTGAGGCACTGTGAAGTGCTGCGGCGCTGTGAGGAGCTGTGAGGAGCTGAGGAGCTGTGAGGCGCTGTGAGGCACTGTGAGAATCTGTAAGGTGCTGAGGCTGTCACCAACTCACTCGCACCGACTGATTGACTGGAAAAGCCGTTTGACTGTCGCAAAACTGACCGTCGCCAACTGACTCTCAAACTGACTGCTCCGACTGACTCCTCAAGCCGTCTGACTGACTGTTGCAAAACTGACCATCGCCAACTGACTGACCGGTCGACTGTCTGGAAAAGCCATCTGACTGACGCCGACTCACTGACGCCAACTCCCTCACAACGGACTTCTCGTCCTCTTTTTATAGGCGGCCCGTTTGGGCGGGCACAGAATCCAGCCAAATCCACCCCGCCACATTTGCGAATCATTGCCCGTGACCACCCGCCCGTCCCGCGACTATTCCTGGCCCACACTGTCATGCCTGTGGTGCTGGACGAATGGCAAAAAGCAGCCATTTGTCAGAATTACCGAGCGAAAACATGAAGCGCTCATAAAACGTCAACAACAATTATCACCTCAATGTTCAGCCCGATATGAAAAAGAGCCAGTTAGCGTCCATAGAGCTGCTGAACGGGGTATCAAATGTCGATGAAAAAAGGCGGGTGTCGGCATCGGTGAAAGAAGCAGGTGTCAACGGCGATGGAAAAAGACGGGTGTCAGCGTCGGTGAAAGAAGCGGGTGTCAACATCGATGGAAAAAGGTGGGCGTCGAGCCTCCGTTGGGCTAATGGATATCTTACGTGCATGAATGTCTGTCGTAAAGAGAACAAGAGTGCCAGTGAGCACAATATATGCCCGAACAAGAAGGTATATACAGAATTGTGCTACTACATGGAAAACAGCATCCTGGCTGCCATGGCAACCACTTTAGATGACGAACGTATGTCCCTACACACCGTCTCCACAGTCTGCACCTATGTACCAAATATGAAACGTGAAAGTTGAAAACTTTGGGAGTTAGAGTGCGGACATGAACGGATGGAAAACAGCATCCTGGTTGCCATGGCAACCACTTTAGATGACGAACGTATGTCCCTACACACCGTCTCCACAGTCTGTACCTATGTACCAAATATGAAACGTGAAAGTTGAAAACTTTGGGAGTTAGAGTGCGGACAGAAACGGACGGACGGACATACAGACAGACAGACAGACAGACAGACGGACGGACGACCAGTATCACATAATACGCCCCGATATATATATATATATATATATATATATATATATATATATATATATATATATATATATATATATATATATATATATATATATATATATATATATATATATATATATATATATATATATATATATATATATATATATATCGGGCGTATATTAAAAAGGAGCTTTCCATAACAGAGGGAATCTATTATTTACCCTTCTCAACGCATCACATTTAGAATCCCACCAGACATGGGGATAGGTCTATCCTGGACATGCATTTATGGAATTAACTGTCTGAGGACCTGGATGTTTGTATGCATTCGTCGGATCAGATTCTGAAATCCGTAACAATATTCTTCATGATATTTATGACAAAATCTGTTAAACTACTCTCCTTGACCCCATCATCCCCAACCTCCCTTGTGCCCGTGCCCTTTCAAAATAGAGAAGAAACTGTGTATTTTGAATGATAGTATTTGAGGAAATCAAATACGCATTCAGTGCAATGACAAGGTAAACTAACCTAGAAATTCGGATTTTTGAATGTGGAGCAAGACTGAACATCTCATGTTTTCATTTGTTAAACTAAGTGCTGATAAAAAAAAATGGTCGATGAAAGTCTCCCAAGTTTTTTTCCATGAGATTTTGTATGATTTCCTGTAAGTTGTCAAAAGCTCAAAGGAGGATTGCTATCCACTATGGGTTGGTGTCCCAGCATCACAATTATTGAAATCTCCCGTGATGAAGCCGAAGCACATGGTTTGCTACCATCATATCGCAGGCAGGTAACACAGGTCTCCGATTTCTCCTGTCTATTTTGTGATATTGCTCCCTCTGCTACCTCTGACCCTCCTTATATGCTCAAAGATACACGTGTTATTCCCATAATGCCTTCTGATTCGGCTTCCAAAATCTGGGCTGACTGCACACAGCAACTCTTTTATTCTTCACTTCTCCCATCTTGGAACCACCTTTTGTTGTGTCTGTTCTCTCCTTAGAGGTTGTTGTCCTGCACTTCCCCCATGGGATTCAATAAGCAATTCACTGCCGTCTCTTCTCAACCCCAATTCTGTTCCATGATCTTTATTACCTCTACCACCGAAGCTATAAGGAGGTTAGGTTTTCACCCCATCTGTCTGTTGGTCTGTGAGTAGGATGTCTCAAAACATTATGGACGGATTTGGATGAAACTTTGTGGATCAGTTGGGTGTGTGACAATAACAAGTTGATGAGATTTTGGTTTAGTTCCAGATGCAGCTCCGGCCTATCAGTGGCATACCAAATGTAAACTGTTCAGCCTGGCGGAGGTATGAGCTCTACCGAGTGCCGTTCTGGTTACCCCTATTAACCTTTCCTAACTCAACCTTCTTACTTCCTTGTTACAGTGTTTCCTCTCCTCCTTCCTCTCCTATTTTCCTGTTCGTTCATTCCTTTGACGTTTGCCTCACTCTTAGTTCTACCTTGTTCTTCCATGCGCATTGCTCTTGTAAATAAATTTCTTAATGGGAAATTTCTGTAAAGGTAATAAACAATATTTTTGCACATCTGCACTTCCTGTTGATTAAAATGTGGGGGGAAAAAACTCATGAGCCATATATAATGTTACGAAAATGGTTTAGAGGTTAATGAGTAATGAATTATTCATCAGTTATCTCTTAATGAAAATTACCATAAGTGTTTGTAACTCCAATTAGCAGAGACCAGAATCGGATGTCAAGGCAGTTCCGAGACACCCTAGACCTTTGTGTCTTGTCTCTTCTCCCCTTTTCCCTCAGTGTTAACTATGTTAACCCCCATTGCCCTTTCACACCATACAACTGCACTCCAACATGGCACATCCACATGATAGTGGTAAAATCACCCGCACACGCTCTGGAGAGATGGAGCATCCACATGTGCTACTTCTGGGCTACTAGAGCACATGCATGACCCTCACAGAACAGTGGGAGAGACAGTTCTGTGGGTGCTTGGGGGCCTGGCTATAAAGGGCAGCGACACTCGCACATATGAGAGACCGAGGGAGAAGGCACTATGAAGAGACTCAGGGAGATGCCGTGGTGAAGAGACCCAGGAATACCCCAGGAGACACAAAGCAGGAGACAGAAGGAGAAACCCAGGGAGACGCCACGGTGAAAATATGCAGAAGACAAAGAGACACCAGGCATGCCAAACGAGACACGCTAATCTGGTGGAGAAGGGTCGGCAAGGGGAAAAAAGGGGTCTGTGGCGCAAGCCGACTGCAAAGTGCCATTGACGTATCTGCCTTGCCTGCATCACACATCCCAATTCTTCACCACAGGGAAGACCATACATTCGTGCACCACACAATTCTGTAAACTCTTTTGTTTGTCCAGTGCCCCTGCCAAAGGAAGACTAGACTAAGAATAGACATTGAAACTGTTACCGTCTCGGTCTCGGTTTAGCGTGCCGATCAGGTTTCTCACATATCTAGTCTCATTTTATTACCGTGCCACGATCCCCATGATTTATTAATCCAGTTGTTTTTAAAGTGAGTTGCTGTGCATTTTGAACTGCAGGATTGTCCTCCAATACTATCAAATTCCTCTCAGAACCATGTGTTCACGCTGACACTGCCGCACGGCTAAATTAATTAATCCTAACCACGCTGCGAACCAGTCGTGTGCATGGAACATCACCACTCGGTGACTTGTGAGTTAATCTCCAGTGGTCTTGCATTGTCCGTCAGGGACACAGATTCTGTATATATATATATTTATATATATATATATATATATATATATATATATATATATATATATATATATATATATATATATATATATATATATATATTTATATATATATATATATATATCTTCTTCTTTCGGCTGCTCCCTTTCAGGGTCGCCACAGCGGATCATCCGTATGATCCGCATAGTGATTTGGCACATGTTTTATGCCGGATGTCCTTCCTGACGCAACCCTGGTCGCCTCTTACGACACAGGGATATGGTACACCTATTTTAACCGGGGTATACACCGGCCCAGTACACTGGTACTCATTTCGCTGACCTCGGAAGGATGACAGGCTGAGTCAACCCCCTGGTGTATTAATTCAGTGGCCCAACGGGGCTTGAACTCAAGACTTTTGGATCCCAAGCCGCTACCCTAACCACTGCGTGAACACCAGGATATATATATATATATATATATATATATATATATATATATATATATATATATATATATATATATATATATATATATATATATATATATATATATATATATATATATAGGCACACTCATACAAATTAGGAATTTGACCACACTCACACCTAATTTTATACAAATGGGTGAGAGTAGATCAAGTTTCAAAGGTGGCATTTCATTTATAACCCACAAACTTCTTCAAGGACAAGTGAACGAATTGAGCATGAGGACATGTTTTTATCTGCCGAGTGTTAATCTCTTTCCAATTGAATGCACTGATACTCGGTGTGGAAAACAAAAACTAAAAATGTTTTTTTTACGTTACTCTTCATTATTCATACTATCGGCCTCGATTGATCGTATGCTCTTTCCGCATCTTCTGCCATCGTGATCTAGTAAAATATAGATGTGGATTCACCAAACTTGGAAATTTATTGGACATATAATGTACATCTAGGTTAGTACTCCTTGGTGGGGTAATCTGGATATGTGGGCCCGTTATGGGTGGGATTGAAGTGCAGGTGGAACAAGTTTGTCTGGGTGAGGATTGTGTGGTAGGGCTTTCCAAGGTGTGTTTATTGGTGTGTTCTCTGGGTTCGGTGTTTCTATACATGACTCGATTCATGTTCAACATATAACATTCAATTTAAATAGGCTGTTCCTCGATCGTAAATTGATGAACATAAACTGATAAGACGGACAGACGGACGGACAGACATGAACCAATTGCTTAACCCTGCTTTTCGCTTTGTGTGCATGGGGTAATTAATAATAAACAATGTGATTTTTGTACATTACTATGGTGTTCTGGTATTAGGGAGATCGTGTGAAGGAATTAAGGAATGAAGGAATGAAGAAAAAGAATGAAGGGGAGAAAGGAGGAAGGCAAATGGTGGTTGACGTGCTATGGTGGTGTGGAGTTATATTCAAGCTTGTGTGAAATGAACAGCGGTTTCTTAGTGTGAAATAACGTTTTCCTGGTGTGGAAGAACATCATATTGGTGACGGGAGAACACATAATGGCACACAAGTTTCACTTCCTGGCTCCACAACTGTTTGATATTGGTGATGAGTACAACAATGCACACCGATGAACATAATGATTTTAAGCATTGTTCCGTGAAAACTGTGACATCCAATCTCAATTTTAAATACTGTACATTTCATCATCAATTCATTGACCAAAATTACATTTTAAAAAGTCATTTTCACATAAATTCAACATTTTCTTTCATCAGACCACATATCCCCGGAAAACACAAAGTGAATCAGAAGCTGCATTTTGAATGTGAAAAGGGTGATTTCTTGAGACAGAGGAGCATAAAGCAGCACGATTAAGAATGAATCAAAATAATAGGGCAAGCTGAAGAGCAAGTTTGTCTGTTAGTGATTTAACTGCATTTAGAGCACAAAACAGAGAAGCTCAGCAGAGATTTGTTCGTCAACAAACAGAAATGTGAGGACATCAAGGCAGAAACAAAATCATCTTCAGCATCAGAAATGGTGGCATTCAGATATATATATATATATATATATATATATATATATATATATATATATATATATATATATATATATATATATATATATATATATATATATATATATATATATATATATATATATATATATATATATATATATATATATATCCTGGTGTTGGCGCAGTGGTTAGGGCAGTGGCTTGGGATCCAAAAAGTTCTGAGTTCAAGCCCCGTTGGGCTACTGAATTAATACACCAGGGGGTTGACTCAGCCTGTCATCCTTCCGAGGTCGGCGAAATGAGTACCAGGATACTGGGCCGGTGTATACCCCGGTTAAAAGAGGTGTACCATATCCCTGTGTCGTAAGAGGCGACCAGGGTTGCGTCAGGAAGGGCATCCGGCGTAAAACATGTGCCAAATCACTATGCGGATCATACGGATGATCCGCTGTGGCGACCCCTAACGGGAGCAGCCGAAAGAAGAAGAAGAAGATATATATATATATATATATATATATATATATATATATATATATATATATATATATATATATATATATATATAAATGATCTGAGCCAAACACCGTGAAGTCACTGCCATGGCACGCATGGTTTTGTCTGCGGCTCCCAGGAGAGCTTCTCACAGCTCAAATTACAACGATGGTAAATGTAATATATAATGTCAGAAGCTGTCACAAGTGAATAAAAATGCAGTTACCGACCGGTTTGGCCTTTATTAGGGCATCATCAAGGCAACATAGCAAGTTTCCAACCACTTGTGACTGAAACCTTACAGTTATACATCAATCAATGTGCGACTCCAAACTGTGAGTGGTCAGAGTGCCGGAAATAACAGTTTTGAGTTTGTTTTTTGAGTCACAGTTTTGAATAACCAACAAGAATAATGATATTAATGTAACCAGAGGGAATAACCAATCAGCTCTCACCTTATCATTTTCCCCAAGTGGCTTGGATTTCCATTAATTAACGCCCCATGCTCTTCCCACCGAAGAAAGCTGGATAAAAGAACCAAGAAAAGCTACACAAGGTAAGTCCTGATTGGTTATTCCCTCCAATTACAGGTGAGAAACGTGATTAGGTCTTGTTATTTATTTATTGACTGCTATTGCTATTGCATCTGGTACATGCTTGGGAGCCTCGGTGGCGCACATTTCTGTCTATGTCGTCGCTGATGATTCGCCAAGAAGTGATTAAACTGGCTCGGCACTGAGGGGGTGTGTATCATTTGGGATTCTCATGTATGTACTACCTGTGAATGTCTATAGCTGTATAGGAATTTGGGTAGAGTTTGAAACAGCAAAGGGCTTACCTTGTATAGCCTTTCTTGGTTGCTTCTATGTCCATTTTTTTGTACATAAATAATTTGCTATGTCTAATAGCATTAAAATGAAGAGATATGGCAACCTACTGTAACAAACAGAAATTCCCAGGCTGGTCAAGGAACTTTGTGACATGCTACCCGCTAAGCAAGGTGAGGAGGTCATATTTCTGTAGTTGCTAAATGTTTGTGCAAGATAATCATCTGGAGAGGGCTAAGAAGCCTTTCCATTGGAAAGGAACATGTGTAGATTGCATAGATTTGAGCCATTAAGACCACAGAGATCTAACAAATTAATACAACACACCATGGCAATAATTTTTGACACAGATAACAGGACTGATTCTATGGGTGATATAGGGTATGGGATAGGAGCAATAAGTAAGTTTATTTTTTATTACAGCATGTAAAGTAATCTGCTTTGGCTCCAAATACACAAATCCTGTAGGTGTGATGTTAGTGACACACAAAGCAAGCAGCCAGTAAGTTGAGGTAACTAACCTGTATGTTTTCCAGCTTTGATTGGATTTCTTCACGGCTACCGAGCAATTGTTTAAACAGAAACTCCTGTACCCCATCCACCCAGCATCCGATGGCCCGGACAGCAAGCAGCCAGGCCTCTCTAAACCTTTCACCTTCAAGCTAGAAAAACAAAGAAATTGATGTTAGTATACATCCGAAGCAGCAGGGGAGACCCTTGCAAATTTTGCTTTCAATGATAATAATTTCTCCAACAAAAATGCAAATTGATTGACAGCAATGGCAACTTCAATCTGACGGAGTGAAATCATTTCAATGAAGTACCGATAATCCTTCCCAAGATAAATTCTCAAATGAAAGGACAGACCTCATCTGCATATTACAAATGCAAATCACAGAATCTTCACCACCCACTACCCCCTACCCCCTTCCCTTTCTGTGTGTGCACAGCAAATGCATAATCACAATTCTACATGGTATTTATGCTTAGGATTGATCAACCGAGTTGTGGCCAAACACATAATGACCTCCATGGACTGTTTCCACTTTATGGACTAATTTGACTAACCAACATTCGTCATTTTCCTCCAAACAAGAGCCACCATAATTCAAGACAAACAAGTCTTGGTTCCCTATTTGAGGAAAAACACTCAGCACACATAATCAGCCTGTGCAATGGAAACAGCTATTCATTACTCATCAAGCAGACTAAAAAAGTTTGGTGGTCTTGCATCACTTGATTTGATGTACAAAACTTTACAGAGCATTGGTGCTGCTGAAGCAGTTGCTTGGCAAGGATTATACTGGGTGGTTTACCACTGCCTTCCCAGCATTGCTTGTCCATGCTCTATCCTTTTAAATTCTGACAGCCAAGTAAGGAAGCACCACATGCCATTTAAAAAAACAAAGAAGTCTTTGGTATGACTCGGCAGGGGTTTGAACCACCAACCTTCCAGACTCTCCCAGACTCAGAGCGGATGCTCTAACCATTACACCACCGAGCACCATAAAACTAAGAAACCCATCAAACTTTCACAACCAAGTTTCTGACAACGGGTAGAAAACAGGAGAATCATCATTTATTTCAATTGAGTTGACACTCTTGAAGGAAGAAAGCCACACTGAAGGAAATCCAAAAAAACATGGGAGGATAGTGGGGAACATACAGACACAGGACATATGTTCAAATAGGATCTGAAATAAAGAAGTGTGTACAAAGAGAAGGGTTGGTACCAGCAAAAAAGTAATATGGCACTTGGTAGAGTGCATACCTCTGCCAGGCTGAATAGTTTACGTTTTGTTTCTCACTGATAGGCCGGATCCGGATCTTCACCAAAATCTAAGCAATTCATTCTTGGCAGACACCCGACCAGTCCACCAAGTTTTGCCTGAATCTGAACATAACTTTGTGAGATACCTTGCTCGCAGACAAACAAACAAAAACAGACAGACTGGGTGAAAACATACCTCCTCCACCTTAGGTGGTGGAAGTAAAGATCAAGGGTAGGAATAGGGGACAACAGGAAACTGCATTCATCGAGAACCATGCAGTAATGGAGGGAGGAAGATTAGAGAAAAACAGGGTGGCAATTCAACAGGTCAGAGAAAAAGGAGGTACAAAAGTGGAGGTGAGCAGAGAGCTTCAATATCTGAAGGTTAAACTGGAGGGAGTTGCCAGATTATTTTTTAGATCCTCATGGAGGATCTCCAAGTCTTACTCATGTTGTTGTTCTTGTGGACTTTTTTGTTTCACAGCCTGCAGTTTTCATCGAAACTTCCTGAAACTTGGCGTATATATGTAAAAATACCCTGCGCAGACAGTAACGATCTCCGATTTTGAAAATTCCTCCTAGAAAAAAAAAGTTATGACGTCAAAATATCTCCGCTAATGGAAATCGCCTAAAAAATTATCTCCGAAACTAGGCAAGCTTTTTGAATTCTGTTTGCAGGAATCGAACAGGGCACTAGCAGAGATGAATTACCGTACATATGATACATCACTATGATGTCATATTAATTTTTATGACGTCATTCCTATTTTTGACATTTTTTGTTTTTTGTTTCACAACCGATAGTTTTCATCGAAACTTCCTGAAACTTGGCATATACAGGGTGAGTCAGAAGTAGAGCCCGACTTGTCAGTTGATTGTTTGTTTGCCATTTGTATTACAGTGTACAAGAAGGTAGAAATAAATGAATGACATGTTTATTTAACCATTTATTCAAGAAAAAAATATTACGGAACTGTACCAAGCTGTTTTACTTGCAATTTTCAAAGTGCCCTCCCTCGTGATCGATGCACAATTGCAGCCGAGCAGGCACAGAGCGGCACACACGTCTGCAGAGTTCGATATCAATTTCCTCAAACTTTGCAGTGATTTGAGTCTTCAATTCCTGAATGGTAAGAGGCTTTTCACGATAAACAAGGTCTTTCATGAGCCCCCAAAGAAAGAAATATGGAGGTGTAAGGTCTGGGGAGCATGCCGGCCACTCGATCGGACCGCGGCGGCCGATCCACTTTCTGAGAAAGTTTTCATCAAGCCAATGATGAGCATAACGTCCATAATTAGGTGGAGCTCCATCATGCTGGAAATTAACAGTCCTGATCTTGTACCCTGGGCCAAAAGAAGGTTTGCAGCATATCCAGGTAAATTTCTGCAGTGACAGATCCCTCAAAGAAAAAGGGTCCAATTATCCCTAATGGAGATATGGTTGCCCAAACTGTCACGCCAGGTAAATTTACCTTCTTCTCAACTGTCATTCTTGGGTTATTCGCAGCCCAGTAGACACAATTGTGTCTGTTAATTGTGCCATTAAGCTTAATTTGGTGCAAATTCAGTAACTTTCCAAACTCGCAGCAATAACCTGCAAAACAAAATAAAAACTAAATAAATTACGAAAATTAATAATCTGCAAGACAATTATTAACAACATGACTTCCCAGAAAGAATCCGACAGCAGAAAAAACAGAAATCGGGTGCTACTTTTGACTCACACATGTAAAAAATACCCTGCACAGACAGTAGCGATCTCCGATTTTGAAAATTCCTCCTTGAAAAAAAGTTATGATGTCAAAATATCTCCGCTAATGGAAATCGCCTAAAAAATTATCTCAAACTAGGCAAGCTTTTTGAATTCTGTTTGCGGGAATCGATCAGGGCATTAGCAGAGATGAATTACCGCACATATGAGACATCACTATGATGTCATATCAATTGTTATGACGCCATTCCTATTTTTTGCCATTTTGTGTTTTTCCAACCCAGAGTTTTCATCGGATCTTCGTGAAACTTGCCATGTATATGCAGAAAGCCCATGCACAGGCAGTAACCATCTCCGATTTTGGAAATTCTTCCTAGAAAAAAGTTAACGTCATAATATCGCCGCAAATGAAAATCGCCTATACCATTATCTCTGAAACTAATTTGTTTCACAGCCTACAGTTTTCATCGAAACTTCCTGAAACTTGGCATATATATGTAAAAATACCCTGTGCAGACAGTAACCATCTCTGATTTTGAAAATTCCTCCGAGAAAAAAAAGTTATGATGTCAAAATATCTCCGCTAATGGAAATCGCCTAAAAAATTATCTCAAAATAGGCAAGCTTTTTGAATTCTGTTTGCGGGAATCGATCAGGGCATTAGCAGAGATGAATTACCACACATACGATACATCACTATGACGTCATATCAATTGTTATGACGTCATTCCTATTTTTTGACATTTTTTGTTTCACAACCCTCGGTTTTCATTGGATCTTCGTGAAACTTGCCATGTATATGCAGAAAGCCCATGAGCAGGCAGTAACCATCTCCGATTTTGGAAATTCTTCCTAGAAAAAAAGTTGACGTCATAATATCGCCGCTAATGGAAATCGCCTATACCATTATCTCCGAAACTAGGCAAGCTGTTTGAATTTTGTTTGCTGGAATCAAGCCGGGCATTAGCACAGATAATTATTTATCGCAAACCTGATACAGGTCAGGTTCGATTTTGTCAGGTCAGGTTCGATCTGTGACCTGCTACAGGTACCATGTAAACCTGTACTAACCTGTTCCATGGTCGGGTTGTCGGCGACTAAACCGTCTCCCCCACCAGGTTTTCTGGTGAGGAGGGTGTTTGGATATGGACACCCAGCAGGATTAAAAACAAAACCTGTCAAAGGGCGGAGTAGCTCTTTGTGAGCCAACGGCCATCCATATCTAGTGCCCAACTGTGTCTGCGGACGTCCTCCTGAATTTGGGTTACTTTCATTAGGAGGTTGGTGGCAGGATTTGCACTCCGGCCACCGTAAAACCCTTCATTCCGCAAAACGCAAAAACGCAAAAAAATCTGAAAACCCACTCCGTGGGAGTACCTCCTGTGCAGCTTCCCTTCGCAGGGCAGCTCACCGGATGACGAGATTGGGGCAAAGCCTTCGGGACCCCCGATCTTTGATGATAGGAGGGAAACCACGGGGTAACATCCCTGGGTCAGATTGCAGGAGAGTGTGTCGGAGTGGTGCTGAGGTGTCGTCCACCAGACGGCGGTCTCCTTGGGTTAACCTGAGGCGGTCCCTTCGGGTGGGTGCCTGGAATGCCCTATCCCTAAGAGAGGATGATCACCTGTCTCTGTTATCATCTGAGCTCAAGCGTTTGGACATTGGGATTGCAGCTCTCTCTGAGGTTCGGAGACCGGATTGCGGCGAGATAATGGTGGGTGGTTACACCTACTATTGGTCTGGTCGCTCTGATGGTCACCATACCCAAGGAGTTGCTGTAGCTGTGTCCAATAAGCTGACCCCAATGATAATTGAGGTAACACCGGTCAACGAGAGTATTATGAGATTAAGGATTCGTCACTCCTTAGGTGTCATTTCCGTGGTCTCTGTTTATGCTCCGACTGAGGCGAGTAATCTCACCGTGAAGGATGCATTCTACGCCACGCTCTAGTCTGTGGTTGATCAGTGCCCCAGACGAGATACACTTCTAGTCTTGGGGGATTTCAGTGCATCGGCTGGAACTGATAGGGATGGTTATGTGGTGTGTATTGGTCCCCATGGGTCAGGAACTATGAACCAGAATAGCACTAAGTTCCTTGACTTTGCAAGAAGTCATGGACTTAGGGTGGCTGGTTCATGGTTTCAGCGCCCACAAGCTCATCGCTGGACTTGGTATTCCAACGCTGGCGGTGTGGCAAAGGAGATTGACCATGTCCTCATTGACGGTCGTTGGAGGATGATCCAGAACTGCAGGGTTTACCGGAGTGCTCAGTTCCTCAATACTGACCACAGGCTTGTTGTAGCAACTCTAAAGCTGCACCTTAAATCCTGGAGAATGGTACCATCCCAGCCTAAGCTGGATGTTGGCAAGCTCAGGGATGAGAGAGTAGCTGAGGAGTTTGCGGACAGGCTGAGTGGACATTTGGGGGGTCTGGGTGCTTTGGGGGGTCCTGAAGAGTTGTGGAGCGCCTTCAAGACCACCGTCCTTGATGTTGCCGGTGGATGTCTTGGAGCTCACCGCAGGGCAAAGAAGAATTTTGTCTCTCAAGGGACACTGGATACCATTGACCAGAGTCGCAGGGCCAGGCTGAATGGCAGAGCTGAGCTGTTCAGGGAGCTGAGGCGTAAAACTGTACGTGCACTGAGGGTGGACAAGGAGGCCTATGTGCGAGGAATCTGTGAGGGGGTAGAGCATCACCTGTGGACAGGTGGTTCTCGTCGCACTTACAGGGGAATTCGCGCATTGCGTTCATCCAAGCCCATCCCTCGGAGCACTGCAGTTGGAGTGGAGAGTGGTAGGCTCTTGACAGAGGAGTCTGAAGTGAAGGCCCGCTGGGCCGGTTACTTTGAGCGGTTGTACCAGGCTGATCCCCCAGCTGTCGAGTTGGACGTCAAGGGTGTTACAATCCCTGTTGCTGACCCTCGAATCAACTGTGGTCCACCTTCGCTTGTGGAAACACGGGCTGCGGTGAACCAGTTGAAACGGGGCAAAGCTCCAGGGATCTGTGGCATCCATGCTGAACTTCTCAAGGCTGGTGGAAATGCTGCACTCGTGTCATTGCATGCAGTTTTGTGCTCTGCCTGGAACACAGGCATCATCCCAACTGACTGGAAGAGGGGCCTTGTTGTCCCTCTCTGGAAAGGGAAGGGTGATCGCCAAGACTGCAACAACTACCGAGGGGTGACGCTGCTCTCAGTGCCGGGCAAGGTCTTTGCTCGGATAATTCTTGATAGGGTTCGCCACCATCTGCTTGAGCACCAGCGCCCAGAGCAGTCAGGCTTTACACCAAAGAGGTCAACGATTGACCGTATCCTTGCCCTTCGTGTCCTCACCGAACGCAGACGAGAGTTTCGGCAGGGGCTGCTTGCAGCCTATGTTGATCTCTGTAAAGCGTTTGATTCAGTGAATCGGGATGTCCTCTGGAGGATTCTTGGTCTTCGTGGGGTGCCACCAAAACTGATCGATCTGATGTCTGAACTCTACTCTGGTACTGATAGTGCTGTGAAGTGTGGTGGTACCATCTCTGACTTATTTCCAGTTGTTACTGGAGTTCGTCAGGGGTGTGTACTGGCCCCCACACTTTTCAGCACTTGTATGGACTGGATTTTCGGGAGGATGTCGGAGAGATCTAGCTGCGGTGCATCGTTTGGGAATGTCAAGATCTCGGACCTTGACTTTGCAGATGATGCAGTCATCTTTGCGGAGACTTTAGACATCCTTTTGGGGGCCCTTGAGGTGCTGAATGAGGAGTCGGAGCCGCTGGGTTTACGGGTTTCTTGGGTCAAAACTAAGATCCAGGCTTTCAGTGACATATTGGATGCTGCTGTCCTGTCTGTGTCTGTTTGTGGTGAGGATGTTGAGGTCGTGGAGAGATTCACTTACCTTGGCAGTGATATTCATGTCTCTGCTGGCTGCGAGTCAGAGGTCAATAGACGTCTGGGTCGGGCCTGGGTAGTCATGGATTCACTGGATCATGGGGTGTGGCGCTGCCGGTACCTGTGCGGGAGGACGAAAGTTCGAGTCTTCAGGTCCTTGGTACTTCCAGTCTTGCTCTATGGATGCGAGACTTGGACTCTGACCAAGGATCTGAGACGGAGACTTAATTCCTTTGGTACCAGGTCTCTTCGGAGAATCCTTGGCTATCGCTGGTCAGATTTTGTGTCCAACGAGCGGTTGCTGAGAGAAATTCGGATGAGATTTGTTACCTGCATAGTCCGTGAGCGTCAGTTGCGCTGTATGGACATGTGGCTCGTTTTCCTGACGCTGATTCTGCTCACCAGATTCTCTCAGCGAGGGAGTCTCATGAGTGGAGGAGGCCAGTGGGCCGACCACATGCCTCGTGGTTGCAGCAGGTTGACCATCATCTCAAGGAGATGGGGATGGGCCTGGCATCTGCCTGGGGGATGGCCAGACGGAGGCTCCTGGAGTACCGGCGGAAAGTGGACGCAGCAACGCGCTGTTCTGGCACATGCTCCCATACCTGACCTACCTGACCTGATACATCACAATGACGTCATATTCGTTTTTATGACGTCATCATTAAGAGGACGAGGATCTTAGCTCATTCGAGCTTGTTTTCCTCTGAAAAGGTATTAAAAAAAATCATGCCAGAGAACAAAATGGCAGGGGGTGCAAAGAGGCTATACTTTTTACTCAGGTTAGACAACAGAAAGCCCTGTAGTTAAGCCTCTTGATGGGAAATGCTGATGCTTTGGACTCTTTCGCAACATTGGATCTTGGTTGTAATGTCTGAGTGTGACTTTAGTGATCCTGCCAAAATCACAGGCAATAGGAAGTCAGGAATTTGGAATTTGATTCAGGTCACTCTTGCAAAAAGAAACCATGGGATCTTTAACACCCTCCAGCCAATGCTCGCAAATAGGTCCTCAGGTTAGCATCCCTCTGAGGGCCGGCGCACTCATCGATGAAGCATCAATATGCCTGTGAAGCATCAGTAAGACAGTTTATAGTCGGGTCAGGAATCATACTCAGACGAGACAACTCAAATGCATGTACGTCATCTCTGAGCTCTCCTGCCAGCCCCCATATTTAAACTATTCAGAGGTTATCATAGTTAATAAATATATGCCGAAAATGCTTCAATAAACAGTGGACCTCTGAGAAAATTATTGCCAATCATAATTCAAATTCACAACTCAGGCTAGAATAATTATGAATCGATGTGATCATAAATAACTGTACAAATTTGATAAATATTTCTCATCAGTCGATATTGGTGACTGGCACCAAAACCAATGTCAGCATTTGTTGAATCAACTCGAGTCACTCACTTTTGATGAAGTAAAGATCGCATCGGCTTGTCAACTCTTTGTGTAAATGCAATGCTGTCAGACCCCAACGTTTGCGGTTCTGCTATTCGCGGACCGTGCATATTCGCGGTTCATAAAATGTGACCTGCTTCTACATTCGCGGCTCTGTGCTTCATGTATTCGTGGTTTTTGGCAGCCATATCTGTGGTTTTTCTGACCTGCTTTTACATTCACAACCCTATGCTTCATGTATTTGCGGTTTTTTTGCGGGCGTATTCGCGGTCTGTACAGGATTTTTAATTTTCCTTCATGAATGATGAACTGCTGGGAACCTATCCCCCTTTTTCTTATCGAGGCAATGCCCCGACATTCGCGACATTTTTCAGGAATGTATCCCCATGGATGTCGGGGTCTGACAGTATTTCATCCACCAAGTTTTGAACAATTATTCACTCAAATTTGCTCCTTATTCATTGATGCCCAGTGGAAATGAAGTATTAGGAACCAAAA
>NC_140969.1:92705857-92720857 GCF_056783735.1 Eptatretus burgeri
CAGAGAGGTGGTTGATTATATTCAGAAAAGTCTCGATACTTCCATAGACTGGCAAATGCAATTTAACATACAGTAAATAAATGTAAGGTGCTGGGGATGGGTAAGAATCCTTACTATAATTCATGGACCCGGTGTTTGTGTGTGTGCTTGCTTGTCGCGCTACTCCTCCCACAGTTCTGGGTCAATTACATCCTGACTTGCTAAATATGATCAGCATGACCCCAATTAATGCATGGGGGTGTTTTTATCTTTGCCAGTGGTCTTGGGAGGAGAGGTCAGGCGGGAAGGGGTGGAGGACGGGGGTGAGGGTGGGGGCAGTGAAAAATTTCTATGTAAATGTGTATCGCGTAGTGTCGCCTCCAGGTAGGGGAGGGTATTACAAGTCCCCACCATTTACAGTGTACAGTATTCCTGTCCCCACGTTTTCCAGTGCAGTGAGGTGTTTTGAATTATAAGTAGTTGGTATGTTTTTGCTTCATGTACGTAACCTGGGTTTTTTGTTTTTGCCAATACAGAGCTAGCAGTTACCTATACACCGCCCAAATAAAGGTATGCATCAGAAGAACGCGTAGTCTGGTGTTGGCTTAGTAGTTAGGGTGGCGGCTTGGGATCCTAGGGTCCTGAGTTCAAGCCCCGTTGGGCCGCTGAATTAATACACCAGGAGGTTGACTCAGCCTGTCACCCTTCCGAGGTCGGCAAAATGAGTACCAGTGCACTGGTAAGGGGGACAACTGCATCAGCAGCATAGCCGCTTCCCAACCAATGATGCAACCAGCAGCCACAGGCTGCACTAGACAGAGAGAGAGAAGAACGCGTTGCATGCTTGGAACAAGATCGCCCGTAGGGTGGGTACTCTGCTAGTAATGAAAATAGATATTACATGAAAGAGGCAATCTTTGAGCATGTCACACAGGAGAAGGATCTGGGGGGTGGTAATAGATATAGGGAGGGGCAGAGGGGGTAGGGGGAAGTAAGCAGACAGGACAGTGCCAGGCAGCTCTGCAGTTAAAGCTAACAGGGTTTTAGGTTGTATTTGTAGGGAGGAGAAATAATAAATCAAAGTGTGAACACTATAGGAATTCGGTGAGGCCTCATATAGATTATTGTGTTCAGTTTTGGTCACCATGGCTGAGGAAGGACAGTTGCCGTAGGAAGGGTTCAGCACAGGGCTACGAGATCAATTCCAAATTTAACTCGACTCAGCTATGAGAAATGACTGAGACAGGACTTTTCCATGAGAAAGAAGGCAATTACTCGGGGATTTTATTATGTTTAGCAAAATAAAGAGTGTAGACAAAAGAAGTGCAAAATAGTTCTTCAGCAGAATAGAGTGATATGACCAGGGGCCATAGGTTGGGAGTACCAAAAAAAGAAAAAAAAGAGTAGAGTGAGGACAGTAATTATTATGCATGGAATGGTCTCCCTAGAAGGTAAAAGCAGCGGAAAGAGTACATTGGTTTAAAATGGAATTAGGTAGGTACCCAGAAGTGTTGGAGATGGAGGGGTACAGTGGTATTGGCAGGACTTGTAGGTAGCTTGCATGTGGATGGGTTATAGGACACATGTTAGTGCACGTGTGTAGTCATTGTGATGTCTGTGGGAGGGTCCACCTTTGTCCCTATCCCCAACCCTTCACCCCCAAAACCCAAAAACTAGTTACAGTAATAATAATCAAAAAGAAATCCTCCGTTCCCCCATTCAGGTTTAGTCTGCGGCATGAGACGGATTTGTTTGGTCTGGTGTTGGCATAGCGCAGACATGATAGGCCAAATGGCCTCCTCCTGCATCAAGGTTCCTTGTTATCCCCACGTTTGTTAAAAAAAAAAAACGGGGGAGGGGGGGATTGTAACCGCTTCCATCTGTCTGTCTGTCTGCCCATCTATCCATCCATCCATCCATTGCGCTATATCCTCCTAAACAGTGATGTAGAAATTCACCAAACTTGGTATTTGGGATCACCATATGGGAAGAAGGTGAGAGAGCAGTATCATCTTGGCCCTGTCCTCCTGGGACCCTGAGGCAGGGTAAAAAGGTCAAACACCAAAAAATGCAATTCCGGGCACATTTTTAAACGAAACTTTGTGTATGCAATCAACATTGGGGGATGCATGAAATATGAAATAATTATTTTGGATTTGACTCCAGGTTCATGCCCCAGGTGTGGGGACTTAGGATCACAGGGCTCAGGATAATAAACAAAATTTGATATTGGGTCATTCCTGGAGGACTTTTGTGCCATCTTTCAACTTTGCTTTTGGTGGGAAGCGTGAGGATTTGTGATGGAGTGCCATCGACTTCATTAGTTATTTCTTGTTCTTGTACAACAAAATTGATTCAGCATGTTTATGTATGACAGGGTGCCTCTAGAACCAAAATGGCAAGACGCTTGTTCTTTTCAAGATTTAGACTCAACAAGGAATAAATTCAGGTGTGAAGTTTCAGCCGGACTTGACCTTTCAGAAGCTTTGTTATGGTGCATCAAAAAAACAAAAAATTCGTTTGTGATGAAATCCACAGGAAAAGATACATACTGGATATGATATACACTTTTTATTGGTCCCTACAATGAAGCAAAGACCATGGTTTCTTGCCTGCTTCATGTACTAGCTGTTAATGCACTATTTTGTGCAATCATTGTTTGTTCAATCAAAATGAGAAATTTTGACATGGCGTGGGACAGAAATTGGAGTCGTGAAGCCTGGCACGTTAGTTTTTTGGAGCTCACAAACAAAGAGAGGCGTGGAGTTGGGTAACACTGGGGTCGAACAGTGTTCACAGGACCTTTCTCTCCCCACCCACACCCGAGTCTGATGACCTCAAGCATGGCTCTCTCGTCTAGACCTTCCCTTGCAGAGCTGGAAGGGTGGGGGGGGGGAGGGATCTCTAGTGCTGAGAATTGATTTTTTTAGATTGTGTGTACAGTGCAGTTACTGTGGGATCTGTAAATATATGATCTGCGGAACTGTTAAATAATCTCAACAATAAATATGAGATCTCAATAACACTGAGATGTGATGAACAAAAACAACATAGCAGATAAACTTGGTCATAATCAAGTTGAGGAACATACGGTTTGACGTTAAATAAAACATTTCTTACATGCGGAGTCCATGTCCCATTTGCACAGGTAGATCACCTTGAAGGAATGCCCAGGTTTACTCGTGGCGAGGGAAAACCTAACCCTAATAATTCGGATATAAATGTGAAATTTCAACCTCAGAATTACTTGCGTTTACAGTATATGGAAATGTTACTGGTTTTGAGGATCGCTTTTGTAGTGAAGCTTGATTTCAAGGGCATCGGAGGAGGCGGTGTATAAAAAGTTCATAATGATGGTTATTTTTCTTTTGATTTTTGGCTTTTAACATCATTATTATTTCTCTAGGTGAAACTGTGAAATGGGCAGTGGAGGACATGTTTCTATTGGGTGTTGCAGGTGACAGACATAAACAATGAAAGCATTGGTGAATTGTCGTTACAATTTGAGGTATTAGGGTGTGTGTGTGTGTGTGTGTGTGTGTGTGTGTGTGTGTGTGCGTGTGCGTGTGCATGTGTGTGTGTGTGTGTGTGTGTGTGTGTGTGCGTGTGCGTGTGCATGTGTGTGTGTGTGTGTGTGTGTGCGTGTGCGTGTGCGTGTGCGTGTGCGTGTGTGTGTGTGTGTGTGTGTACGCGCGCGATTGTGGCAAAAAAAACTGCCTTCAACCTTTTACTAATCGAAGGTTCCTTAATGTTTTTCATTTACAAACATCAGTTTACGATGGAGGAACAACAATTTAAATTGAATGTTATATTTTGAACATGGATTGGAACGTGAATGGGAGTACATTCGCTCTGAATTTGACCTGATTGCACATACACAGAGAGGAGTGAGATTATTTTTTACTGTCTGTCTGTCTGGCAGTCAAACAAAATTGAAAATCATTCCAAACAGGAAGCTTACTGTTTTTAAGGATGTCATAAAGGACACAAACAACATGCATGAAGAACTAATGCAACATGTTAACTAAGGTGGTGTAAAAGACGCTGCATCAATGGCGGTAAACTTCCTGAATAAAACTTTTTATACAACCTTTAAAATCTTTATTTTAATTAAATTGAATTATATACAGTACAGTACTTTAACACTGTAGAACACAAATTGCCTTTTTGACAATTCCAAAAACCTCCAGTTTTGCAGTATTTGGACGTGTTAAATAAGGTGGTGCAGAAGACTGCATCAACTGTGGTAAATTTCTGGATTTTTTTTTATACCATCTTTAAAATCATTTTATTTCAATTGAATTATACACTGGAACACTGCGTGGGGTAAGGTGTTCTATGAACTCTCGAGTTGTCTGAAGAGAAAGTACTCGCATGTGTTAAACGAATCGCTGCAGATGGTTGCACACAAAAACGACGGTGAATCGGATTCTGAATGAGCATGTGTAGCTGGCGTGTCGTATGGTGTGACACAGCCACCCGGATTGTAAAAATTTAGATGGCATTTTGCGGGAGGGGGTGGAATGAAGATTGTCGACTGCGTAAAAACCAATGTCACCCGCAGGGTGACCCGTATCTTGCCAAAAGGTGACTACGTGTGACTTCTTTAAGGTCACACTGAGGTGAACAGAGCTGCTATCCACCAGGAGCGACTCCTTGAGGAATATCTGTCTACGAGAGATTCCGATGAGAATCGTTCTACAGAGTAACCATGAAAAATATGCTTTTGCCTCATAACGTCACCAAATGACGTCATAATGTCTCAAGCTTGACATATCTAGAAAGCACTCATTGAGCTGTTAAATTTGAGGTACTACACGATATGGTTCCTAAAACTTGAAAATTTGACCTTGAGGTCAAATATCTTTGACCTGAGGCGCTAACCATGAAGGTCAAGGCTAATCGCCACCAAAAATTAATCAGCTGAGCGCCAGACCATGAACTATATTCCCATGAAGTTTGAAGTCGATCCGATCAAAATTACTCAAAAAATAAGGGTTTCGTCGACTCCCCTGATTTGCGCCAAAGTGACCTTGACTTTTGACCTTGACCTTCAAAATTTTGTGCACTGAAAGGGACCTCTATAGGCCTCTGATATGCGAAGTAACAAAAATTTCCAATGATAACTGTGCTCTGCAGAATTTTTTATACGTGATTACAGACAAAAAAAAACAAAAAAAACAAAAAAAAACATACAAGCTGACTAACATATCTTGCAAAACTTCGTTTTGGCAAGATAATACTTTTGGTTGTCACAAGTCAAAAGAGTGACTCGAGTTGCGCTTGAGTTGAAGTCACCGACTCGAGTCAACAACTCTAGTAAATGGATAATGGGAGTGGATATGACCGAGACGTGAAGAGCCAAGAACCCTCGCCCTGTGTTTAAGTTTCTTTGCGCAAGACGCAGAAAGAAGTGATTAATCTGGTAATGTAATCATTTCATGAAAACTGCGGTCCAAAGTAAGTCAAATGACAACATCGTATGCACACACCATGTTGTCGAAAGGTTGCTCCATTAGTGCCTGCAGGACGTCCAGCTTGCTCTTCTGTTCTTCCTTCAAGCACAGCAATTGGAGGTGTGGCTCCAAGGCAGCAACACATGATTTTCTAGAACAAATAACATTCGGTCATGTAAAATGGTATTACTTAGCAAACAGATAAAATCACATAAATGACGTGCAACACAACTGTCAAGCAGCCATTAGCTCACCCTTGAACCTGGTTTTTTTCCTCAAAGCTCCTTTCCGATAGAGGATAGTTTGAAATGGATACGTAGAAGTTATCCATGACACTAGTAATGAGTTGTTTTTGTTCAGCAATTCGATTTTGCAGTCCCTAAGAAAAAAAATTAATGAATAAACGTTTTTGACATTGTGACCACAGATTATAGTCCCAATCTCCTCTCTTACATTGTGACACAATACACCTTTTTGGGCACAATTAATAAAGGATTAACAAAATCAATTCAAATTCAACTCTAGTAATTGTAGAATGGTTTGAAAGACAATTAACTTAACATTCTCTCTAAAAAAGAGCAGTCTTGAAAGACGATTCTTCTGCACAAGCACACAGACTCATGTCTTCAAACCAACGCCTGGCATATGACTTGAGCAGAAGACGTAAAACCATTCAATTTAAACTCCTGTTTTGAAGTTGAACCATTGTTTGTTGTAAAGTATTTAATTTTTGTTTTTTTCATCGCAAAAAATTGGCACCAAAGAGCATTCAGTCAACTAGCAGATACCGAGATACTTCACTGTGCTTCAAGCTCACAAAAGACAAAAGAAAGTTGCAGCGAACTGACCAGCAGCCCAAGGCATTCATCAGAGCCAAATACATTGGTCACACTGGAATGCATGTTCCCGATTTCTCGACAACAAATCCTCGGATAGCTTGGGGCAACCTCAACCACTTCTTCAGAATAGTCCTGCAGCCCCCACCACAGGGGGAAACAGCAAAGTGGTTAGTAACTAGGGTATAAGGATCTTTAATTATCTTTGATCCTGGCCTGCTTATGGTACGACACTGCAAAAGGTCAAAATTCGCCGATGAGGCTCATGCCGAAGAACAAGCTGGTTAATAGTTGTTAGTTGGCTCACTCAAAGCCATTAAGCATCTGTTAATGTTCTTTGGGGTGAGATTAACAACTGATCACAGAGCAGGAGGGCATCGGAACAAAGCAATAGAAGATGAAGGGTTGCCAAAGACAGGAAGAGGAGGCGGGAATGGAAACGGAACAGAAATTTTTCTCCGGCCGCAGCTAGGAGTTCTAAAAGAGGCATTCACAGGCAGCGGCAAGTACGTGCAGATGGATGAGCTGTTAGGGGAAAAGTTAGTAAATGAACCAGCAGCAGGCGGAATGAAATCAAACAGAACTTTTATCGTTTCTGACAAACCTCCGGTTGATCAGCTTCTTCCTGCTTTAGCTTTGCCTGTAATGGTACATGACGTCAGTAAGCCTAAGGGTATTGCTCGAACAAGCAAGCGCTCACCATGGTGGAGCAAACTAAGAAATCTTTTATTTTGTTTTTTTTAGGCAGACACGCAGTCAAAAACCGTCTCCAAAATAGATTATTTAACCACATTCCACGGCAAAGTCATTGAAGAAAAACTTATTTTTCTTTGTTAATCGCATCTCTGTGTTCCCAAGCAAGCTGTGAGTTGTTTAGTTGTGAAAACTTGTTCAATGCCCATGGTAACGCAATGAAAGATGCTTGTTGTGGAGGAACAATTGAACAGAGATGGTCCGGGAAGGGAAGCGACAGAGAAGCGTTTTGAATTTGTTCACAGCGAATGCATCCTTTTACAGCATCTACTTGGAGGTCAGAGGTCAAATTAAACACTCTTCAAAGCAATGTTGGAGTGGTTACTAGGTGCTGGTGTGCAAATTTCACGCCAAGTTAGAAGGAGCTTGAGCAATAACAGAGAGAGGGATTCAGAAAATTCAGGAAATGTGACTGGTGAAAGCAGGAGCTGGTCCGAAAGTGACCCAATTAATTAAATAGACGAATTCCATAACCAGTGGAAATGCAATTGTTTTTATGGCTCGCTGTGATTTTGTCTGTCCTTGTGCATCTTGCACAGAAAGATTTGTATTGCCAGCTTTTAATAGCTTGCCCAATTTAACACAGGAAAATGCCAATGTAATGACATACAGTAAATACTGGAAGAAGGAATGCAGCAATCTCATAAGGAATAAAATAAAATAAAATGTAAAAACGTTTTTATTCCTCATGGGATATGTACATTGCCTCTTGAAATAGCATGCACCCATCTCGTCTATAATACACATATTGCCTCTTGAAACACTTAAAATTATTTTGAAATTTTGTCAAGGGTTCACACCTGCAGATTGTTCTGTCTGTCCAGTAGCACCTTTTGGAGTTCCAGGAGCCCGCTCTTAAGCACCCCAAGCCGACAGTACATCTCTTCCGAATGTGCATCTCCTTCTGCTTCTTTAGTCATAATAACTTTAATCTGATTGCTGGGATCCTGAGTATGTGGTACAACAGCGGATTGCAATGCCAAATCTTCCTCGACGACTTCATCCTCACGGCATTTCAACACATCTTTCTCTGGTGCCTCTCCGTTGCCACCAGCCGTTTCTGGATTGATTTGCTCTGCGAACATAGAGCTTCCATGGTTGGATTCTGACAATCGGCCACCTTGCTGCGTAACGTGGTCAAAGGTGTGAGGCAGCATGCTGGGAGCCTGAGTGAGCTGGGCTGCACGCAGACAGTCCCTCTGTAGGAGGAGCTGGCTCAGTACAGACACCTTACGCTCTATCTCCTTCAGCAACTTCTGCCAGAGAAAGAAAAGCACGTCACTGCATGCACACAGCCTTAACAAGCTATGTTCTTTGTAAATTAAAGGTTCTCAGCCTAAAGGCAAGACTTGTTTCGACACCCTCATGCGGAAACACCTTTAAAATAATGCCTTTGCAATAATCTGTTTGTGTAGGAATTCTTCAACTTTGAAATACTGTACAGTACAATATATACATACAGAAATACTGTACAGTACATACAATTTTTAGGTAAGCAATTCCTGTCCTATTTTCTTACAAAAGCACAGAGAAGGAAATAAATTATTGCGGTACATCACTTACTTAGTTCAGCAATGTACTGAAGCAATAATATCATCAGCTACATATAAACTCGGCCTTGTTGTGAGCAAACCTCTCCGTGGAGATTTTTGAAACTTTCAATTCGTTTTGATAAACTATCAATGACATATAAACCAAAAATAAAATCAAAATGAAATATTGTGAATGAAAAAGAGAACTAGAAGGGCACTCGGTCGATAGCATACCTTCACCAGGCTCAACAGTTTACATTTTGTATCCCTGATAAGCCAGACGTGGATCCGGACCTGAACCAAAATCGAATCGGCTTGTTCTCATCACTCACCTAATTCATCCACCTAGTTTTGTCATAATCAGTCCACAACTTTTTGAAATATCATGCTACATATGAAGAATCACATAAAAAAGTTGTAGTATCCGGATCAGGATTATCACCAAAATCGAATTGATTTGTCATTGTCACATATCTAACCTGTCTTACCAAATTTTATTTGAATGCGTTCACAGCTTTTTGAGATATCGTGCTCACAGAAAGACAGGGGTGAAAACATAACCTCCGTCCACCTTCGAGTGGCGGAGATAATAAGCTGAAAAAAGATTTTAAAAATATTTACTGGGAATACATCACCGAGAGGGTGCCACATGATGTCAGAGGACAGGTGCTTGTAGTACGAGTTCGTTTGATTTTGGAGTTCAAAAGAAACAAAAATTAGTTGACACAAAGTTGTTCTAATTTTCACAACACTATTGGCATTTTATGTAAATTATGAGGTTGCAAATGGTTTGGTAAACAAACTATTCAGACAATGTCAATTCTTCCCATTAGAATCATGAGCAGAGTACCCGCCCTATGTGTGACCTTGTTCCAAGCATGCAGCATGTTCTTCTGATGCATATCTTCATTTGGGCGGTGTATAAACAACTGACAGCTCTGTATATGCAAAAAATAAAAATAAAAAAACTCGGGATACGTGCGTGCATGAAGCAAAAACATACCGACTCTTTACAATTCAAAACACATCACTGCACTGGAAAACGTGGGGACAGGAACACTGTACTGTTTATGGGGGACCCTTGTAATGCCCTTCCACACCTGGAGGAAGCGCTGCATGATAAACATTTACATAGATAATTTGAGTCCCCCCCTCAACCCCACAAGACCACCAGCAAAGATAAAAACACCCCTACTCATCAATTGGGGTTATGCTGATACTCTGTAGCAAGTCTGGATATAATCAGGCCAGAACTGTAGGAGGAGTAGCGTGACAAACAAACAAACATGCAAACACATGTGCATGAATTCTAAAAAGGATTGTAATCGTTTCAGCCATTACTGTGCTAGGCTGGATGACAAAATAATAAAGAAGACATACAATTCAATGATTTTGCGATCTCCCATTCAGTGAAGTTTTCTGTGCTTTTTCGTTTGGATACACAATATTACGAGGCTGGAGTTACAAAGGTAAAACAATAAAAATGGCATATGGATGTTTAAAGGTATAAATATCAATGTTATCATATAGAACATTTGTTCTGTTTGCCGAGTACCTCACTCAGTTGGCATCTTTGTTGTTCCCATCCAAGCAGAGTTGGTGCATTTAAGAGGTTACATTAATGAAATACTCACAAGTAGTCAAACACATGCCAAAAAACAAGCACAGGTCAAGGCACACACACACACACACACACACACACACACACACACACACACACACACACACACACACACACACACACACACACACACACACACACACACACACACACACACACACACACACACACACACACACACACACACACACACACACACATATATATTGTTGCGGTTGAGGAAATTCGCAAACCACCATTCAGGTCCCGTAGGTGAGATATCTCTGTAAGTACATGTGTAGTTAGCCCCAAACCCATTGTTTAGAGGGAATAAATGTGATTCATTCGGGCTGCGACGCTTTGAGATAGTCGTTTTTCTGTTCTATCTTTATTTTGAACCAACCACGTCTCAACCGCCATCACACAACAAACACTGACCGCAACTCCGCTTCACAACAACAACAACAACGCCAACAGCCAAGACCTTTACCTTCACAACTCGGTCCCGCAAACATCGCATCACCGCCATTCCAAACGTCGCCATGGCCATAAACCACCACCATAAACCCTCCACCACCTTCACCTCTCCTCCTTCTACCACCATTCCCGCACCACTTGTGAGCACCGAGCGTCAGGCTGTCCTGGCCTCGTACGGGACGCGCGCCGAACCGCGAGTGCAAAGTGCGGCCTTTCCGAGGAGAATTCGGATTAGGAATGATACACGCCCACTTCGGATCCGTCAAATCAGCAAGCGCGTGGCGGTTTGGCCCCGCCTCCAGGCGCGACGGAGTAGAATCGAGATATGCAAATTCTAGGATCAGGGGAGACACGTCCCTTTTTCTCCGTCCAATGGGTGAGCGTGGCTTCACCCCCGAGCTCATTCTGATCCAGAAATTTGCATATGGGTTCTCCTGCCGGCCTATAAAGCGCCGAGCACGGGGCGAATTTAGTGAGTCAGTTGGAGAAGAGTCAGTCTGGAGAGGTCGGAGAGCCGAGTGGAGCTCGCAGTCTGTCGGGGTTCGGAGTCTGTCGAGGAGCTGCAGAGAGAGGAAGCCTGGAGCGCGGTCAAGTCGGTTTGAGCGCAGAGTCGGCCTTGGAGGAGCGGGAAGTGAGTCGGGAGGCGAGGGTGTACAGGTGGTTTGCTGCAGTCGGCTGAGGAGAATTGGGGAAGAGACTGAATAGCTCGGGTCCGAGGCAAGGAAAACGGCGGTCGGCGACGAGCTCGCAGTGGAATCGCTCGTCACGGGACCCAAGCAAGCCAGCTATCCTCTTTCCCCAGAGCATCAACAATTCCCCCCTTCCCCCCCCATGCTGAGATAGTGTGAAAAGGGGGGCCCCGTTCCCACCCCACTCCAAGCAGTGCCAATGAAACCCGCGAAGGAGCGCGGAGTCGGGGCGCCGCCGCGCCACCACATTGGCGGCTCATCGCAAAGACACGGGTAGGATCCACCCGGTCTCGCGGACCTGACCGCTCTTTCAGGTCCCGCGCAAATATTGGCCCACAGGCCCCGTCTGCCCCCCTTGTCTTTGAGGGTGGCCCTTTTCTTTTGCTTTTGAGAAAATGTGTTGTTGGCGCCGTCTGTAAAGTAAAACTGTGTAAGTGTTGCCGTGTGCACGCGTAGTCGGTTGTAGATCTGCATTGTTGTGTTTCTTTTGTTGCAATTGCTTTAGGTGCATAATTGTTGTAATTGTATATGTGTGCTTTCCGTGTGCTGCGGAATAAATGTGCATTATGTTGAACTGTTTTCCCATTTCGCTTCGTCTTTTCTTGAATTGAATCTCCTTCTTGCTTCACGTAAAGGGTTGGTAGTGGGTTTAATACGCCCGATAATTAATCGGAA
This sequence comes from Eptatretus burgeri, assembly GCF_056783735.1. Classification (NCBI taxonomy): domain Eukaryota; kingdom Metazoa; phylum Chordata; class Myxini; order Myxiniformes; family Myxinidae; genus Eptatretus; species Eptatretus burgeri. The sequence continues at coordinate 92,717,855 of NC_140969.1, forward strand.
CCGTCGAGGCCGACGATAACACCGCTCGGTTATCCCGATAGTACGGAACGGGTCGCTTAAGTGGCCCGTGTCTGGAGTCGACCTGCGGCGAGGTGCGATCGCCCGGTCTACCCTCCGCGTGGGTACTTAGGTAGGTCGAGTTTGGCGAACAACCCTATCCCACGCGGGGGGCCGATTGGCACGATCGTGGTGAGGCCGAAAGGCCCATCCGTGACTAGCTCCCGGCGTTAGTCCGAGAGGGTCACGACAGAATTGTCCGTCCGGTGGGCGACGTGCCGCGATTCGAGTTACGTGGCCGTTCGCACGCCGGCGGGCGCGGATTCGCAACTATATATAGATATATTGTTGTGGTTTCTCACCACTCTGGCGTGCGAGCGACCGCTTTTAGCTAAATGCAGCCGCGCACCCACCGGACGTGGCAAACCGAGTCGCAGCTTTCAGATCAACGACGAAATCCAGCTACGGGTGTGTTTATAATCACACCGTAAATCAGCCAACTATTCTGTCCACGCGCGACAGGGTCCGATCGCCAAATTGTCGATTTACGTAAGTATGCGCGCAGACAGAAATGCCGGGGATTTACACCTCAACGGGGCCTGCTTGGAAACGAGCTGCTTAAGCAGCTCGCTCTGTTTGCGATTTGCCGAGCGGTGTATATCGCCAAGCCCGCCGGATCCGATTACTTTATCGGCTATTTAAAAGCCAGCTAATATCCCGAACGCAATACGGCAGCTCAATTGAGGAAGAGACGCAATGAACAGGTGAACATTCACACAATGACAATGCAGGTAAGGGACAAAACACGAGCAAGCCAAAGAACTACAACAGTTCTATTTATTATTGTACATTCACTTAACAGTTGTACTTATGGACAAGGTGCCACGGCTTTCATGCAAAGAAACCCCAGGAAAGGGAGGGGCAGAACTGGACCCGTAGGCCTTTAATATCCACAGAGCTGTGGAGACCGCAAGAGCTCCGAGAGGCAGGGCTGGTTACCTGTCACCCTCGTGGTGACTCGCTGAGCGACCCCCGACGTTTCATCGGAAACACGGCAGCTTGGTTGGTCCAGGCCCCACCGTGCAGCCTGGTGGATCGGCTTAGACGACGACGCCTCAGAGGAACGAACGGGCCTTTGCTCTTTCGAGAGTTGATGCTCTTTTAAGAGCCTGCCCGTTTCTCAACGTTGGCTGGCGACCTCTCTCCGGCATTCTCCACCTTCCCACAGTTCTGCGCGGCATGGCAGGCTTGGCTGCGCTCCGACGACCCCGACTGCCCTCCACTGGACTCGAACCTTGGTGGGCTGCTGGCTTCCTCCGACTCAACGCCAGCTCAACTCCAGACTTCCACTCTGCGACTGGCGTTCGGGCGCGCCTTTTTATCGGGTCGGGGGTGCGTTTGATCCCTCACCTCTCACCCCCCGCTGGCTCCGCCCCTTTTGTGATTCTGATCCGATCTCTTCGCGAAGCTCGGACATGCGCGGACGTGGGTGAAATCATCAACCACGCGGACGTTGCAGGAATCATCGGCTCCCGCTCTAACAGGGAACCCTCGCGTCTGTCGGCGGCGATGTTGCTCGTCCGTGGGATTCGCCGTGGCTGGCGAAAAGATGGCGCGCAATGGAGATAAAGGTGAGGTGATGTTGTGCGTTTGTGGAGATGTTGTTGAGAAGATGGTGAGATGTCGTGGTTGGCGCTGTGGTGGGGATGGCGTGGTTGTTGAGAGGTGGTTGTGGTTGTTCAGATGTGGTTGCTCAAAAATAAAGATCGCAAAAGAATAATGGCTGACTCAAAGATCACAGCCCGGTTACACGAATAAATCCCTTGAGACATCGGTGGGGAAATCTAATCTGAACACACACTTATCGACATAACTTATCTCTGGGAAGCCTGAATGGTGTTCTGTGAATTTCCACAACCGTAACAATATATATATATATATATATATACATATATACTGTATATATACACATATATATACATATATATATATATATATACATATATACTGTATATATACACATATATATATATATATATGGACCGAGAAAAAAGTGACGACTTAGAAATGTGACGACTTCCGCATATGCGAACATTCATGATGACTGTGGGGTGAAGGATGAAGTCGAGCGTAGCCTGGACACATATGTGTGAGAGCTGGCTATTGTACCAATAGGAAAACACAATCCTCGGGGCATAGGTGGGGGTTCATTGGTGAGTTGGAAAGTGATCAAGCAAAGATGGAATTCATGAATCAGTTGATCAAAAGTAAAGATAATGAACAACTGCAAGACAACTCATATACCATCGGTGATGGTATGGTGACAAATTACATGACACACAGTCATCGTGGTGATGATTACCACTCAATGCCTATGTATGAGTGAGTGCGGTAATGTACAAAACAAGCCAATATAAAACCATGATCGGACTTCAACACGAAGCTCAATTGATCCTTTACTCCTTCGCAAAGTAATCCGTTATGTTTGACTGCGTCAAACTCTTGGGCATATGGTGCATGAGAAAGGACTCAAACCAGTCATTGTATTCCATGATGTTGTCTGGGCAATCCTCCACCAAAAGACAGTATCGGCGCATCACATCCAGACAGTATCGGCGAATCCACGCTGCCTGATTCGACGCACCTCTTGACCTTGCCGATTCCCCACCTCACTTTGAATCTGTCTATCCAGTGCATCGGCAAGGTCTCGGCATCATCATGCCCGAGGTCCGCAGCGAATTTACGTGCCTTCAGCAGCAACATTTCACCGTCCAACCGAATATTTGGCTGAGCTGACATTTGCCGAAACCAGATGATGAGCGCGTCATCGACATCTTCAAAGGACACACATTTCACGCGTTTCACACTTACCACCGGCCTTGTGATCTTCTCCACTTGTCCAAATATCTTGCCCTTATTCTTCAAGATATCGTTCAATGTCTGAGGTTTGATGTCCAACTTCTCAGCTATGGCTGTTTTCTTCATCAGTGGGTTTGCCTCGCAAAA
>NC_140969.1:92723357-92735857 GCF_056783735.1 Eptatretus burgeri
CTATAATAGAAATATATTTCTATTCCTTCCCATTCTGTCCTCCAGGCTTTCAAAACAGCTGTTCACCACCACCTCTTATCATCCCCCATCCAAATCCTCGATCTTTTCTACCCCCGATAATCCACCCAAGCGCACTTCCTTCAATTCCCCTGCTTTCCTTCCTGAAAGTCCCTGTAATGTCCATCTTGTATTCCCCAATGTCCCTGCCCCATCCCTCTCCCTTCCACAGATCTCCTAATGTCCTCTGTTCCCCACTGTTTTGTCATTCCCACAACCTTCTTGTCTCATGCCCCCCTTGCTGTGCATTGTATGTTCGCTGTCATACGAGCCTCGACAATGTAAACAAAAAAAAATCAAAAAAATCTATCAATTTATATATATATATATATATATATATATATATATATATATATATATATATATATATATATATATATATATATATATATATATATATATATATATATATTGTTGTGGTTGACGAAATTCGCAAACCACCATCCAGGTCCCTTAGGTGAGATATCTCTGTAAGTACATGTGTAGTTAGGCCCAAACCCGTTGTTTCGAGGGAATAAATGTCATTCATTCGGGCTGCGACCCTCTAGATAGCCGTTTTTCTTTTACTATCTTTATTTTGGACCAGCCGCCATTACTACCATTACTACTACCACCAACAACGTCTCAACAGCCATCACACAACAACCACCAGCCGCAACGCCGCTTCACAACAACAACGCCAACAGCCACGACCTTTACCGTCACAACTCGCTCTCGCAACCATCGCATCACCGTCATTCCCGCGCCGCTTGTGGGCACCGATACTGGACTCGTGCAGGGCGCGCACCGAGCAGGGGTGCGAAAACACCAGCCTTTCCGAAGCAATCGGATCAAAAACGACTCACGCCCACTTCTGTTCCGTCCTATCAGTGAGCATGGGGCCGATTTGGCCCCGCCTCCAGGTGCGTCGGAGTAATATCGCTATATGCAGATTCATGGATCAAAAAGCATTCACGCCCACTTTTCCTCGGTCCAATGGGGAGCCAGCCAGAGGTGAAGGGTCGAAGGTAAAGGGTCGAAGGCGAAGGAGCGAGGCCCCGGGGGCTATAAAGGGCCGCGTTCGCTCGTAGTTGAGTCAGTCAAGTCAGTTCGGAGTTGAGTTAGGAAGAGCCAGTCAAGAGAGGAGTCGGAGAAGGCAGTTGGACGGAGCTGTGGAGAGTTGGAGAGGTGGCGGCGGCGAAGGCAGTCGAGGGGGTGCTCGTGTCAGAGTCGGGGAGCTGCGGAGAGGAGAGGCCGGCAACGCGACCGAGGTCGTGGTGGAGACGCTCGTCGCGGGACCCGAGCCAGGGAGATATCCTCCTTCCCCCGTGCATCAACAACCCCCTCCTGTTTCCCCCCGCGCTGAGATAGTGCGAGAAGGGGGCCCCGTTCCCACCCCATTCCAGACACTGTCCGCGAGGCCCGCGGAGTCGGGGCGCCACCGCCATTTTGCGGCTCATCATCAGACGGGTAGGCCCGACGCGGTCTCGGCCCCAGGCCCGTCTGCCCCCATCATCCTTGAGGGTGGTCCTTTTCTTTTGCTTTGAGTATATGTGTTGGCGGCGCCGTCTGTGAAGTAAAACTGTATAAGTGTTGCCGTGTGCTCGGTAGTCGGTGGTATATCTGCATTGTGTTTTGCTTTTACATTTGCTTTTTGTGTATTATTGTGTGTTTCTTCTTCTTTTACATTGCTTTTGGTGTAATTGTATATGTGTGCTTTCCGTTCATCACGAAATAAATGTGCTTTTTGTTGAACTGTTCCTCCCGTTTCGCTTCGTCTTTTCTCTAATTGAATCTCCATCTTACTTCACGGAAAGGGTTGGTCGTGGGCTAAAACGCCCGATAATTAATCGAACCTTCCAGGTTGACGATAACACCGCTCGGTTATCCCGATAGTACGGAACGGGTCGCTTAAAGTGGCCCGTGTCCGAAGTCGACCTGCGGCGAGGTGCGATCGCCCGGTCTACCCTCCGTGTGGGTACTTAGGTAGGTCGAATTTGGCGAGCAACCCTATCCCACGCGGGGGGCCGATTGGCACGATCGTGGTGAGGCCGAAAGGCCCACCCGTGACTAGTTCCCGGCGTTAGTCCGAGAGGGTCACGACGGGATTGTCCGTCCGGTGGGCGACGTGCCGCGATTCGAGTTACGTGGCCGTTCGCACGCCGGCGCGCGCGAATCCGCAACACTGGTGTCAGAAGTGGGAGAAACTCATCGCCCTCCTCGCGGCACTGGTATCGGAGAGCGGGAAAACGGGCTCTCCTGTCTCCAGCTAAATTCACGGGAATCGGTCCAGGGGTGAGAGGAGCGACCCCCGATTCCCTCCAAATTACGAGCGAGTTAAATTAACCCTTTACGAGAAATAAGATGGCGTCTCAAGGCGAGCGGGAGCCGGGGGTATTAGAAATGGATGTAGAATGTGTAGAATCCATGGTCCAGGATGAAAACCCCGAGCAGGAAATGTTGGTTGTGCAGGAACACGAACTCGCCCAACTGAACCCAGAGTCCGAAATAGGTGCGGCGGCGGCCGCGGTGTATGACACCTCCCCTCCCCCCCTCCGCCCAAACCCCCCGATCCTTGCCGAATCGGCTCACCCAAGCGCACCCGACATGGCCCGGCTATGCGCCATGCTGGCAGGAATCAGTGGGGAAATGCACGAAATGAAAACGAGGATGGATGCGAATACACAAAAAATGGATGCGAATACACAACAAATGAACGAAAAAATGGATGCGAATACACAACAAATGAACGAAAAAATGGATGCGAATACACAACAAATGAACGAAATAAAAAGCATGAACGAAAAGATGGAAACAAACATGAAGGAAGAAATGAAAGAGCTGCGGGGTGAGACGCGGAACATGGGCCGAAGCCTGCAGGCGGGCATGAAGGCAGTAACCGGGGAGCTCAAAATGGCGACTCCACGTGTGGGAGCGAACGAGCTGGGAGGGAGTGCAACGGCTGTCGGGCCTGCGGTGGAGGCGGGTAAGAAAAAAATAATTCAGGGGACGTGTTGGGCGAGGGTCGTGACGGAAAAAGTGACGGTAACCGAGAGGGACAAACTAATTGGGGTGACGGAGACGTGCACGAGGGAGATAACAAGGTAAGAGACGGAAATAATAGTTGAGACAAGGGAGGTAAAGGGTGAAGAGGTGACTGAGTTGGCAGAGACACGGGAGATGGGAACGATAGAGGGAAGACTGCACGATGAAGACGGGGCAAGTGACGCACACACACACACGGAGGTAGTGGAGGATAATGGGGGTGAGCTCGCGGACTGGGTGGAGGCCCGGTGCGAGCAGCTGGATGGCCTCCTCCAGGAAGGAGGGGAGGGAGTATGCCCCCTTGAGGCGAGTCACGACCAGGTGAGTTCGGTCGTGCTTTGCGAGGTCGAGGGGAGGAGTGCTGTGGACAGGTGCACGGAGAGCTTGGGGGGTATAGAGGCCCCGGAGACCCTTGTGGGGACACGAATCCCCAGTGTGGTTGTCCCTGTGTGTGTGGTGCAAGGTGTGAGTGCGTCCCCGTGTGTGGAAGCGACCCCGTGTGTGAGTGGTGTGGTGGCGAGTGTGCCGGAGTGTGTGCTTCCCAGCACGCCGTGTGTGGATGAGACACCGCGGATGAGTGTCCCCGCGTGTGTGAGTGAGGCGCGGTGTGTGGATGAGGCACCGCGGGTGAGTGCCCCCGCGTGTGTGAGTGGTGTGGTTTGTGTGAGGGAAATGGCACGAGTGAGTGGAAGGCCGCGAGTGAGTGGAGCCACGTGTGCGAGGGAGATGGCATGCGTGAGTGAACGGCCGAGTGCAAGGGAGACCGTGTGTGTGAGAGAGCGGTATGTAAGGGAGATGTCGGTGGGCATGTGTGAACATGCAGCCGCGTCTCCCGGTGTGAGTTTAATGGTGAGGTGTGTTAGCGTCGTAACACGCGGGAGTGCGTGTGTTAAATGGAGACGACGACAATTGAGAGACAAAAGCCGAGTAGCGGCTGTAGTTGTTTCGGGGACCGTGCCGGGTTCACCCAGCAGTGAGCATGAAGTCCGTGCTGTGCAACGCACGAGGCCCCCACGTGCTCGCTTGCGAGAGTGAAGTCCTGGTCCGGAAACGCACGCGGTGGATTTGCCGATCCCGCGGACGGACAAAGTTTAGGCAGGATTATGGATTTGGACCGGACGGGTTCTGCACGCGATCGTGTGTGTTAAGCTCCAACGGTCAAAGCACATGTGTTCGCGTGGGGAACCCCTCGAGACGTGGGGCTTGTGTTTTTTTTTTCTGCGCACGGTGACGTCATGGCTGCACGTGGGGTTGGAATCCGGCAGGAGGGGTATCCCTGCCGGATGGTACCGTCCAAGGAGGGATGAGGTACACGTGCAGCTGCATGACGTCACGGGCAGGTGCAAAGTGCGCGACCTGTGAGTTACCGCGCTGGTGCTGCGCAATTAGGAAAAAAAAAAAAAAAAGGGAACAGCAAGCCTCACTTTCGGGTGCACAGGATTCCTGGGCAAGGGGTGGAAGACCCCCTTACCAGGGCACAGGATGGAAACTAGTTAGGGGGAAGGGTTAGCTTAGTTAGACCGACTTCATGGGGCAGGGGTAAGTCCTCATGGAGTCCGTGGAATGGATTAGTTAGAGGGATTGTAGCGAGATTTAGGTTGGGAAATTGATTAATGGGATTATTTGAGGACATGGACAGACTTGTGAGTGTGTAGAGTTGACGTAGTTTAGCTACGTAGTGTTAAATGGAACGTGCTATAGTATAAGGGACGACGTGGGAGCACGAGTTAGGTAGGGGAGGTAGTTAGAAGGATGGCAGGGTTCAGCGGTGTGTGTGTGTTGAAGAGTTGTGGGTTGTGAGGTGAGTACGTGTGCTTGTTGAGTGAGTGAGGCCAGCGGGTCTGTGTGAGTGGAGCGAATGGGGACTGCATGGTGCGATGAGTGATTGGGGGGAGGAGTGACTCCCGCCCAAGGGACCCCGGGGTCAGTGTAGAGTAAGTTAGGGGGTTAGTCAAATTAACAAAAATGGAGGTCGTTTTGTTGTTGGTGGGAGTGTAGGCTCGAAACCCGTTTGGAGGGGTGCAGGAGCCCTGTTGACGGGCTTGGAGCGTGGCTGCGAAAGGTGAGTATCGCTGATTGGGTACCCCGGGCACCAGGCTAGTCGGCCGTAGTAGGCCAAGGGCCCATGGGGGGCCGGGATAGCGTAGTGGGCACGGGTGCACCTGCTTGGTGCGGGGGCCCGGGGCGCCATTAGCCGCGTGGGCAGTGTTGTGGGCACGGGTGACCCTCGGAAAGGGACCCGGGAAGCCAGCCTGCCACGTGTGCGTTTCAGGGGAGGTGACATGGGGGGCACTCCCCGGTGTTTAGGGAGCTGGTAGGCTCGGAGGCAGTGTAGTGCCCGGGGGTGCCATAGCGGGAGATTCGGCAGAGGGTCGTGCCTGCCAAAGGGAGCCACTTGTCCCAGCCATGAGACCGTGTGAGGGCACGGAGAGAAAATTGGGGGGCGAGGCCCGAAATTGTGAGGACACCAACACAGGCGACGGGAATCTGGGTTGTTAGAACCAATAGTTTAAGCGAGAGGCGCTTGTTGAAAGCCCCGGGGTAGTTTAACAGTTAAATGGTTATGGTAGATAGGAAGTGTACCCCTCCGCACCATCCATCCCCTCGCTCTCGTTGTGGGCTGCTGGACCCACTTTGGGTTAGATCGCTGAAGTCTGGGGAGGCCATCCTGAGGCTTGAATTGGGCCTCGACACAGGACGTTAGCTCTCCCTTGTTCCCCTCCGGGAAGGGAACGTAGGGGTTGGGAGTAGGCTAGGTGACAGGATAGGTTAGCCGAACAAGGACAGTACAGGGGGTTGGGTTAGGGGACGATTTATAGTGGGGAAGTAAAATTAAAAAAATAAGTTGGGGCTAAATTGGGGTTTGGACAAATTAAGGGAGTGGGTATGGACAGTGACAGGCAAAGGCGATAGGTTGGGAGGGAGACCGTAGGGTAGGTCCGAGCCCGCCTTCCGAGTGGCCAGCACCACCGCACTCCCTCCACCAACCTCCACTGAACGGCAAAGGCTGGCCAGCTTCATCTGCTGGCTGTGTTGCTGTAAGGCCTGTGCCGGCCCACTTCATCTGCCGGCTGGCTGTTTTTCTTCAAGGCCTGTGCCGGCCCACTTCATCGGCAGCTGTTGTGTTGCTGCAAGGCCTGTGCCGGCCGGATCATCTGCAGCTGTGGTACTTCAAGGCCTGTGCCGGCCAGTTCATCTGCCGGCTGTGTTTGCCTGCAACGGCCTGGTTCTGCAGGCTGTGTTTGCCTGCTACCTTTGCCATGCCATGCCCACTGCCCCTGTTCACCAGCCCCATTCAATTTTTGCTTTGCCCCCCCCCTGTTCAATGCCATGTGCGCCAGGATCAGAAAGCAACAGTTTGCAAGCTGCAAGAACTGCCCTGTTGGCAGCTACAACACGGGCCTGCAGTGGCGGCCCGTGTACCGTGTTTGCGTCCATCCATTCATCCATCCATTCGTTGTGCTCATTGCGTGTGCCACTTGAGCTGGCACGGAGACTGTGTTTGTGCAGCCCATGCACCGTTGTGGTTCACTGCGTTCAGTTCAAAAGGGAAGGCCTTGGACTGCGTGTGAGCAGCCGGCCACGTTCCCTGTCACCTGCATTGTTTGAGCCAGAGACTGCATGCGAGCAGCCTGGCTCCCTGCTAACTGCTTTCTTTTTGCAGAGTTCAGTGATCCTGGGCCATGGTTTAGTGTAAAATTTGTAAGTTAAGGTTAAGATGTACTGTAAATATGAGTGCGCCCCCGGCATGTCTGTCCTAGCGCCGGCAATTTTATTTAAGTCGTCCGTGTGAGTGAGTTTGTTTAGGTAGTTACTCAACCCTCAGGTTATTTATTTTGGGGACACGAATACCATGAATGTCGCACTCAGGGATCCGTAGGTAAAATGTACTAGGGGAAAACTACACACGATGGCACACGAAAATTTGACGACTCGGGACGAGTCTGTAAAAAGGGGAGGGGGTAGTGTTGTGGTTGATGAAATTCGCAAACCACCATTCAGGTCCCTTAGGTGAGATATCTCTGTAAGTATATGTGTAGTTAGGCCCAAACCCGTTGTTTCGAGGGAATAAATGTCATTCATTCGGGCTGCGACCCCTCTAGATAGCCGTTTTTCTTTTACTGTCTTTATTTTGGACCAGCCGCCATTACTACCATTACTACCACCACCAACCACGTCTCAACAGCCATCACACAACAACCACCAGCCGCAACGCCGCTTCACAACAACAACAACGCCAACAGCCACGACCTTTACCGTCACAACTCGCTCTCGCAACCATCGCATCACCGTCATTCCCGCGCCGCTTGTGGGCACCGATACTGGACTCGTGCAGGGCGCGCACCGAGCAGGGGTGCGAAAACACCAGCCTTTCCGAAGCAATCGGATCAAAAACGACTCACGCCCACTTCTGTTCCGTCCTATCAGTGAGCATGGGGCGATTTGGCCCCGCCTCCAGGTGCGTCGGAGTAATATCGCTATATGCAGATTCATGGATCAAAAAGCATTCACGCCCACTTTTCCTCGGTCCAATGGGGAGCCAGCCAGAGGTGAAGGGTCGAAGGTAAAGGGTCGAAGGCGAAGGAGCGAGGCCCCGGGGGCTATAAAGGGCCGCGTTCGCTCGTAGTTGAGTCAGTCAAGTCAGTTCGGAGTTGAGTTAGGAAGAGCCAGTCAAGAGAGGAGTCGGAGAAGGCAGTTGGACGGAGCTGTGGAGAGTTGGAGAGGTGGCGGCGGCGAAGGCAGTCGAGGGGGTGCTCGTGTCAGAGTCGGGGAGCTGCGGAGAGGAGAGGCCGGCAACGCGACCGAGGACGTGGTGGAGACGCTCGTCGCGGGACCTGAGCCAGGGAGATATCCTCCTTCCCCCGAGCATCACCAACCCCCTCCTTTTTCCCCCCGCGCTGAGATAGTGCGAGAAGGGGGCCCCGTTCCCACCCCATTCCAGACACTGTCCGCGAGGCCCGCGGAGTCGGGGCACCACCGCCATTTTGCGGCTCATCATCAGACGGGTAGGTCCGACGCGGTCTCGGCCCCAGGCCCGTCTGCCCCCATCATCCTTGAAGGTGGTCCTTTTCTTTTGCTTTGAGTATATGTGTTGTCGGCGCCGTCTGTGAAGTAAAACTGCATAAGTGTTGCCGTGTGCTCGGTAGTCGGTGGTATATCTGCATTGTGTTTTGCTTTTACATTTGCTTTTTGTGTATTATTGTGTGTTTCTTCTTCTTTTACATTTGCTTTTGGTGTAATTGTATATGTGTGCTTTCCGTTCATCGCGAAATAAATGTGCTTTTTGTTGAACTGTTCCTCCCGTTTCGCTTCGTCTTTTCTCTAATTGAATCTCCATCTTACTTCACGTAAAAGGTTGGTCGTGGGCTAAAACGCCCGATAATTATCTTAATTAATTAAGTATTATTAATTATAATTAATTATAATTAATCGAACCGTCTAGGTTGACGATAACACCGCTCAGTTATCCCGATAGTACGGAACGGGTCGCTTAAAGTGGCCCGTGTCCGAAGTCGACCTGCGGCGAGGTGCGATCGCCCGGTCTACCCTCCGTGTGGGTACTTAGGTAGGTCGAATTTGGCGAGCAACCCTATCCCACGCGGGGGGCCGATCGGCACGATCGTGGTGAGGCCGAAAGGCCCACCCGTGACTAGTTCCCGGCGTTAGTCCGAGAGGGTCATTGTCGGACGGGATTGTCCGTCCGGTGGGCGACGTGCCGCGATTCGAGTTACGTGGCCGTTCGCACGCCGGCGGGCGCGAATCCGCAACAATATATATATATATATATATATATATATATATATATATATATATATATATATATATATATATATATATATATATATATATATATATATACATGCAGTAAGTCCTCGCTTTTCGCAAGGGTTGCGTTCCTGGAAAACCTTATGATAAGCGAAACTGTGTTAAACAAAACATATTTTCCCATAGAAACCAATGTGTTAAAGGGGGGATGTGTTTTTGGCTCGGAATTTTTGGACATAAACACAAATAAACAAAACACACTCCTCGAGTCGTGGAGACTTACCCCGAGGCTGGAGGAACGGAGTTGATTGCGGTGGACAAGTCACACTTGCGGAGTGGCAGAATCGTCCCCCTCTTCACTTGACACTGTGCTGTCACTTTCTTCACCAGCAGGAACGGTCTCTTGGCAGCTGGTTGAAGGAGCATCCTGGATGGTGGATGGAGTTGGTGCTGCATCTTTTGGCTTGAAAAATGCATGGAGAGTGGGCTGGATGGCTTTCTTTTTCTTTGCTGCATAACGTTCCTTGTAGCAACAAAGGGCATCATAAACAACACAGCTAAAATCAGTGCTCCTTTCAAGATTTGGATCTTGCTCGATAACAAATTCTGTGGCACTTTCAAACGAGCTGAGGATTTGGCTGAGGTTTTTCATGGTGAGATGCTCGGATGAAGGTGTCACAGCATCTTCTTCTTCCTCAAGAGCCCACTGCTGTTCCAACTCCATAAGATCTTCATTGCTTAAGGGTTCTGCATGAGACTCCAGTAAGTCATCCACGTCCTCTTCGTCAACCTCTTCAAACCAACCAAATGCGCCAGGTCTACAATTTGACTTGTAATCAACGGAACATCAGCAAACCCCGTGAAATTGTGGACACACTCGGGCCACACTTTCTTTCACACAGCGTTCATTGTGGAGGCACTCGCCTCCGCCCATGAATCCTCAATGTTTTCCAAAGCCATTTTTATGTTGTATGTTCGCCAAAACTCCTTGATTGATAGCTTGTCCTTATAAGTTTTTTTGATAAGCTGCAGCATGGTATGCTTAACATAATAGGCTTTAAAAGCAACAATAACTCCCTGATCCATAGGCTGTAAAAGTGAGGTAGTATTTGGTGGTAAAAATACTACCTGCACGTTTTCACACCAGTCTTCCATTTGCTGAGGATGGGCAGGAGCATTGTCTACAAGCAGCAAAGATTTGTTGTCAATGTTGTTCTCCTTGGAGATACTTCTCAACATGATTGGAGAAATAATTGATCACGTAATCGTGGGTCAATGCCCTAACAAACGCCGCGCTTTTTCTTGTATCACAGCAAGAGATAAAGGCATGCGACGTTTAGTTTGATCTTCTATCCACACACATAATAAACACTCCATGTTGTGCATGGCACCATCTCTCATTCTCATTAGTGTCGTTGCACTCGAACTGGTCGCAATCTGTGATATTTTCTTTATCTTTGCCGAACTTTGAACGATCGAATGTATAGTCGATGCAGCGATTGCTGTGCGCAGCCGATTTCCATTGTCCCTTCACCTCGTTCATGTCTTTTAATTATATCCAATTTCACCTTCAATGTGACAGCCTTTCGTTGTCGCTTGAAACGAGGTGTGCTCGGCAAAAGACATGCGGGTCGTTTGGGATTCATACTGGAAGGTATGCAGGCGAGCGTGAAGAGAATACGTACAGTACAGCATACAGTAAAGTGAAAGTGTGTTTATGCGCATCCTGTGTGATTGTTGTTTTTTGCAGGCAGTTTGAAACTTTTTTTTGCGTTTTTCCTTGCAATGACATTACGATAGGCATAAAATGTTTGCGATAATTGAAAAATTGGTCATTAAAACGAAATTATGAAAAATCGAAACTACGATATGCGAACTTCCGGTTAGCGAGGACTTACTGTACATGTATATATATATATATATATATATTTATATATATGTAGATATATATATATATATATATATATATATATATATATATATATATATATATATCTACAGTGGGGAGAACAAGTATTTGATGCACTGCCGATTTTGCAGGTTTTCCCACTTACAAAGCAGGTAGAGGTCTGTAATTTTTATCGTAGGTACACTTCAACTGTGAAAGACGGAATCTAAAACAAAAATCCTGAAAATCACATTGTATCATTTTTAAAATAATTAATTTGCATTTTATTGCATGAAATAAGTATTTGATCACCTACCAACCAGTAAGAATTCTGGCTCTCACAGACATGTTAGTTTTGTCTTTAAGAAGCCCTCCCATTCTCCACTCATTACCTGTATTAACTGCACCTGTTTGAACTCGTTATCTGCATAAAAGATAGCTGTCCACACTCAATCAATCAGACTCCAACCTCTCCACAATGGGCAAGACCAGAGAGCTGTCTAAGGACATCAGGGACAAAATTATAGACTTGCACAAGGCTGGGATGGGCTACAGGACAATAGGCAAGCAGCTTGGTGAGAAGGCAACAACTGTTGGCGCAATTATTAGAAAATGGAATAAGTTCAAGATAACAGTCAATCTCCCTCGGTCTGGGGCTCCATGCAAGATCTCACCTCATGGAGCCTCAATGATCATGAGAGGTGAGGGATCAGCCCAGAACTACACGACAGGACCTGGTCAATGACCTGAAGAGAGCTGGGACCACAGTATCAAAGAAAACCAAAAGTAACACATTACTCCGTCATGGATTAAAATCCTGCAGCGCACGCAAGGTCCCTCTGCTCAAGCCAGCGCATGTCCAGGCCCATCTGAAGTTTGCCAATGACCATCTGGATGATCCAGAGGAGGGATAGGAGAAGGTCATGTGGTCTGATGAGACCAAAATAGAGCTTTTTGGTTTAAACTCCACTCGCCGTGTTTGGAGGAAGAAGAAGGATGAGTACAAGCCCAAGAACACCATCCCAACCGTGAAGTATGGAGGTGGAAACATCATTCTTTGGAGATGCTTTTCTGCAAAGGGGACAGGATGACTGCACTGTATTGAGGGGAGGATGGATGGGGCCATGTATCCAGAGATCTTGGCAAACAACCTCCTTCCCTCAACAAGAGCATTGAAGATGGGGCGTGGCTGGGTCTTCCAGCATGACAACGACCCAACACACAGCCAGGGCAACTAAGGAGTGGCTCCGTAAGAAGCATCTCAAGGTCCTGGAGTGGCCTAGCCAGTCTCCAGACCTGAACCCAATAGAAAATCTTTGCAGGGAGCTGAAAGTCTATGTTGCCCAGCGACAGCCCCGAAACCTGAAGGATCTGGAGAAGATCTGTATGGAGGAGTGGGCCAAAATCCCTGCTGCAGTCTGTGCAAACCTGATTAAGAACTACAGGAAACGTCTGATCTCTGTAATTGCAAACAAAGGTTTCTGTACCAAATATTAAGTTCTGTTTTTCTGATGTATCAAATACTTATTTCATGCAATAAAATGCAAATTAATTATTTAAAAATCATACAATGTGATTTTCAGGATTTTTGTTTTAGATTCCGTCTTTCACAGTTGAAGTGTACCTATGATAAAAATTGCAGACCTCTACGTGCTTTGTAAGGGGGAAAACCTGCAAAATCGGCAGTGTATCAAATACTTGTTCTCCCCACTGCATATATATATATATATATATATATATATATATATATATATATATATATATA
>NC_140969.1:92740857-92743357 GCF_056783735.1 Eptatretus burgeri
TTTTTAGCACATACGGCCCCGCACTAGTCTATCTATAATTCCAGCAATCTCTGTGTGTGTGTGTGTGTGTGTGTGTGTGTGTGTGTGTGTGTGTGTGTGTGTGTGTGTGTGTGTGTGTCTGTGACCGGTGTTTCTCGACAACCACTGGTCCGATCTAATTGAAAGTTGCCAGGTATATTGCTGGGGACCTGAGGATGTGCCTTTTCAAGGATTGATATTAATCGGGCGAGTGCTTCCTAAGTTATGGACATTTATTTACCAACCAATGACAGGAACCGTTGCTGCGGCCATTTTTTATCAGCCAATGACAGGAAGCGTTGCTGTGTAGGCGTGGTCGATGGGGAAGAGAAACTCAGCCGCGTTCGCCATTACGGGTTTTTTCTCTTCTCTTCTATTTGTGTTTTTCCTTGCGAAAAGGCAAAATACGTTGGCGCTAATTGAATCATTGGCCATTAAAACTAATAATTTATCAAAACGTTGGCAGATGCAGCAGCCTCCGCATTCTTGCCCTGGACGAGGGAACAAAGAAGAAGCACCGTTTCCTCAGCGATGTTGTTTATGAAGAGGTGCTAACGAGATAAAGTTGTGTACAATGTACATGGAGACCATTTTTATTATTATTTATTTATTGAAGAAAAATTGTTCCGAAAATAATTTATCAAAAAAAGTGCACAACTTCTTTTTGTTTCCAATTGTCAAAACGGTGTGGCCTTTGGAAGTGTTAAGGAATTCAGCTCTACTCAACCTGCTTGCCAAAGAAATACATCTCAATTTGGTGGTAAAAACGATTCACAACGACGGGTTTCCTTACTCATTGCTCTGCAGTCTGCATTCAACCCCTTCATTTGTCATCTCATTGACCTCATTTCATCTATCTATAATTCCAGCCATCTCTGTGTGTTTGTCTGTGTGTGTGTGTTTTTGTGTCTGTGTGTGTGTGTCTGTGTGTGTCTGTGTGTCTGTCTGTGTGTCTGTCTGTCTGTGTGTGTGTCTGTCTGTGTGTCTGTGTCTGTGTGTCTGTGACCGCTGTTTCCCGACAAGCACTGGTCCGATCTAATTGAAAATTGCCAGCTATATTGCTGGGGACCTGAGTATGTGCCTTTTCAAGATTTGATATTAATCGGACGAGTGATTCACAAGTTATGGCCATTTATTTACCAACCAATGACAGGACATGTGCTGCGTAGGCATGGCTGCATAGGCCGGTGCGCGGCCGGGCCGACGATGACGTCACGTGCCGTGCCGATTACTTTGGGGATCAATCGGTGCCTTAGTTACCGTGGTGTAGGAGTGCCAATGGTAAATGGCAGCGAATGTCATGGCAAGCAAAGACAGGGAGGTAAACTTGATTTTAATGTGGATTTTAATTAACTATGTGTGTGTAAGTATCACAGCAGTTGTGACTTCAATGCAAGCGATAATTCGTGGAATACATGTGAACATTCCGTACAAGCACGCACTACTTCCGGATGATGACTTAATGTATTCTAATAATTTCTCGATTTCTTATGCGCATTTATAGATAAACACAATGCCCCAATCCAGTCGTCGTTTACGAGAGCGAAGGAACGGCTTGTGTTGTTGTTTCTGGCTCACGGTTTGAAATTTTTTTTAGGGGGGGGGGGTTTGCACGTACGGGCACGCAAGAGCGAAGGAACGGCCTGTGTGATTGTTTCTGGCTCGCGGATTGAAAGTTTTTTATTTCTATTTTTTGGTTTGCACATACGGCCACGCGAGAGCGCAGGAACAGCCTGTGTGGTTGTTTCTCGCTCGTGGTTTGAGTTTTTTTTATTTTTTTTTGCACGTATGGCCACGCACGTACGGGCACGCGAGAGCGAAGGAACGGCCTGTGTATTTGTTTCTCGCTCGTGGTTTGAAAGTTTTTTTCATTTTTTTTTCCCCACGTATGGCCATGCACGTACGGCCACGCACGTACGGGCACGTGAGAGCGAATGAACGGCCTGTGTGGTTGTTGTTTCTGGCACGCGGTTTGAAAGTTTTTTTTTGTTTGTTTGCACGTACGGCCACGCACCTACGGGCATGCACTAGTATCTATAATTCCAGCAATCTCTGTGTGTCTGTGTTTCTGTCTGTGTGTCTGTGTTTCTGTCTGTGTGTCTGCGACCGCCGTTTCTCGACAACCACTGGTCCGATCTAATTGAAACTTGCCACGAATATTGCTGGGGACCTGTGGATGTGCCTTTTCAAGGTTTGATATTAATCGGACAAGCGGTTCCCAAGTTACGGCCATTTATTTGCCAACCAATGACAGGACACGGTGCTATGACATCACGATTGACGTCACAATTCTTTTTTTTTTCTTCTTTTTTTTGCACATACGGCCACACACGTATGGCCACGCACCTACGGGCACGCACCTACGGGCACGCACCTACGGGCACGCACCTACGAGCACACACATGCGAAGGAACGGCATGTGTGGTTGTTTCTGGAACGTGGTTTGAAAGTTTTTTTGGTTTTTTTTGCACGTACGGCCACG
>NC_140969.1:92748357-92755857 GCF_056783735.1 Eptatretus burgeri
AAAATCTCGTGACCCAAGCTTCAATCAGCGTCTTTTTCCACGAAACATAATATCATCATAAAATCAGACAACCAGCGCTAATACATGCTATATTAGTGCGAGAGGTGTAATTGCAGCTTCGTCTGCATGATGTCTTTGATGCGGGGCTCGATCTTGCTGAGCGCAATGCGCATGTCGTGGCCAGGGTCGAGGCGATTGCGCGCCTTGGTTTTGATGACCGTCAGCGCCGAAAAGCCTTGCTCACACAGATACGTGGTCTCAAACGGGAGCAGAACATTCATGACTTCGGCACAGATTATGGGCTTTTCTTTCTTGACCGCAGTCCAGAACTCTCCAAGTGACGCTTTGGCGTAGAGTTGTCGATGGAACTCGTTGTGATGCAGCTCAATGAACTCTTCCTGCAGTCCATGGACATCCTCAGACAGGTCGTCAACCTTAGCCTGGAACGGATTCCTGATCTCTGTCCAGGATGTAGCGATTGAACTCGGTGATCAGGTTCTCCAAATGGTTCACCAGGATGGGCTTGATCGCATCGAGCGCTCCAATCTCGATGTCCTCCCACTCCTCCAAGTACTCGTTCAATGACGGAAACGCCACTGTTCTTCCGCGCTCCAGTTTCCCCTTCCAGAGCAGCAGCTTTTCATTGAAGGCCGACAGTTTCTCGGAGAGCGTGATGATGTTTTGATCCCTGCCTTGCATGGATGTGTTCAGTTCGTTCACTGAGGCAAAGACGTCGTTGAGGTAGCAGACTTTGAGCATCCAGGGCTTCTCGTGGAACCGGATGGCATGGCGATGGTTCTTCTCATTGAGGAATATCTGCAGCTCTGTTCGTAGCTCCACTACACGACGCAGGACCTTGCCGCGGGAGAGCCATCTCACATTGGAGTAGAAGAAGAGATGTTGGAATTCAGACCCGAAGTCAACACACATCTTCTCGAACAGGCGAGAGTTCACGGCGCTGGCTTTGACGAAGTTGACAGCGGCGACAACCTCCTGCATCACTGCCGAAAGATCCGGCGACAGATGTTGCGCAGCAAGGTTCTCGCGATGCAAAAGGCAGTGGAAAATTCCGACGTTCGGATTGACTTGCTTGACTTGCGCAGTGAATCCCTGTCGAACACCAAGCATCGTGGGAGCGCCGTCGGTGCACAGGCTGACACAGTTTTCCCAGCTCAGGCCTTCTTCTTGTTGGAAGTTGGCCACGACGTTGAAGATATTGGTGCCAGTTGTCGTCGTTTTCATTGGCGTGCAGAATGGAAATTCTTCCTCGAGGTCCGTCTCACCCTCGTACATCCCGAAAATCATGAGCTGGGCGTCATTTCCGACATCCGTCGACTCATCGAGTTGGTAGCTCCATTTTCCCGCCTTCTTCATGCGGGCCACCACCTGGTCCTTTATATCGAGCGAAAGGTCGACGATGCGGCTGCGAATCGTGTTGGCGGATAGCGAGATGGACTGCATTTTCTTGGTCGCGTCGTCGCCGCAGACGAGTCTGGCCATGTCCATGGCTGCGGGCTTAACGAGCTGTACGCCGATCGTGTGCCTCTTCATCTTCATTTCGATGCGCTGCGCGACGAGGTAGGATGCCAGCGTCGCTTGCTTGGCAGCCAAAAGCGCTGGATTCGTCGCCGGCTCAAACCGGCTCCGCTTCAGAGCCGCTTCTCGGCGCTCGAAAAACTCACGATCCTTGTTGACGTGCTCCGCGTGCTTCGTCGCCAGATGCCTCTTCAGTTTGTTTTCCTTCAGCGATTCGTTGGACAGCACTTCGAAGCACAACACACATTGTGGTTTCACAGAACCACGATCACTGATAGAAGTGAAGCCCACATCCAAAAATGCTTGCTTGTAGGAATGCTTTGCCATCCTGCAAAACGAAATAGGCGACTCGATCAGTCAGTGGAGTCAGTGTCAAGGCTTACTGACACAAAACACGCAACGCAATGTGGAGCAGAAAACTGCGCTGCACAGTCCAGCCAGCAAGGCAGATCACACAAAACAGCATCTCGACTTGTCGGTCAGCCAATGTGAAGTGACCGGACTGAGTTCGTCACCTCGCGAATTTACTTCGGTTGCAGAGAGAGCGAGTAATTGGAAAGCCGAGCTGGCGAAATGATTGGCCTGCAGTTAACCGTTTTGGGTGGGTACAAAGTACTGAACGGTACTGAACGACAAGAGTAGGGAGAAACGGAAGTATCGCTGCACCTCAGGCTGAATTATCGAGTGGAACGGTACCAAACGGCACTGTCCTACGATGTGGCATTTGCGCGATTGCCTTTTACCCGCTTGATTTATTTTAAAAAAAAATTTTGCCGGGGTCCTCACGAACCATTTTTGGACCCTTCGCGACCCACGTTTGGGTCGCGACTCATAGTTTGGGAAACACTACTCTAAGGCAATGGCACCCAACATACAGTGATTCCCAGACAGTTATTTCGTTAATATATGTGCAGTTAGACCTTCCCTTCATGCCTCATGGGTTAACGGGCCCTATTGCGTTGCGTGGGTCTTATAGCTAGGTCTAATTATATCTTTATCTCCATTCCAACTATTTCGTCATATTCATGAAATATATCAAAACAGGCACCGCACCCAGACAGCCGCCTGTGAAAATTACAGCGATAACCTCCACCACCAGACTGTATGGGACGCGTGTAGCCCAGCGATAACCTCCATCACCAGACTGTACAGGATGTTTGCAGCCCAGCGATAACCTCCACCCACTGTACAGGACGCGCACGGCGCGCCCTTTCATTTGAATCTGCATCTAATAATTATATATCTTCTCTTCAACCCTGATTTATATCCAACCCTTTCCTTCAATCCATGATACAAAGCGAGCAGGTGCAAATGCAAGATAACAGACATGTGCGCAGCCCCGTGATAATTACCATCGCACTGTACGGGACGCGCATGGCGCATATCTTTTTTCGGGTCTGCGTGCTGATTTACAATGGCGTCGCACCGTCGACCTTCGCTCGCCACCTCGGCCACCAATATCTCCCGCAAATGGCAGAGGTCATCCTGTTCCTCCTCGCACCTCCGCCTCGACACCTGAATCATGCGCTGCTATTGGACCCTGGCCCCGTGCTTCCTGGCCCCTATGGCTGGAAATGGTCTCATTCGTACATCCAGCAAGACATGGCCAAGCTGTGGAATTATCTTGCACCGAAAACCAAGACATGAGTTGCCTTGTACCAAACTCCTGGGCCACGTTCCAGCGACCGGTCGAGGGTCACGTCGGTCCTGCATATCCGTTTGGGCACCCCCGGCGCTCTGCGGTTGGCGCTGGTCAATGTGCTTGTTCCTTGCACATGCCACGCGGCCCGAGCGATCTGGGACATGCATTTGCGCCTCTGCTTGATGGCGACTGCATTGCCTTCGAGGCATGCGGTTTTCAAAACCGCAACAATATATATGTGTATATATTTAATAAAGAAAGACCCACCAACATCTCTCACCTGTGAATGGAGGGAATAGCCAATCAGCTCTCACCTAATCAACTAAACCCAGGTGGCTGGGATTATATAAATAATTTGACACCTCCCATGCGCTTCTCGCCGAAGAAGCTGCATAAAGCAACCAAGAAGGCTTACGATAGATAAACGCTTTGCTGTTTTAAACCTTTCCCAGAGTCCCTCCACAGCTATAAAGCCATTCACATATTGTCCACACATGAGAATCCCAATACTACACATCTCCTCACCTTCGCTGCCAGACTGGTTTCAACGCTTATTGGCGAATCATCAGTAACAGCGCAGACAGCAATGCATACCAATGAGGCTCCCAAGCATGTACCAGGTGCAAACATCAAAAGCAGTCAATATATAAATAAAGAAAGACCTATCCATATCTCTCACCTGTGAATGGAGGGAATATATACATATTATATATCCACACACTGTACTTTTATTGACAAGTCAATAAAAAACAGGTATGTCTTGGACTATGATGAGTATCTCATTTGTAGAATTTTTGAACATTCCGCATGGCTTTTGTTGCTCATGTGATCTCATATGTCAATCTGTGCATAATGTCATAGTCAACTCTTTTCATTCATTTGCATGCCATATAAATTACCCTTTCCTCACTTTCTATTTCTCCTTTGTCCTCCCAACATTTTCTTCATTTCTCCACTCCTCCCACACTCCCTTACTTGTCTTTCCTATCTTCCTCACTTCTGTTCCTTTTCTCAATTTTCGTCAGCTCAATGCCCCCTCCCCGTCCTCCACAATCGGTACATCATAAATATATCACCCCAATGTGCTTTAACTACCAGCCTGCAAAAAGGATTTCAGCAAATTACCCAATTGGTCGTCAGCCTCAAGCTAAGGAAAAGGCACAAGATTCCAAATTAACTTCACAATCTCAAAATCACAGGTTCCATGAGATCATAAACAGACTCGCCTGCGGGCAGGAATTAGCTAATAGCGTTTCCACATCACTTCCCCTCTCCATGACGTCATTATTCTTCCATAGGAAAGATACATTTCGGCACAAATTTGCTGGGTTAAAACAATAGCAAGAGATTCAAAAACATCTAAGACTGACATTCAGTTTCGATTTTTTTTAAAGGAAAGAATGATTATTTTTGGCAGTAATTAAGTTGTTGACACAAACTTGTGTTCATGTTGATGATGACATTAATTAGCAACATTTAAACCAGGTTGGGAGTTGCAGTTTTATCGTGCTTTTTTGCTGGCCACAAATCACATGGTTATGCAACACATTGTTATTAACTAACAGATTTTTGCAACAAGAAATTGCATCGCAAGTTGGTCATTATTCTGTCGAGCGTTAACATGGCTGGAAACACACAAGTGCTCGTGCATATCACAAGTGCCAGAAACTTCTCCTTTATTTCCCAAGATACTGGTTCTCTCGCCTCTGTCTCTCAAGGCAAACCACTTGGGATTTCTTGCGGCCAGGGAAACTTTTTTTCCCCTGCCCAACGACCGATCGGCTACCATTCCCACGGCCTTGTTATCCTCAGCACAAAGCCACTCATGCCTGGAAGGGCACCGGTCCTAAATGGAAGCTTTCCTTCTGGCCTGGGCTCCTAATCTCAGCTTTTTTCAGAATAATCCAAGTTTTCCTGGTCCCAAAAGACATTTCTGTTGTAACCAAAGTGCAATATGAATCAGACAATTCCCTGGGCAATGAGGAAGTAAAGCAATTACTGCAGTACATATACATTTGAAACACTAAATAGCAAACAGTGAATATGAGCAAATATTTAAATGAAAAAAATATGCATCCTGAAAAGCATTGCAAATAATAAAAAAAAAAATCACTCACCTGGCAGTCGACCAGCTGACTGGTAAAATCACTGGGCCGCCCCTCATCCTGAGGTTCAGCAGGACCCAGTGAAGCCTGCGCCTCCTGTAGCCATTTTTGCATCCTGGCCGTCTCGCTTTGTACATCTCGCAGATGTTTCTCTTGCTCGCCACCTGACTCTGAGTCACGAGATCGTTTGCGTTTCCTTCTGTCCTTGCCTCCTGCGTTCTCTGCCGGCTTTGTGTCGATCGCCACCATCACTAGCTCTGCTCCGTTGACTTCCCCCTGCGCTGTAAATTGATTCTGAGTACATCCATCCGTCCCCTGTTCCAACCATTTCTTAACTTTTTCCGTTTCTGACTCCCCTTCTTCTACAACAAGTGGTAGCCCATCATCAGTAGCGCCCCGTCCCTTCCTTCGACCTTCGCAATCTTTCTTCTTCTTTCTCAATGGCCGCTTTTTTCCATTTTCACCACCTTCTTGGCCATCGATCTCGACTCCACCTCCATCACACTCCTCGAGCACTCCAGGCCCTGCTTGCACCTCATTCCATTTTCCCAAAAACCAGCCGCACACAGTCCTCGTCTCCATCCGTGCACCACCAAACATCTCCTCTTCTTCTTCATCGTCCTGTTCTCGTTCTTCATCCGTGTCCCTCCTGCGGTCTGTCTCACAGTGCAAATCATATGGTTGGTCCTGCACACAGGGATATTTGGGCATCAGCCTCAACATGTGATTCAAAAGTGCAAAATGAGAAGCTTTCACACATTTATAATGCACTCCTGATTTTGTAACATGTTACACATTGCACAACCAAACAGGATGCCATGCCTTATCACAGCTAAAACATGCTCAAACATGTCAATTAAACACACTCTGAATTATAGAATCAACGGGGTTTGGGGGGCTGAGGGGAATGCCAACACTCTTCACTATTCTCTGTTTCAACAATTGTTCTGTTGTTTCCAAACTGAGCAAAAGATAGCACGTGACATATGTGTTGGCCAACAATGAGGCCATCTCAAGACAGTGTTTCATCTTAGCTGGTAAATGTACAAAAGTATTTTACATTTTTTACAATCTATGCACAACTTTTAGTATTATAAACAAAGAAAAGAAAATAGAATTTTGACTTTGTCTATATGTTAATATTATACCCACAGGTGTCTGCACAGCAGGTGAATGCAGCAAATAAATGCAGCAGAGGTATTTGTATGTCACCTTGTCTTTAAAGTACTGTACATGTTTTAACTGCAGTGTTTTTGCATTGAAAAATGTTGAAACTGTGCTACGTAAATCTCTTCTCGATCTGATTTTGACCAATTTCCTTGAAAATATCTGCTGAAAAGGCTGAATGCCTAATCTCCGTGTTTGCTTCTAAATCTTGTGTCCAAAACACATCACTTTCTGCACCCACCTGACCCAGTCACACCCAGCTGCTCCTGGACTCAGTGTCCTTTTCTCCTGACAAAGTGGGAGCTTGCTGTCAAACCTGGACTCTGATTCTGTAACCTGTCCAAACGGCATCAGCCCACGTGTCCAAAAAACCTCTTCTGCTGCTCTTTCTCACAATCTCTCGTTCTATTCACCCTCTCATTTGCTCAAGGTCATCTGCCTTCTGCTTGGAAATCAGCAAACAATACTGCCCTGGATAAAAAGGTGCAAAACAGATCCTTGCAACTACAGACTAATCAGCCTTCTTCCGATCATCAGCAAGGTTATGGAATCCATCATCGCTTCCAACATTAAATCCTTCCTCTTCTCCAATGGCCTATTTTCTGATCATCAATTTGGATTCAAACCAGATCACTACCCTGGACTTGCTGCTCCTGCTTTCCTAAAAATGGATGGAGATCCTCAATGCCAGACATGAAATCAGAGCCATCTCCCTCAACCAGAATCACTGCTCACCTTCATTCTTTCATTCCTCTTTTTTCCCGCCTTTGGAACAAACTCCCATACACTCTTCAATCACATTCTTTCCTCCGAGTCTTCAAAATAGCTGTTCACCACCATCTCTTATCTTCCCCCATCCAAAACAACGATCTTTTCTACCCCCGTTAATACACCCCAAACCCACCTCCTTCATATTCCATGCTTTCCTTCCTGAAAGTCCCTGTAATGTCTATCTTGTTTACCACATGTATCCCACCCCATCCCTCTCCCTTCCACAGATCTCCTGTGTCTATTACCCATTGTTTTGTGCTTCCCTCTCCTATCCCTCTT
>NC_140969.1:92760857-92775857 GCF_056783735.1 Eptatretus burgeri
TATAAATAGCCTATCACTGACGGTGTAAACCAATGAGCGAGCATCACGATTCCATAAAATCGGGCTTCTCACGAGGCAGCAGTTCCGTGTGACGAGTTAGGAGTGATAATTTACTCGAGTTTCCATTACGCAGGAACGGACAACATCTGACGACTTAGACGAAGTGACGACTTAGAGATGACGACTTACAGAGGGATGACCCTTTATTCAAAGGGATTTTACATGAGATAAATTCGGGACTTTTTGACGCTGCTGACTTAGGCGAAGTGACGAGTTACACGCTGCCGACTTATGCCTAGTCTATTGTGTGTGTATATATATATATATATATATATATATATATATATATATATATATATATATATATATATATATATATATATATATATATATATATATATATATATATATATATATATATATATATATATATATGTAGCCTGGTGTTGGCTCAGTGGTTAGGGTGGTGGCTTGGGATCCGACGGTCCTGAGTTCAAGCCTCGTTGCCCGCTGAATTAATTCACCAGGGGGTTGACTCAGCCTGCCATCCTTCCGAGGTCGGCAAAATGAGTACCAGCTTGCTGGGATGACCGAGTCATTCAAGTATCCTGCGTCAGAGTGGCGACCTGTCCAGGATTGTGCCCAATAGCCAAGGAGACTGCTTCGGCAGCACCAACGCTCTGTACAGAGTATGGTCCCAATGGACATGTATATATATATATATATATATATATATATATATATATATATATATATATATAACCATAATGCAGCATAACATTAAAGTTGTCCCCACTTGTCGCTCCCATCGGGAATGGTGTTTCTCGTGGAATTTGAATTCATGTGAAGGTGACCTTATATCTCCAAATGCTTTTGTCCTACATTTCATACATATGGGCTGTTTCACAGTCATGGTCATTTCTGGTATTTTGTACCCCTGCATGCTAAATAGCTAAATGAGAGGCAGTAGTGTCTCTGTCATTAGGGCCAGTAGTTGGTACTAGTGATGGCACAACTTGGACCACCTTTTATTTGACAAAAAAATGTAAATTTTTGGCAGAATGGCATAAAAATTGCCTTTTTTTTACAAATAGCTGTCTCATTTTCTCCAGGTACGCTGCATTCACAGTGTATAAAGAAATACAGGTAGTCATCGACTTATGACTGCAATTGGTTCCGACCAATCGGTCGTAAGTCGACTTGGTTGTAAGTCGAACAACGTATATTTTACATACAAAAAAAAAATTTTTTTTTTTTGGGCCACTTTACATGGTCGTAAAGTGGTTGTAAAGTCGAACAGTCGTAAGTCGCATAAGTCGTAAGTCGACGACTACCTGTACAAGCAGAAATTGGGACTTTTATTTGTTGTTGCATCAATTTAATACCTCATCTGTACTTTGTCCACAACATATTATTCATTTCAGACTATGAATACTTATTTCAACCTCAATAAATATGTCCCACCGTTCGTCTGTCAAAAAATGTCCTCTCCGGAAATGCATATTGTAGAATATTTTTTTTATATAAATAAAGGGTCTTTTTAAAAGTTTATTATGTGTTTTACAAAATGTGTATATACCTGCACTGATATTATGCTACAAAGTTTGAGTGTAACCAATAACCTTCTATTTGCATGGCCTGCACTGATTGCCTTACATGTGTCCGTCAAAAATGTGTCCTCTCCGGAAACACCTAAACTGCCACGAGTTATAAGGAAACTACTTGCTGGCTATAAATAAACTATATTCATTCAGATGCGCCAAAAATTTGGATTGAAGTATTGTAATTAACAATGTTGGATTTGGAGAAATAAAAATATAAAAATATTGAGTTTGAATTTTTAGTGGTTGTGAGACAAACTTGGTACCCTGATTGTGAAACAGCCCATATACAAGCTCCTTAGTCAAGATTACAGTGCAGAAAAAAAAATGCAGCAAAGTATGGAAAAAGGTACAATGCATGAAAACCAAATCGATTCCATTTTTATTGTCACATGTTCCACAAAGTCCAAAGTGCCATCCAGACCGCAGACAGCATTGCGTCATTCTGACAAGAACTCAGTTGTAGAGAAGGGGCAATACCTGGGCTGTAAAAGTGGGTTAAAAGGAAACTTGTGCATTGCACCATCATCCATCAAGGATTGAAGAAGCCTCTGGAAGCGTCCTTAAAGGCGGTGACACAAAAAGTCTACATTTCGGTGGTGCGTATTTTCAGGACATAACTTAGAAATTACTCACCGATTATGTGACAACAAAACAATCCATTTAAATAAAGGGAAATTGGCCCAACAGTTGTTATTTTCAGCCATGCCGGTGTGAATATGAAAGCATCTTACAAAGGGAATTCAAAAAGTGACAGAAATGGGTTATTCATTGGCACACGAGAACCATGGTTTTCACCGAGTCACTCAAACTTTTGGACATCACTATCAGCTATGATCTTTCCTGGGCAAACCATATTTCTAAGTTGACCCCCAAAACCAGTCGCCGACTGGGCATTCTCCGTCATGCAAAGTCTTTCTTTGGCACCCCTGAACTTCGATCCACCTACAAACTTTTTCACTGCAACTTGATGGAGTACTGCTCTCCCATCTGGGCTGGCGTCCCTGCCTCATACCTTGCTCAGCTTGATGCCGTGAAAACCAAGGCCTTCAAAATCACTGGAATCTCCCACGATGAAGATGTGATATGGTCTTATCACTTTCACATCACAGACAGGTCGGTAGTCTTGCTGTCTTCCACCGCCTCCTTTTTGGTCTTGCACCCTCCGCCCTTTCCATGCTCTGCCCTCACCCCTCTTCACCCCTTCACAGAGATATTCACCCCTCTTCACCCCTCGAAGTCTCTGCCGAGCACAAGTCGTCTGCCTGTAACACCCTTCTGCTTAATTTCCCAAAATCTAGACTCACTGGTCATCTTCACTCATTCGTTCCTCTTTTGTTTCACACCTGTGGAATCAACTTCATCAGTTTCTTCAATCTCACTCCTGTGGAATTTATTTTGGAATTTCTGTGGAATAGAGACAATGTGTAATTTCTCAAGGTAGTGTGTTTGCAATCATCTGAAACCACTTTGGCCTGTTGAAGGACTCAATAAGATGAGTCCACTGAAAGCTTCAGCACTCAAAGTCAACAGCAATGGTTGGCATCATATTACGAGCTTCTTGATCTGTTTAATGGAGATAAAGCAGATTTAATTTGTCATCTGTTAACTAACTCATGAGGAAATGTGGCTTCACCACTGGGATTTGGAAACCAAAGTGGAGTTCATGCAATGGCAACACAAAGGTTTAACACCACCCACAAAAAGATTGTACCCAGCCCTCAGCTGGCATGATTATGGTCCCAAGTTTCCTGAACGCCAAGGAATCCTGTTGATCGACCACATGGAATCATGCCGATTGCTTCAAAAAAAACGACGAGCAGTACAGGGAATATTACATGAGCTTCATGCAAAAATGGTAACTGGCCATCAAAGAATATTGACCAATGACGTACTCCTCTTGCAGGACAACGCGCCTGTGCACAATGCTCGTGTTGCATAGACAACGATGCATGACAGTGGCTTTGAACTGCTGAATCAACCCTTGTACAACAAAGAACTGACCCCAAGAATGCTTTTCGATATTTGATGACACACCTGCACAGCCGCTGACGTGAAATTGACTGAAGGAGCAATCTGAAAATGTCTATTTTCGCTGGCAAACACATTTTGAAGCACAAATGGATTAATTATATTAAAGTCAAGAGTCTCTATATTGAAATATATAACAAGGTTGCTGTGTGTTGAACTATGGTATATGGTTCCTAGAATATTTCTAACGGTCATCATAAAAATATGGATCTCATCCCGCAGAAAGGAAATTATCTCTCTAATAACTAGAACGGCACTCGGTAGAGTGCTGGGTGTGCGCTGCCGCTCGCCACGTTGCCACAGGGTGAATCCCCCTTACCTGTGGCTAATATTTTAAACCACTCATTAGCCACTGTGGCTAATCCATGTTTTAGTGGTTTTTTTTACCAGTTTTAGACGAATTTTGGGTGATTTTAGCACAGAATTCAACCTTCGTTGAGACGGCCGCCATTTTGTATGTTTTGATTATGGGAATCACGCGTGATTTCGTACAAGCTTATATATACTAACTTTAGTAGTTTTAAACTAGTTTCTAGTTAAAAAAAAATCGACCGAAATTACGCATGATTCCCATGATTCTCGTCTCAAATTTTTAAATATTTTTTTTCCCCCGGAATGATTCGGCATGATTCGGCGCTACTCGGCGCTACATGCTTCGTTGGGTCAGTGGTTGCCAGGTGAGTTTTGACACAATCATTAGTAGTACCTGTAGTGGGACGAGTTTGTTTGGATGAGAGAGTTTGTTTGGATGAGTGAGTTTGATGGGTGACTATGGTTGGTTGGATGAGTGAAGTTAATGGGTGAGATTGGTTGTATGAGTGAGTTTGACGTGTGACATTGGTTGGAAGTGCGAGTTTGATGTGTGAGATTGGTTGGATGAGTGAAGTTGTTGGGTGAGATTGGTTGGATGAGTGAAGTTGTTGGGTGAGATTGGTTGGATGAGTGAGTTTGACTGGCATGAGGTTGGTCCAATCCTGGTCCACAACCACCCCCATCCCCCACTACCACCTACTAAAGGCACAACGACCATACCGCCCCCCCCCACACACACACACACACACACACACACACACACACACACACACACACACACACACACACACACACACACACACACACACACACACACACACACACACACACCATCCCTCACAATCACCACCTCCCCTGATGGTCGTTCATTCAACCAATCTCACACGTCAAACTCACTCATCCAACCAATCCGAACAATCCAACTCACTCATCCAACCAACCTCACCCATCAAACTCACACATCCGCCTTAAAATTAACTTGTTATTTCGTATTGCTAAAAAAAAAACTTTTGAATAAAATATGTGGCTATTTCCTTTCTCCTGTGGCTAATCATTCTAAACCTGGTTTAGCCACAGTGGCGAATTCCTTTTGAAAGCCAGAGCACACCCAGGAGTGTATGCCTCTGCCAGGCTGAACAGTTTACGATTTGTATCCCACTGATAAGCCAGATCTGGATCTGTACCTGAACCAAAATCAAATCAGCTCATTCTTGTCACCAACCCAAGTCATCCACCAGGTTTAGTCCAAATCCGCCCATAACCTTTTGACATATCGTGCAACATATCATTTTTGGCCCTATCTCTCAATGGTGAAGAATCACTTAAAAAAAAAAAATTTAATTCTCGTTTTTGGATCCAGATCCGGAACTTCACCAAAATCGAATCAGTTCATCCTTATCACACACCCAACCTGTCCAGCAAGTTTCATCTGAATCCGTCAATAACTTTTTGAGTTATCCTGCTCACAGACAAACAAACAAACAAGCAGTCATAGATTGGTACTTACGAAATCGTCAACTTCACCTCTGACCTTGTTTAATAAAAGCTGTCTCCAGAGAAGGAAGCAACGCAAACCAGAAGTTTCTACGATGATTCTGTACCAAACCATCAAAAATCGTAATGTCGACTGAAGCAAAAATCTCCATTTCTCCATGCAATTATTTAATATTATTTTATCAAAGTCACAAAACCGTAATATTCAGCCATCCACCAACAATCTTGACATAATCTGATGACTTACTGAGTCAGGCATGCGACGATAACCTTTATTGGGATAAAAAATGACTTTTAAACACCATCTTTATCGAAAACACCGTCAGCGCGCACACGCAAAACCTTTACGTGACTCAACGACGTGTATGCTCGAGCGCGCTGCACCACGTGACGAGCCGTGACGCGGCGAGTGAAATATTTTTTATACAATCTTAAAACGTCTCCAAAACATCCGATTTTTACCAGAATTTCGACAACCGAGTGTTAAGCGTCCTAAGCGATCGCAAAAACCGAAGACAAAATTAAAATCGAAGTTAAAACGAACTCGTAACGTTGACCGAAGCAAAAATACTCCATTTCTCCACATTAATTTACGGAATTATGTTTGACCTCACTGTGACCTTGACCTTTGACCAAAATCTAATCAGCGCTAGCCATCACCCTCCTGAATCACGTGGTGTAATTTGACATTGGTAGCTTCTTCCGTTCTCGAGTTATTGTGCCTACAAACAAACACACAAACACACAAACACACATACAAACAAACAAACACACAAACACATAAAGAGAGGATGGAAGTCATCAATATACTTATGAAATCTTTAGATTTCGTAAGTAACAAGCAGTCATAGACTAGTACTTACGAAATCGTCAACTTCACCTCTGACCTTGTCTAATAAAAGCTGTTTCAAGAGAAGGTAGCGCCGCAAAGCAGAAGTTTCTACGATGATGCTGCACCAAACCATCAAAAATCAAATGTTTGACCTCACTGTGACCTTGACCTTTGACCGACTTTGACCAAAATCTAATCAGCGCGAGCCATCACCCTCCTGAATCATGTGGTGTAATTTGACATTGGTAGCTTCTTCCGTTCTCGAGTTATCGTGCCTAAAAACAAACACACCAACACACACACACACACACACACACACACACACACACACACACACACACACACACACACACACACACACACACACACACACACACACACACACACACACATACACACACACACACATACACACACAACAGAAGTCATAAATATACTTACGAAATCTTTAGATTTCGTAAGTAACAAACAAGCAGTCATAGACTGGTACTTACGAAATCATCAACTTGACCTCTGACCTTGTCTAATAAAAGCTGTCTCTAGAGAAGGGAGCGACGCAAACCAGAAGTTTCTATGATGATTCTGTACAAAACCATCAAAAATCAAATGTTTGACCTCACTGTGACCTTGACCTTTGACCGATTTTGACCAAAATCTAATCAGCGCGAGCCATCACGCTCCTGAATCACGTGGTGCAATTTGACAATGGTAGCTTCTTCCTTTCTCGAGTTATAACTTTTTTTTGGATGTTTGACCTCACTGTGACCTTGACCTTTGAGCTATTTTGACCAAAATCTAATCAGCACTACCATCATCCTCCTGAATCACGAGGTGTAATTTGACATTGGTCGCTTCTTCCTTTCTCGAGTTATCGTGCCTACAAGCAAACACACAAACACACAAACAGAGGACGGAAGTCATAAATATACTTACGAAATCTAAAGATTTCGTAAGTAACAAATTTTGATGCAGGAGGAGGCCATTTGGCCCTTCAAAGCCTGCCCTATTATGACCAACTTATGGTTGTTTGTCCCTGCACCATCCTTTTAAATGCTGATCGTCAAGCAAGGAAGCAGCATGTACCATTGTTACTTACGAAATCTTTATGATGACTTCCCTCATCTGTTTGTGTGTTTGTGTGTTTGTGTGTGTGTTTTTGTGTGTGTGTTTTTGTTTGTAGGCACGATAACTCGAGAACGGAAGAAGCTACCAATGTCAAATTACACCACGTGATTCAGGAGGGTGATGGCTAGCGCTGATTAGATTTTGGTCAAAGTCGGTCAAAGGTCAAGGTCACAGTGAGGTCAAATTTTGATTTTTGATGGTTTGGTACAGAATCATTGTAGAAACTTCTGGTTTGCGTCGCTACCTTCCCTTGAGACAGCTTTTATTAGACAAGGTCAGAGGTGAAGTTGACGATTTCGTAAGTACCAGTCTATGACTGCTTGTTTAAACTCTTTGGTTTGACTCATTCGAACTGTCGATCTCCCAGTCTGAGAGCAGATGCTCTAACCATTACACCACTGAGTGTGGTCAAAATTATATTATTATTATTATTATTATTATTAAACAATGTCAATAATGCTTCTGAATTATACAATGCAACTAAAATAATGCATATAACCTTATAATTGTTTGTAAAACAGCTTTACAAGTAAACTGCTCTTGTTTTTCATCAATACATAGCCATTTAACTCTTATGCCAATTTCACTTAACAGCAGTTAGTATCCTCGTGTTCCAACACTGACCTCCCATTTAAATTGCCCTAACAGAACTGCACAACTCATAAAGCAAACATTACAAAAGGTGTGAACATTTGCAGCATCATACTTGATTAAAATAGACAAACTCTGCTTTCAACATTTAACCATGTAAAAAACAAAAAATGCTGAAATTCTCACCCTAAAAGCTTCCATTACAATACTTTCATTGTATTATCCATATTTTGATTTGTTCTGCTGGGAAAATTGAGTTTTTAACAGCTTGCTCATTCGGGTCGACATTAAAATGGGAAAAACAGCCACACAATGACATCAGAGCGAAGAATCGAGTCATCGCTGGATAAGATCCCTTACAATTATGTGAGGGTATGATGTTATTGCCATATAGTTTTTGAGTACAACATAAGGAGGTTTGGGCTGACAGGGTTTTCTAGAGGTGTGCACACTCACCTCTTCACCGTCTCACCTGGGTTCAAATCTTGACCCAGCTGGAAACTGTTATCCCAGTGGATCACATGCAGGACGATTCATCAATGTGTGTGCCGTCCCTTGGATGGACGTTAAAATGGGTGTCCCCGTCTGCCAGCATTAGTTTGTGGACGTTAAAGATCCCATGGTGTCCTTCGTGGAGTTGGCAAGCTTTCGCTAGCACCATGAACAAATTCCAAATTCTTGCCTGAATTACTGATGGGAAGGCAATGGCAAACCATCCAGTTTAACCCTTACCAAGGAAACTGCTTTGACAGCATCAACACTGCAAAGAGGATGGTACATCAACAACAATTGGGTTGGAATTATTTGAATTAAATTTTATATGAGCAAAGATTTTTGCATATATAGAGCATCAGTTCTGTTGAAGCAGATTATTGGTTCAGGTTACAATTCTGGATGGGTCACCATTCCAACACAAGAAGGCAGGGCAATAATTTGGAATTTGTTCAGGGTGCCGGCGATAGCTCACCTACTCTTCGTGAAGGACACCGTGGAATATTTATGGTCCACCAAATAATTCCGGCAGGTGAGACGTCCAGTTTAACGTCCATCCGAGGGACGGCACACATGTTGATGCATCGGCCTGCATGTTAAATACCAGGATGACAGTTTATATCTGGGTCGAGATTCAAACCCAGGCGATAAAGCTCATAGCTAAGAAAATAAGGAATAAATAATTGGTCCATCTTGCCCATGTTCCGTCCCCATATTGTAGCTAAATAAATAAGCAGGAGGATAAATACATAACGTCCTTAGATATAATGTTGGGGTTGGTCCGTTTGTGTTCACGTAAAAACCTCTGCATCATGATGGATGGAGGCTGAGCTCAAATCCCATATAAGATGCATTTGATCATGGTCAACTAATATCCTTTTTTTTGCATCCAAAATCGAGGTTCATGAAAGAGTGAGGTGGCAAAGAGTAAAAATGCCGTGCACCGATAGTGGGGCAGTGGTGCAACAGTTGAATACAACAAACAATTAAGGGAATAAACAAAGAAGAAAAAGGAGAAAGAGGAGGGTGGAACACACAGCAACCAGCAAGTAAGAGGGTTGAAAGTAAGGTTAGTGGGGGGAGATTGTCGTTCAGGATGGTGAATGACAGGAGATGGTGGTGCACCGCTCGCAGTAATCCCTGGAAAGAAGGGTGTGATTAAACCCTCTCCGGAAGACAGTTCCACAAACCAGAGAAAAGATAAGCAAAAGTGTAGAGGGTGGAAAGCTTGAATTTAAGGGGTTAAGTCAGAAAGGTAGTTAGTGGAAGAACGCGCATCCTGGAGGAGCGTACGAGGGCAGGAGGACTGAGAGAGAGCAGAGGGAGTTAGATCAGTGGAGAGTCAGTAAAGAACAGAGACCACAGACATGTCTGCCATATGAGAGCAACAGGCCTTGTGCATCGGCTCTATCCCGGGAGACAGTCATTGCAAATAAAATTAACATAAAGCGTGTACCGTGTCTTTAGATTTCTATGTCGTCAATACAATTTATGAACAAGCTCAACTATGAGCCTCAGATTAAATATATAAATATGGAATATGAATAAAACACAAATGAAAAATACAGGGAGAATGAGGCCAACAAACATAATACGATGTACGCTCAGCATACCGAGCCGTTCCTTAAACAAACCTGACTGCTGCGGATTTGAAATTTTATTTACATCCAGGCAACGAGCATTGAGCATTGCAGAGGGGGGGGGAAAATATTTGAAAACCCTCGACCGTTACCAGATCTTGCCGTGTTTCCCAGGAGCTCAACAGTCGTTTATTCACAACATCGAGTTGCTCTTTCTGCTCCAGCTTGTCTTCCATGTCCTCCTCACTTAAAGCTGACTTGTTGGCCAGCACTTGTAGCTTGGCAGCAGCTGCCTTGAGAAGTTCCAGGTCAGAAAGGGAGCGAGTCACAGGCCGTCCCCTCCGCTGGACCTGGAAAGCAGCACCCATAAGCTGTGTGTTTACCTGCAACGACCCTTTGAGGCCTTCATGATTAATCTCACAGAGTTAAAAAATAAATAGCACAGTTTATATTTTAAAAAGAGAAATTGGGTAGATAACTCTACTGTTATACTGAAGCTGGATGAGTAAACAAAGAGGAGACCAAAAAAAAGAAAAAAAACAGCACAAGTCTCACCTGTTATCACACAGTACAGGTGTACAGTTAGCTGGGACCTCATTAAAAGAGAGCAATTATCTCTAAGCAGAGCAATCCAACAGCAATTTTGAAACTATTCACATGAGAAAATAAATTGTTGATCACAGCTGGATGTTCCAAACATTAAAGTCAAGATTTATCATTGCACATTTGTTCAGCTCATACGGGCCAGGTATATTCATTCGCAGGATACATGTTGATGTTCATATTAGAGGGAAACTTCATCATGCCAAGAACTTGGATGGAGAATACATGCAATGGCTTGATCCAATAATTTGCTTACCAGACATGGAGACTCAGTGCCTGCAGAATGGTCTACATCTTCCCCGGATTCCTCCATCACTGGAGAGAGCCAGCGGCGATAGTAGGACGTCATGTGCGAAGATCCCTGTGATACAAAGACAACCACTGGATGCAGAAAGGAAACCAGATGATTGTACCATCCACTCTGATGCACTCTAGCCGGGAAATCTGAAGTGTGACTTCACTACAATCTGCTCAGACTTGCCCTTGCCTATTGGAACGTGAGCATACGTCTCAAATACATATCGACCAAGTTAAATATGAAACAGATGTGAATTTGTGTGCATGCTAAGAGAGTTTCTCACAAATGCAATTGAAGATGCACAATGCAAAACAAACATAATCAGCGAATATATATCGTATTGCATATTCTTCTGAACAAGATACCATATCCGTTTGACAATAGATATGGTTTCATGCGGCATGCACGCTCTGCAGGGAGATCAGTTCATGTCGATCTGCATTTTATATACACCATGCTACCCGAGCACAGTCACAAAGCGTCTCCGTTGGCGGGAATTAAGGGAGTGGACACCTGCCATGGTGAGAAGGAAATAGCGTGCGCACCGGGCACCTGCACATACACGGCACCTGCACGTACACGGCAAGGGCCGGGCCTTACTGGCGAATCGCTGCAGCGCTCATAAAACAGCAGATCCTCTTCCTCGTCGGACGAGAGGCCCGCTTCGACTTCCTCGCTCAGTGTGGCCATTTCCGCCTGTGCAAGTGTCTGAGGTCCTGCCGCCGCCGCCGCACGCGTTGCCATATCTTCCTCAACGCCTTCTCCTTCGGTCTTATCTGTCTTACGCACGCACACGGTCCGTGCAGTGCCAGAGCATGCTGCAGCGGTGCGCGCAAAGTCAGCGCCTCGGGCTTTGGCCAACGTGCCTCCGCCGCACGTGCTGGTGCTCTCCAATGGCTTAGCATTCAAAAGGGCGCCCACCAGGGAGGGAAAACGAACGGCACAAAGGCTGGCGGTGGCTGTGTCCCCTTGAGCGCCTGCACCGTGTGCTCCCGGCCCGCCCCCTCGTCATCCTCTCCTCTCCCCTTTCCGCCGAACCACCAAAGAGCAGCTATGCCTTCCCCACAGAGCCTACGGGGCCTCCTCTCGAGCTCACATTATCTTGTTAGGGTGGGTGGTGGAAGGTTTTTGTTTTCTTCTGACGAATGCGGCTAGTGAGGGTTTCTTTAGCAACCGAGCAAAGAGCTTTTCACGTTCTGTGTGGAAGGTAGTGGATATGAGAAGGGGGTTGGGGAGGAGAATAGAGTGGAGCAAAGGGCTGGGGGTTGGGGGAGGAGGGTAGGGTGGAGCAGCGGAGAGGGGATCAGGCACGTTATGGCGGGAACAACGGTTTGCACTCCGCGATGCTCAGCCCCGCTTTTGTTTTCCTGCCATCTGTTGAATATCCAGCTCGTCGGCGATCAGGATGAGGAGAGTTCATCGTCGGAACATAAACAAGTATGGGACCATGGTTACATTTCACACGAGGATCATCCAACTCGTGGTATTAACACAATCAAATGGTCGGGTTGTAACAAATTCACAATGCAAATCGAACGGACCATGATGGGTTGTGCAAACCATATACAAATTGTATACCCATTGTGTAATCATATCCCTAAGGCTGGTGTTGACTTGACGGTTAAGGTGGCTGCCTTAAGATCTTAGGGTCTTCAGTTTGAACGACTGCTGATCCGTTTAAATAACACCAGGTGGGTTGCCTCGGCCTGTCATCCTTCCGAGGTCAGCAAAATGAGTACCAGCTTGCTGGAAACAAGGGGCATTGCATCAGCGGCACAGCCATGCCCCCCCCCCAAATGATGCAACCAGCAGCTACAGGCTGTATACAAAATAATAATAAAATAATCATATCCCTAGCTATTAAACTGTTTAACCTGGGTTCAAATCTTGTGCCAACTACAAACTCACCCTGGCATTTCACAGGCATGGCAAGGCATCGATGCGTGTGCCATCCGTTGGATGGATGTTAATCTGGGTGTCCCATCTGCTCACATTAGTTGGTGGACATTAAAGATCCAACTGCCTCCTTTGAGAAGAGTATGCAAGTTATGGCCGGCAGTCTGACTAAATTACACATTCCTGCTTGGACAGCAGATAGCAAGTGGTTTGGTCTTCTTGGGGGTTCCTTGAGACCAGATTATACCCGTTTGCGATCTGTGCAGTAGCCTCTGCACGATAAACATCGTGACCAGGTGGTTCACTTCGGATAAGAAGGACAACCAATACACATAATCACAGCCTGGTGGCCACCTTATTGTCAGCTGGGAGGCCCTTTCAAGCTCAACAGTCCACATGCTTCAAAAAATTACTTTACGAGAGGAAAAGGTACGTGTAAAAATATGGTAAGTTTGTTGCACGTATTATACAAAGCAACGACAGAATGAAGATCCCCAAATTATTTTTTGAAAACAACAAAAGGATTTCAACAAAAATGGAATGTTGATCAAGCTGTATCGACCTTGGAGAATTCTGAAAAATGAATTCACATCGGCTTCGACGTATAAACAAGGCAATGCCAAAATGCGGGTTAAACGCAAAGTATCTTTTTCATCAGTAAACAAAGCAAAAACCGCTATTATTATTATTATTATTATTATTATTATTATTATTATTATTATTATTGTTATTATTACTACATCATAATAACACACCCTCTTAATGCCATGCAGCAGAGGGAATTACGACATGGCCAAGGAGGGCATCCCACATTCTTCCTTGTGACTTTGCACTCAAAATAAATAAACAAATAAATAAACAAATAAAAATGTCAACTAATTGAATGCTGAAATAAATAAGCAAAAACAGTCTTAACTGCACAGAAGTCTTGCTTTGTTGGCAAATATGATGAGTTCCCTTTGCAAGGAACTTCAATGCAGGAGGCAGCCATGAGGCCCATCAAAGCCTGCAGATTTATTACCAACCTACAGTTGTCAGTCCATGCTCTATTCTTTTAAATGCTGAGCACCAAGCAAGGGGGTCACACGTAACATTGTTTAAAGCCTTTGGTATGACTGCAACCGGGGGTTCAAACTGCCGACCTCCCAGATTCAGAGCAGATGCTCTAAGCATTACACCAACGAGGCTGCTGAATAAGAGCAATTTGCAGCGAATGTAAGAGCTTCTGGCAGATACCCTGATTTATTGTTCAAATTATTTCTCTCGGTTAACTCCCAGTTCCGGGTTTTTCTGGTTTGGGCCTGAGTGCATTGGAGGTTAGCTCGTGCAGTGGCCTCCTTGCAGTTCATCAAAGCTAGGTTTTTTCGCAGATTTGTCGTGTCTTTCTGGTCTCATTTCATCCTTGTGTTGTTGGTTGTGTTTTTGTCCAATTTTCCATGTTTTACCATACCTTGCTAAGTAAGGCGTGTTGTCAAATTTGTGTCCCTGTGAGTGTCTGGCCTCCTTCCCACCTCCAGAGCTAATGGGCATGGCAATTCTGCTTCTCCCCTGACACATATCTCATTCCACTTTCTTTACCCAGGTGTTCTCCTTCTACATAATGTCTATGTTCTCCTCTTTACCCACTCAACTCTATACGATTTCCCCCTCCTCACTTAAAAAAAACAAAAAATACTCCAAAATAAATCACAAACTGCCTGTTATTTCCTTCATTCATTCGTTCTTTATTCCTCACAATATGGGACTTTCAGAATGACAAACGAGGCTTTCACACATGCGCCATGTGTGCATTTTCAGTGACTCGCTTCTGCAAACGCAGGCACTTTTAACCTGGCAGTGCTGGGGGAAAATCTGCTAGACAAAGTCTTTTAACATAATCTTCAGTGTTTAAATGAAAGTGGCAATTTCTAATGGGTTAAGCATAATTGGTGTGTTACTGGATGCAAATCGGACTCGGTAAAACAAATAATATATATTTATAACAGCCCCACAGGTCCCACTCCCCCCATGATTAATAGTAAATATCATCATTTTAAAAGTTGATTTTAAACATACCATGTGAAATCACAAGCTCCATACCTTCCTATTGGTGTTCAGAAGCACCTGAACCAGATACAGTGTCTCCCTCAAGGAAGTCTACCTGGT
>NC_140969.1:92785857-92908357 GCF_056783735.1 Eptatretus burgeri
CTGGCATCCCACCTTGCTCACCAAACTCTCTGCCTATGGCATCCAAGGCCAACTCCACTCTTGGGTGACTGACTTCTTCTAATCTCATAACCAACGTGTGGCTCTCAATGGAATCCTATTATGTTGTCTCCCTGTCAATGCTGGAGTGCCCAGAAGGCAGTGTTATATGGCCCATCCTATTCCTAGTCTTCAACAATGATCTCTCTGACTCTCTGGAAAATCCACTTTATCTATTTGCGGATGACTCTACCCTCTGCTGTGACAGCCCTCATCCCTGAGATAGACAGGCAGCAGCCTCTTCCCTCTCTTCAGACCTTGAAAAAAGAAAATCACAAACTGGTCAAACAATTGGAACGTCTTTCAACCCTCCCACACACACACACACCGCCCATCCCTAGCTGTGTGGACTTCAAACATACAAGGCCTCCTTTTCAATCTGTCATCTTTCAATGCAGGTCACTGTTGTTGAACCAGACATCATCTGTTTCAGTATCATTTGACCCTCTTGGGCTTCAAGACAGCTATTCACCACCATCTCAGGTCATCCCACATCTACAACCATTATATTTTCGACCCTCATTAACCACCTACCTCTTCTCGGGTTTCCAGTTTCTCCTTCCACTTCTGTGATTGAGAGTTTGCGGCTGTATCCATCTAGTTCACCTCCTGTATCCTCCCTTTGCTATCATTATTCCCCACATCACATATTTCTCCAAATATCCCCCTACTCAATCCCTCAACCCTGCTGTTGGTGAGCCCCCCCACCTTTCTTTCTACTGTTCTTGTAGTTACCTTCGCAAACTTCGTTTGACGAAGGTATTGTATTGACCCCTGTGTATTTATTTATTGGTAAATATGTGTGCGGACAACATTGCGCAAAAACTGCTGGACCGATTTGCATGAAATTTTCAGAGATTATGTGCAGCTACTCAAGGACGCCAGGCGAAGCTTTTGGGAGCAATCGGATTAAAGGTCAAGGTCACGGTCACGAAAAGGTCAGAATCGTTTTTTCGTCATAACGCGGTCAATTTTTATCCGAACGAGATAAAACCCAACACCAAAATGTTCATTACTCAATTCTACATTCTAGGCTATGCCACATGAAAGTGTGGCGTAATTACCCTAGGTAGCGGTTGGGGGTCAAAGGTCAAGGGGGTCACCAAAAATGGTATTAACAATGTTTTGGATCACTTTATACAAAAACTTGAGTGGATTAGCTTGAAATTGTGTAGGAAGGTTTGTTGTCATGAAAAGACAAATCGAGTAGATTTTTGGAGCGATCGGATCAAAGGTCAAGGTCAAGGTCACAAAAAGGTCAAACATTTTTATTTTCGTGATAACACAGTCAATTTTATTCCAATTTACATCAAATTAATGCCAAAATGATCAGTATTCAATGCCCTATCCTCAAATATAACATATTATATGGTGTTGTTGTAACCCGAGTAAGCGGTTGGAGGTCAAAGGTCAAGGGGGTCACCACAAAGCATTTTTCATTGGGCAGCATCGTGGACAACATTACGCAAAAAACACTTAGCAGATTGTCATGAAATTTTGTGGACTTGTTTGACATCATGAGAGGACAAAATCGATTAGATTTTGGGAGCGATCGGATCAAAGGTCAAGGTCAAGGTCACAAAAAGGTCAAAATCGTTTTTTTGCGATTAAAGTGTCAATTTTGTTCCGATTTACATCAAATTAAGTCCAAAATGTTCAGTATTCAAATCCCGGTCCACTGATATAGCGTATGGTATAGTGTTTGCAACCCAAGTTAGTCTGTGGAAGTCAAAGGTCAAGGGGGTCACCAAAATGGAGTTTTTGATTGGGAAGCGCTGTGGACAACATTACACAAAAACCACTTCGCAGATTGTCATGAAATTTTGTGGATGTGTTTGGCATCACGAGAGGACAAATCGATTAGATTTTGGGAGCGATCGGATCAAAGGTTAAGGTCAAGGTCACAAACAGGTCAAAATCGTTTTTTCGTGATTAAATTGTCAATTTTGTTTTGATTTACAGCAAATTATCTCCAAAATGTTCAAAATTAAATTCCCCATCCTCTAATAAGACACATGGTATAGTACTTTTGTCACCCAAGGCAGCGGTTGGGGGTCAAAGGTCAAGGGGGTCACACAAATTCACATTTATATCGGAAAGCGTTGTGGACAACTTAACGCAAAAAAAACAAAACACAGAGAGGCTTAAATTGTTTTGGATTTGTTTGGCATCATGAAAGGACAAATCCATTAGATTTTGGGAGCGATCGGATCAAAGGTCAAGGTCACAAAAAGGTCAACATCGTTTTTTCATGATGAAAACGGTTAATACGTTTCCGATTTACATCAAATTAACTCCAAATTGTTCAGTGTTCAATTCCCCATCTTCTGAAATGACACAAGGCATAGTACTATTGTCACCCTAGGTAGCGGTTGTGGGTCAAAGGTCATGGGGGTCACGAAATGCATATTTGTATTGAGATGCGTTGTGGACAACTTAATACAAAGGTAACTAGAATATATCTCTGTGTCTAAACTGTGTGTCTGTTGATGCAACAAGGGCCATAAGGGCCCTACCAAACTTAGTTACTAAGTAAAATATAACAAATTTTCATTAAGGAGACTTGGTATAGTTTGATAT
This sequence comes from Eptatretus burgeri, assembly GCF_056783735.1. Classification (NCBI taxonomy): domain Eukaryota; kingdom Metazoa; phylum Chordata; class Myxini; order Myxiniformes; family Myxinidae; genus Eptatretus; species Eptatretus burgeri. The sequence continues at coordinate 92,788,495 of NC_140969.1, forward strand.
GCACATAGCTTCGCTCATGGTTTAGTAAAAGGAGTTTTACTTTCTTGTTTAATTAGATGCCAATTAAAATGACGTTTTTGTCCTCGCTCGGATTTGAAAACATGATCTACTTGATCCAGGTCGTGTCTGCGTGGTCAGTGACATTCGACCGAATCCAACCCTACATGCTACAGAGTTCGGCACTTGGGACAACGAATCACCTAAAATTGTTATAATCGTAATAGTTCTAATAACCAAATCCTTTCACAAAATCCGGATCATGGACTTTAAATTTGCGAAATTCCCGAGCAGATTTAGTGGAATTTTAGTTCCTCATTTCACTCTCATGCCATGTTCAAACTAGTGGCTGCGGCGAAGGTATGCGCTCTACGAGTGCCCGTTCTAGTTCCGTTTTGTCTTGATCCATTCTGTGTTCTTGCTCTACCACAATCCTTGACACTATACAAAAAAACCCTCTTTCTGCAATACATCATGCTTCAGTATACCGTATACTGATGCATGTAATGAACAAAGTGTTGATCGAAATATGCTCACTGCCTTGGAAAGCAAGAAGTTGATGTTTTGAGCATCATGCCTTCACTGGTGCAAAATCTCATGAAGGATCAATGTCTGAAACATAAGCTTCTCATTGCATATCATAGTGGTCAACCTATTTCCACCAAAGTTCTGTTGAAACAATTAATTGTTCTACCTGACCATCGACGTAGATCGACACGAAATTGACAGTGTACTCAGTTGTTTGCCCTGTCCCCAGAATTCCTGAACACAATAACAGTGAGCATGTTGATAAAGAGTGCAAAATAGTCACAATACTGCCTGATCAATACCAAGCACAATCGCAGTAATGGGTTCTCGTAGAAGTAGAAATCTAATGTGTCGTGAGCTGAACGATGAAAGGATTGTGCTCATCAAGGGGTTTGAGAGAAAGCATGCTGGAGCTAACCACACAATCCTCATCGTCAAAATTATGCACGTTACAATCATTATAGATAGATCCACAAAGCATTTCTTTAGAATCTTAGCCACATGGCATCGAGGATTCAGGTGTATACGATAACACATGACACGTACGAGTCATTAAAGTGGGTTTACTACATTGGGGTTGGAAGGGAATGGCACATTGTCTTAGCTTTATTAAATGCTTCACTCCTCCAACGCAAGCCATATTAAACCAATGACGACTTGCATAAAAAGAAAATGAATAAGGAAAATATTAATCTATTTGTATCATAAGCATAGTGGGCTGGGAGTCAATTACAAGCCTGGGAGTCAAATACAAATTGGTTGCATTATCTTGGGGCACGAGAGGGGGCATGGTCAAGGAGTGAATATACCGCTAATGTAGTGCCTCCTGTCGGTTATGGCAGGGATTAGTAATTTGCTGAGGATGCCGGTGAAAATTCACCTTCTCTTTGTCAAAAGACACTGTGGCATATTTAACGTCCACAAGACAGTGCTTGCAGACGGAGCATGTGGCTCAATGTACCTCCAACAAACAATTTGTGATACAACCCGCTGCTGCGAAACATCAATTGGACAGTTTATAGTTGGGTCGGTAATCAAACCCACACTAGACAGCTCAAAGGAAAGTGTACTCTCTGTGTACCATCCTGTGACTTGTTAATCATTCTGCAAGTGATTTTGGAGAATGGTACTTTGTTCTTCATTGTAACACCAAAACACCTGTGTGATGTCAGCACTTAGCTCGTCATAATTTTGTTGTTTTTGACAGTACAATTCGACGAGCATTTCTTTTGTAAAAATCACAGAACTTTAAGGTGCATTGGCTACATTTGAATGATGTGCCAACAAGGGGGTACAGTATTTGGACAGAATGTAACATTAAGTAGTCGTCCCCACCTCAGTGAGCCGGGCTTCAAATTTGTTTTTTCAAATTTAATCATCGGATATGGGGTTGCTGGCAAACCTGACATTCATTCCCCACTCCTAGTTGCCATTAAGAAAAGAGGGGTCTGGCTTCTTAAGAAACTGCATACAACAATATTATTACCCTGAGTGTGCCAAGCAAAAAGTGGGGTTTAGCAATTGGTTCACTTTGTTGGTCTGTCTGTCTGTGTGTCTGTCTCTCTGTCTGTCTGTGTGTCTGTGTGTCTCCAGACATCAGTCTATGATCACAGAACTACTTAATTTCAAATGAATTTAATGTTTTGAACAGTGGAGAACACAAATCGGAACATGAGTCGCAGCATCAATTTGCAGTTTAGAAAAACTTTGGCTCTGAAATTGGAAAAATGTACGTCTGTCTGAAATTATTTTAGTCTGTGTACCTGTCTGGCAATCAACCAAAATTGAAAATCATTCCGAACAGGAAAGTTACTGTTTTTAAGGACATCGTAAAGGACACAAACAACAGGCATGAATAACTAATTTCACGTGTTAAATAAATTGGTGTCAAAGTGCATCAATGGTGGTAAACTTCTGGAAAAAGGATTTTTTTTTCATCACACAGCTTTTAAAACCTTTATTATATTTCAATAGATCTGCATGCTTGAACATTGGAGAACACAAATTGCCTTCTTCAGGTCAGGTTTGGGATCATGCGCCAGAGCAGCTCTGCATCCACTCGTCACTGCATCCACTCTCCATCGGTACTCCAGGGGCGTCTGTCTGGCCATCCCCCAGGCAGATGCCTGGCCTATCCCCATCTCCTTGAGATGCTGATCAACCTGCTGCAACCATGAGGCAAGTGGAAGTGTGGGAGGCAGTGCACACCACTGATGAACTCCAGTAACAGCTGGAAATGAGTCAGAGATAGTATCACCACATTTCACAGCACTCTTAATACCAGAGTACAGTTCAGACATCAAATTGATCAATTTTGGTGACACCCCATGAAGACCAAGAATCTCCCCCATAGGTCATCCTGATTCACTGAATCAAACGCTTTGCAGAGGTCAAGATAGACTGAAAGCAGCCCCTGCCAAAACTCTCATCTGCATTTGGTGAGGACCCGAAGAGCAAGAATACTGTCAATCATTGACCTCTTTGGTGTAAAGCCTGTACTCTGGGCACTGCTGCTCAAGCAGATGGTGGCGAACCCCAGCACTGAGAGCAGCATCACTGCTGGGTAGTTGTTGCAGTCCTAGCAATCACCCTTCCCTTTCCAGAGAGGGACAATAAGGCCACTCTTCCAGTCAGTTATGTTGATGCCTGTGTTCCAGGCAGAGCACAGAAAGGCATGCAACGACAGGAGTACAGCATTTCCACCAGCCTTGAGAAGTTCAGCATGGAGGCCACAGATCCCAGGAGCTTTACCCCATTTCAACCAGTTCACTGCAGCCTGTATTTCCACAAATGAAGGTGGATTACAGTTGATTAGAGGGTCAGCAATAGGAATACTAACACCCCTGACATCCAACTCAACAGCTGGTGGGTCAGCCTGGTACAGCTGCTCAAAGTAACCAGCCCAGCAGTCCTTCACTTTGGACTCCTCTTTACAAGAGCCCACCACCTTCTGCTCTAACTGTAGTACACCGAAGGATGGGCTTTGAGGAACGCAATGCGTGAAGTTCCCTGCAAGGATGACGAGAATCACGACTCCGGGTGATGCTCTACCCCCTCAAAGATTCCTCACACGTAGGCCTCCTTGTTCACTCTCAGCACACGTAGTTTTACGCCTCAACTCCATGAACAGCTCAGCTCTGCCATTATGCCTGGTCCTGCGACTCTTGTCAATGGTATCCAGTGTTCCGTGAGACAAAATTCTTCTTCAACCTATGCTGAGTCCCAAGACATTCACCGGCAACATCAAGGATGGAGGTCTAAAAGGCACTCCACTACTCTTCGATTCCAAAACCACCCAGACCCCCCAAATCCCCACTCAGCCTGTTCACAAACTCCTCAGCTGCCCTCTCATCTTTGAACTTGCCAACATCCAGCCTATTCTGGGATGGTACCATTCTCCCAGATTTAAGCTGCAATTTCAGAGTTGCTACAACAAGCCTGTGGTTGGTATTGAGGAACTGAGCACTCCGGTAGGCCCTGCACTTCTGAATCATCCTCCAGGAACAATCACCGAGCACATGGTCAATTTCCTTTGCCACACCGCCAGCGTTGGAATACCAAGTCTCGCGATGAGCTTGTGGGCGCTGAAACTATGAACCAGCCACCCTTAGTCCTTGACTTCTTGCAAAGTCAAGGAACTTAGTGCCATTCTGGTTCACAGTTCCAGACCCGTGTGGACCAACACATGTCTCATAATCATCCCTAACAGTTCCAGTTGATACATTGAAACCCCCCAAGACAAGAAGAGTATCTCGCCTGGGGCACTGATCAACCACAGACTCGAGTGCGGCATAGAATGCGTCCTTCACGGTGAGATCACTCACCTCAGTTGGAGCATATACAGAGACCAGGGAAATGACGCCCAAAGAGTGACGCATCCTTTGTCTCGTAATACTCTCGTTGACTGGTGTTACCTCAATTATATTTGGAGTCAGGTTATTGGACATGGTGACCATCAGAGGGACCAGACCAATAGTAGGTGTAACCACCCACCACGATCTCGTCACTATCCGGTCTCCGAACCTCAGAGAGTGCTGCAATACCGTTGTCCAAACGCATCAGCTCAGATGCTAACAGAGACTGGTGACCATCCTCTCTTTGGGATAGAACATTCCAGGCACCCACCCGAAGGGACTGCCTCAGGTTAACCCAAGGAGACCACCATTTGGTGGATGCCTTCTTGGCACTGTCAACAACCTTCCATTTAGCTGTACAGTACTTGGAAAAATATTAACTTTATACTACTTTATGCCCTATGGGCAGAGCAACTGTAAGATTCAGCATTCAGACAAATATGGCAGTTCCTCACACTTTGTTTCATTCAAAACGTAAAGCAACAGTTGAAAAAGATTCTTCCAATGTCCTTTTTCTCAAGACTGCAAGGGGTAAGGTGTTCTATGAACTCCCTAGTTTGGTAAAGAGTACCAAGATTTTGACCCAGTGACGATGAAGGATCACCGGCCAGTCCAAATCACCGGATCACTGGTCGGATCACTTATGTCCAAATCAAGAGAGTGTATGGCTTGGAAGGGATTTTCGAGTTGATGGTATTCCCATAAACCTGCTCCCTATATGCTTTTATGTGATGGCAGTTGTGGACTCATGGGTTTGGGAAATGCTACCAAAGTAACCTCAGTGAGTTATTGCTGTCCATCCTGTAAGTAGTACAACATGTTGCTATGATGGTGAAGGGAATGGATGTTGTGATTGTTGGATAAGGTTCCAGTCAAAAAGATCACTGCTTTATCTCAGATGGTGTTAAGCACTTTGAGTTCTTTCAGCTGATCCCTTTCAGGCAGGTTAAGAGAATTCCATCAAACTCCTGACTTCTGATGGGGAGTTTCTAAGAAGTTAGGAGGTGAACCACTTGCCACAAAATATGCAGCCTCTGACCTGCTCTGGTTGGTGCAGCAAATTTGTGGTTGTTTAGTTCAATTTCTGGTTAATGGCAACCCACAGAATATTGATATTGGGGGACTTAGCAATGGGAATGCCATTAAATATCATGAGGAATTGAGTAGGCTCTGTCTTGTTAGAGATAGTCATTGTCAGGTACTTGTGTGGGTGGTGCAAATGTTACTTGCCAATGATCAGCCCAAGCCTGGATATTGTTCAGGTCTTGTTGCACGCAGGCATCAAGTGCACCATTATCCAAAGTATAATGGATGGAAATGAATACTGTGCAATCATCAACGAACAGCCCATCTGACCTTGTGATGCAAGGAGGTTCATCAAAAAAGCAGCTGAAGGGCCTATGACACTGCCAGGCAGAACTCCTGCAGTGATATTATGCGAGATAATTGGCCTCCAATAACCACAAACATCTGTTTTGTGCCAGGTATGACCCCAGCCACAGGAGTCACGATCAGTGCTTCAATTTAGTGGTGTAAAACATGGATTCATCAGCTGAGAGAGGGGAGTTGATTGTAATCAGCAGGAGGTTTCCCTGTCCATGTTTGACCTAAAGCAAAATGACTTCAGGGGGTCCCAAGTCAAAATATATATATATATATATATATATATATATATATATATATATATATATATATATATATATATATATATATATATATATATACACACGAGTCCCTGGGTCATTCTCTCCCAGCTCTATACCACTGTGCCATCACTGCTAGTGAGTCAGTTCTGCCAGAAGGACAGGAAATAGCCAGACTCCCTTTCACTCACACGTGCATCGTGATGCACATGAGGCATCTGTCAATTATGTGGAGCCGTGAGCCCATCCTGTAAGCCTGTGTCAACCCGTCTGCCTACTCATCTTTACGATTATAACCCCCGAGTCACCTCCACCCCCAACATCATGATTAAAGCACCATTCTCCATTTTCTTCCCGTACTTGGCTTTAAAATTAACCAATCACCACTCAAGTATTTGGGGCTACGTCCCATGTCTAAGGGTTCTCGAAAGTGCCGTAATGGTTTCATTGGAGCGCAGTTTCACACACCCTGCGCACATGATTGTGCAGTAGATCACTTGATCACGAGGTTACATTCTGCCAGCCTGAATGATCAGTTGAAACAACATGCAGATGTAATCCGCAAAAACGTTTTAGTTGGTGCTACTTTCATACAAATAAGCGAATGTAAATAAACATTATCCTTTTCTACAATGAATAAGGAAATAAAATTTATAAATAATAATGACAAAAATGTGAAATGTTGGCCAAAACATGCCTTTATGACGGAAGAAGAAGAAAAATAAGTCTGCTTAATGGACGACCATGACTTTTTGTTAAGAGGCCAATGTAACTGTAGCAAATAAATCAAACTAATTTGACACTCACCAAACTGAGGGAGAGATGGTGAAGATGACCAAGTAGACTGCCTGAAGAAGTTTATGAGATGTGACTGACATACTTGATTGGTTCCGACATAAACATTCACAACCTCTGATTTTGCTAGTATAATGAACCAACTCAAAGTAACTTGCTGGATCTGGATTTTCAGACAATTTAGTGATCAGGGTGTTGGTCAGAGTGATGACTTACAAATATTCACTGCTCACAGTGGTGATTGCGACATCAGGAGAGGTCGTCTTTTCTTTTTCTGAAGCAGCTGCCACACAAGCTGGATGAGCTGGGAGCTAATCTTGATAACCTTCCAGGTCATAGGTGTCTTCAGTAGTCATGTCACTGAAGCATTCACCAGGGATAGTAATTGTGACGGCAACGATCTCCCTGATATTCTTGGAAGTGTCAGGAATCCCTCTTAGGTCATTCACCACTTCAGGCAATAGGAATCCTTCCACATTTAATTTAAAGTTTGCTGTGTAACAGTTGACAAAAAGACCGATGGAATCTTTGATGCTGTGACATGAAGTTTGAGACTTCACCATTAACATCAGAACAGTGAAGTCTTTTGCATTTGTGGAAACAAGCAACTGAAGCAGCACTAATTTGGTGTGCAGCCTTTTGAACTGTGTAATGACACCTTGATCCATTAGTTTAATTAATGTTGTATTTGGAGGCAGGAAAATGAGCTGGATGTTTTTATCGATGTGAATGAGTCAAACCAGGGTGACATAGTGCAGAATTGACTTGAATGAGGGCCTTCTCAGAGGTTCTTGAACTTTCAATCGGCCTTGACATGATGGATGACAAAGTCTCAGCAATTACTTTTATTGACAGCTCAATCAGGAAAAGTGAAGGTGGTGCCACAGATTGCTTATCCTATTAGTGACCAAAATAGAAAATGGATCGAACAAACTGGAATGTAGAGGATGCTCATCATACGAGGCATTCGATCCTCCTAGGTGCATTGAACGGTCCTGAAGCCTCTTTGGAAGGAACATAAAAGACACATTTGGGGAAAAGAACATCCAACTGCACCAGAGGTATGGTGGGTGCAAAAACAGATGTGATGGAAGGGGGACACGTCTTTCTATTGGATATGCAACGCATATCGATTGCATGAATAGTATGTCATGCTTATACTAAACAAATATTAATAAATAACAATGTTATACAAAACAGTTTTACCCCACCAGACTTATCCCACTAAAAAAGGTTTTACCCCATCATTTCCACAATATTTTCTATTGCTTCGAGCAGTAATACTACATATAATTATTTGCGCTCCTTCTGTGTCCTTCCAAAGGGTTCTTGATGTGGTAAAATAATAAACGTTACCATTGCAACCACTATATTAAACTCACATTCCTGCATCTTCTTCCTCAATCTTGGAAAGAGGGGCTAGTAAAGCAGGCATCTCGATGATTAAACGGACACAAATTTTTGTCCCAACTAAATCAATTGTTAACTTTCCAACCATGTAAATTAATTACTAGTTTTCCAATGGTACAAGTTTTATTATTCTATGACAGCAGGAACCAACCATTACATTTAAGCGAGAAGTCTCGCTGCTTCATCTTCAATCCTGAAATACGGGCTTTTAAAGTGAAGCATCTCTGAGTAAACGGTCAAATTTTTGTTCCAAGTAAACAGATTATTAGCTTTCCAACTCGGTAAATCAATTATTCCCTTTTACAATGGATCAATTCTATATTATTCTATGGCAGCAGGAACCGCTACATTAAAGCTCAAGGTCCTGCTTCTTCTTCCTCAGTCCTGGAAACCAGGGCTTTAAAAACAGGCATCTTTATGATTAAATGGACACCATATTTTGTTCTCAGGAAATTGATCATTATCTTTCCAAAGGGACCATTTTTATTGTTTTACGAGAGCAGGAACCCTTTAGAATGAAGTGTGACAAACACACACACAAACACGTGCACACACACACCAAATAAGTTTGAACTATGGGGCACGTTGCGCACTATGGCCACGGTCCTCGGCCACCTCGCTGTCTGGGGTCTGAAGGAGTTTCCTGGGTAACCTCGCTGGGGTCTTAAGCCATCATGTTCTTTGGCCTGTTCAACCATGCTTTGACTTGGAACAAGCCGTAACGATTTCTTAACGATAAAGTGTGGTTTTTTTTTCACGTTCTTTACTCATATTATCAAATGCCTGTTCATCATAGCGACGAATCGCTGGGTATTTTGCAATGCTTATTCAGGCCTGGAGATGCCAGCGTTTGTGGCTTTATTTCATTTGCGCATATGAATAACTGAGAGAATCTCTTAAAGTAACCAGAATTATAAAATGTAAGTTCCAGATTAGAAAGTATCAGCAGTTCCGACTCCCCAAAAACGTGCCGATTTGTCCAAGACGGACATTGCATGGGCGTTTCTGGGTGCATAGTTGTATCGAGGGCAATTGGTAATCGCTTGCCAAGCCAGGCATTCTGTTGGAGTGCTTGAGTGCTTAAGCCACTAACCGAGCTGTACAGTGCTGTTCGTGTCCTGATCGGGATGTGCAGTTGACGAGGTACATATGCAGCACACACGGACGTGATACATAAGGGTAGATTTGGATCTGTACGGACTCTCCGTGGGTGTGTGGACATGCCGTGCCTGTTACGGGCATCCTGTGGCAAAGTTTCATCCCGTATCTTATGGAGGTTCTTTCAGGTTTTCCTTTGTCCTCGTTCTTGTTTCTAAAGCATTTGGTCATCAGATTTGCTTTACAAACGTTAAATGTTTCTCCTTGTGTGTTTCAAAGCAAAATATATCTGACAATGCCCAAATTCTGAGCCGTTTGCCATATTCACGTATTTTCTAAATTACCGAGCCAATTTTTTTTCCACCCGTCACACACAGCTGCTTACAAAGAATAATGTTTGCGATCATATCCTTGAAATGTCTATATAAACGTAACATTGTTTTTCGGTGAAAGCTACTCAAGGTTTCTGGGTTGGTATACAGTACATACTGTATTTGGTAATCACACCAATTCCAACCTGCCAATTCCTGAAAAATTGAGGGCCCCAAAAGGATATCGAGAGTCTCTACAAATATGACTGCATAATCTGCAAAATCAAGGTCAGATATCTTGACATTCCCAAACGATGCACCGCAGCTTGATCTCTGAATCCTCCCGAGAATCCAGTCCATACAAGCGCTGAAAAGTATGGGGGCCAGTACACACCCACGACGAACTCCAGTAACAACTGGAAATAAGTCGGAGATGGTATCTCCACATCTCACAGTTCCAGAATATAGTTCAGACATCAGATTGATCAGTTTTGGTGGCACCCAACGAAGACCAAGAACCCTCCAGAGGGCATCCGATTCACTGAATCGAACGCTTTGCCGAGATCAGCATAGGTTGCAAGCAGCCCCTGCCGAAACTCTCATCTGCATTCAGTGAGGACACGAAGGGCAAGGATACGGTCAATCATGGACCTCTTTTGTGTAAAGCCTGACTGCTCTGGGTGCTGGTGCTCAAGCAGATGGTGGTGAATCCTATCAATAATTATCCAAAGACCTTGCCCTGCACTTGAGAGCAGCGTCACCCCTCAGTAGTTGTTGTAGTCCTGGCGATCACACTTCCCTTTCCAGAGAGGGACAACAAGGTCCCTCTTCCAGTCAGTTGGCATGATGCCTGTGTTCCAGGCAGAGCACAGCACTGCATGCATCAACATGAGTGCAGCATTTCCACCAGCTGTGGCACTTGTATATGTGGAAGAATTGCATTACTTAACCAGTGGGTTGCCCAGATAGCTCAGATGGCAGAGCACTGGTGTGGTTTTCCAGAGGACCTGGGTTTTATTCCCGGTCTGGGCACATAATTTTTCCACATATGTTTATCATGTTCTTTCCTGTTCATTTTCAAATCATATTATTTAAATAAAAATATATTGCAGATACTTTTTGACCACCCTCGTATATACACACACACATGAAGGTGGATACTTTGAGATGTGGTTGGTCTCCTTTCCACCTCCTGGAACCCACCACGTGTGGAGATAGCAGCCAACGACAGACACAGACACACTTCTTGTTTTAGTAATGGATTAGAAGTATGTCTTTGTCAGCAATTATTTCTAACGGTTGTTTAGTTATTTCTGACATCACAGTCTAAGATAATCCAGGAGCTGTGTAATAATGGACTTGGTTTAATCCATACAAATATTAATTATGACAAACTTCTCTGAATGCTTCAAATACATCCGCTAAAAGTAGAACATGTTTTAAGACAAATTGTAAATCGTGATATTCACCAAGATTTTTACCTCCACCACTGAAGGTGGGATGGAGGGAGGATATGTTTTCACCTCTGTTTGTTTGGTACTTGTGCAATCGAAGATTTGCTAGTGCAGTATATTGGTTGCTTGTTTGTGTCTGTCTGTCTGTCTGTTAGTCAGTCTGTCTGTGAGCAGGATATCTCAAAAATTTATGGACGGATTCAGACGAAATTTTGCGGACAGGTTGGGTGTGTGCCAAGGACGAATTTATTAGATTTTGGTGAAGATCGACTTAAAATTTGAACAGTTTGCATATTGGGTTAGTGAAGCCGAGTGTTTGAGGTCAAAAGGTCAAAGCCCAAGGAGGAGGAGGAGGAGGAGGAGAGGAGGAGATTAGGACCATACTCTGTGCAGAGCGTTGGTGCTGCTTAAGCAGTCTCCTTGGCTCTTGGGCACAATCCTGGACGGATCGCCACTCCGACACAGTATACCAGCATGCTGACACTCATTTTGCCGACCTCGGAAGGATGACAGGCCGAGTTAACCCCACCTGGTATAATCCAACAGCTGAGCGGGATTTGAACTCAGGACCCGAGGATCCAAAGCTCGCCACCCTAACACCAGGCATGCATATTGAGAGTTGGGCCAAAAACAATGTACAGCATGATATTTCAAAAAGTTATGAATGGATTATGACAAAACTTGTTTGTGTGTTTGGCTGTCTGTGAGCAAGATACTGTATCTCACAAAAATAGGGACGATTTGGGATGAAATTTGGTGGACATTTTGGGTGTATGACAAGGACGAATTAATTAGATTTTGGTGAGAATCCAGATCCGGATCCGATAATTTTAAGTGATTCTTCACCATTGAGAGATTGGGCAAAAACGTTATTTAGGAGGATATTACCCCACTGAGTGCAGTGAGAAAGGCAATGCTGTTATTGTGGCATTGCTGATACCCAGAGTACTCCGGGAAGTGATGGCACTTCTCCTCCCTCAGTGGCTGTGTTTGTCTCATCTTAACAGTCCTGTCTTGTGTCTCGTGTGTTCATCTGCATGTCCAAGTGGTGTGAGATGTATGTGGCAGCTCCACTATGAGCTTTGAGATCCTGTATAAAAAAAACATTAATCTAATGGGATCTCATTAAAGGGTTCTTTCACATTTATCTCAATATCTATAGCACATCTCTACAATGATTTAATTAGTCATGGAGCACACAAATCTGCCAAATTACAATCCATTAACAACTATGAATGGAAAAAGTGGATTTAAAGCTTCATTTGCATGTTACAAGCAGATCCATCTAACACCCAACATTGTATGACAACTGATGAATTAAATTCTCATCGAGTCATTTTGAAAAGCTACAGCAGCATTTTAATGGGGCCTCACAGCTGGAAGTGCGGACGACACAAAGAACAGCCTTTTGTTATCATGTGCCTTCTCGATTTTCGCCTGGTACTTACTTTGTGCCTGCCGGCAGTCGTTTGGTCGTGGGGCTTAATGCACACTCTCTGGATGCCATCGTCCATTACCCATGGCACCTCCCACCGACCCATCTGTACTCCCTGCAGTCAGTTGGGAAAAGGTATCAGATGGCTCTTGGCAAAGGAACCAGGAAAGTCCTGGGTAAACACTTTTATTTGCTCATTAGTCCTGGAACATTGGTTATGGTGTGCCATTGAACACCAGGATCTCCTTCCCCCATGCAATGGAATCTGAGACAAAAATACTGGCATTTGGAATGGCATGCAAAGTGTCCATTCCAAAAGGGTTATAAACCTTGAGTTTATTGACCTATTCCAAACTTGATGGAAGTAAAACATGAACCTCTGTTAATCTTTTTTTCTGTAATAAGTTGAAAAGGTGATATATCTAACAAATAACTAGTTAGGGTAGAGTTAGGGGAGATGTAAAGAGAGTCAAAATGTGCCTCTCCCCCTACAATGGAGGTATGGTCCTGTGCCAGTAAAACTGCAGCAGATAACTTTGAAACACTTTATTTGGGTTACTTTAAGGAATTTTCTCACCAACTTTGGTCATAATATGAAGAAAAGCATGCCCTTTAATTTTATCATAAGTGTAGGGGGGAGTGGGTCACTTCCCATCTCAGTGACCCTTTAAGACAAGACTACATGAAGGAGTGCAGAGAGGAGGATGGTAAAAGTGAAGTGCTGCCAAGGATACCAAAGGCTATTGCCTTTCACAAAGGATCAAACTGATGTAAATCAGTTGCTCATTAGTCCATTATCTATTATCCTCATATGGCATTATTAAAATGATATTTTCCAATGTATCTTTCCAAAGACTGCCTCAGTCATGGGTGGCAAGCAGCCGACATGGTGTTCTTCAAAGGAAGGAGCACAACAGTGATTCCTTCAGTGAAAGAGAAGTCAGCATGTATCCTCAGTGCCATCAGCAAAATTAAGAACTCCATAAATGCAGCAGACTTTTCAAGAATAGATGTTTTAAAACTCGATACCAAATATGAGAACTGTACCAGTTAAATTATACTCTCGGTACTTAACATTAACATTCTGTTCCTACCGACACAACATTGCATGAAGACAAGGATGAGGTTATGGTTGGCTTCTTCTTAATTATCTCCGCCACCGAAGGTAGAAGGAGGTTTTGTTTTCACCCTTGCCTGTTTGTCTGTGAAGAGGATATCTCAAAAAGTTGTGGACGGATTTGGGCGAAATTTGGTGGTGAGGTTTGGTGTGGGATAAGGAAGAATTGATTCAATTTTGGTGAAGATCTGAATCCGGATCCGAGAATCAAGTGATTCTTCACCATTGAGAAATGGGGCCAAAAACGATATGTAGCACGATATTTCAAAAAGTTGCGGAAGTCTAGTGACAAAACTTGGTGGATGAGTTGGGTAGGTGACAAGAACAAGCCGATTAGATTCTGGTTCACATCCGGATCCAGATCCGGCCTATCAGTGGGATACAAAACCTAAACTGTTTAGCCTGGTGGAGGATATGTTTTGCCTGGAGTGGGATACAAAACAGAACTCTACCAAGTGCCGTTCTAGTTGCCTTTTAAGCATGGACTGCAACTCTGAAAATGTGCACTTTTTGTATGCAGTCAAGGCTCATGGAAGAGCTAAAACACAATGGATCAGGAAGCAACAAAAGAAAAGGAAGAGCAGAAAGAGAGGAGGAAACACTAACAGATGGAAAAACAAGGGATGCAGGTAACTATGAGGGGTAAGGGAGAATGCAGGGTGTGGACAAGATGGATACAGAAGCAAACTCTTAGGAAGGAAAAATTGGAAATTGGTGGGAGGGGCTTGGAGTTGTATTGGGGGGGGGGAGGGAGATTAACGCAGGTGTATAAGATACTGGTTTTGGATGGAGGATGATCTGAGAAGGTGGTGAACAGCTGTCTTGAAGACCTGGAGGGAAGAATGAGAGTGAAGAGAATGGGGAAGTTGGTTCCACGGGAAGCAGAAAGAGGAGTGAATGAGTGGAGATGAGCAGCGTTTCTGATTTTGGGTGTTTTACGAGAAAGGTTGATGGTGGACCATGTAAGACATGCAGAAAACTGGGAGGGGGGGGGAGGAGAGGACAAAGCATGGAAAGGACAAAAAGGGTGCAAAACCAAAAAGGATGTGGTAAAAGACAGAGAGACCACCAACCTGTCTGAAATGGCAATGTAATAGGCCTATAGACTCAGCTTCATGATTTTGAAGGTCTTGGATGCCACGGCATCAAGCTGAGCAAGGTGTGAGGCAGGGGCGCCAGCGCAGATGGGACAGCAGTATTCCAAATTTATTTTCCCAATCAAGGCCGATCTGGATCCATGGTTCATTTCTTTATTAACTTGTGAATGTACTCAATGCATGGTTCACATGACATCTTCAGACCCATTCTGTTCTTTACTTACATTAGGTAGCTGAAATCGTTGTTGTTTTTTTTTCCAAGTGGCCTCCACTCATTTATACGTATTCTGCTGCTGCTCCTTAAGAATAAAAAGAGATAAACACTTAGAACACCAATTTTAACACAGCCAGTCTACTTTCTCCATCGCCATGAATAAAGATTGCCACAAAAAGCCATCATTACCCTCGCCAAAGGAGAGGGTATTGCATTGGGTCCATTGATCAGTTTGTTACTTGGCGAAGGTGTTTCACTCAGTAGAGCGTATACCTCCACCAGGCTGAACAGTTTACGCTTTGTATCCCACTGATAGGCCAGATTTGAATTCGGACCTGAACCAGAATCAAATTGGCTTGTTGTGGTCACCTTACCAACACATCCATCTACTTTTGCCATAAGTCATCCTCAACTTTTTTGAAATATCGTGCTATATATCAATTTTGGCATCATCTCTCCATGGTGAAGAATCACATGTAGAATTTTTGAAAATTATCTTATCCAGAACCAGATCTTCACCAAAAAATGAACTGATTCGTCCTTGTCACACACACAACCAGTGCACCAAGTTTCGTCCGAATCCATCCACCATGTTTTAAGATATCCTGTTCAAAGAGACAGACAGACAGACATTGGTGAAAACATAACCTCCATCCACCTTCGGTGGCAGAGGTAAGAATCCATTCCAATGTCACACCTGTCAGAAAATGAGAGGGATCAAATAATTAGACACCTTTAAGCAGCAGTGTCTTCCATGAGCCATGTTGCATGGCTATTCAGCGTAACATGAGGAACTGTTTATGACCTCAGAAAATGTTCCCAAGGCACTGGATCAACAAGAGATATGCCAAGAAGTGCATGTCCCAGGAGAACAGCTCCCACTCAGGACAAATACAATTGCACAACCCATGGACATGATCGGTTTGAAACTGCCCTGAATACTGCCACCCCAGCTTTATAATATTGGGATAATATACTATAATTTTCGGTGTACAAGTCGATGTGGCGGAGTACAAGTCCAATTGGCTAAGTTTTCTATTTTTCTTTCCTTTGTTCATAGATAAGTCGATTTGAAGTACAAGATGAAGCTATATCAACTATGACAATTAGCAAAACTGTCAGTCAGTCAGAAAAATAGAGATGTCAATTCTTCCCTGACACTCACAAGCATCCATCGCTGGCTACTGCAGATGGTACTGCCAGGGTCATGAATATTAATGAACTGTTTTGTGCATATTATTTGAATTACTCTGTGGGATGACGTTTCGGATAAATTAGGAATGTAAGTCGTTTTTCAACATGTTTCTTACCACGAGCAGAGTACCCGCCTTCGGGCGATCTTGTTCGAGGCATGCAACACATTCCTCTGACACATACCTTTATTTGGGCGGTGTATAGGTAACTGACACTTCTAAATATAGGCAAAAAAAATAACCCATGAAGTTACGTGCATGAAGCAAAAACATACCTGCTGCTTATAATTCAAAACACCTCGCTACACTGGAAAATGTGGGGACAGGAAACCTGCACTGTAAATGTTGGAGACTTCTAATACCCTCCCCCACCTGGAGGTGGCGCTACACGATACACATTTATATAGAAAATTTGCATCCCCTCCCCTCACCCCTGAAGACCACCGGCAAAGATAAAACCACTCCTGTATATTAATTGGGGTTGTGCTGATCCTCTGTAGCAAGCCTGGATGTAATTTGCCCAGAACTGTAGGAAGAGTAGTATGACAAACACACACACACAAACACACAAACTCACAAACAGGTCGATGAATTATAGAAAGGATATGGAGGTACATTATTTAAAAAAAAAAAAAAAAAAAAAAAAAAAAAAAAACATTGGGGCAATACCCCTATGTGCTCACCTGGTAAGATAACAAAGGAACCCCTAGTCGGCATGGATGACCCACAAAATATATAATGGAGAGGAAAGTAAATACCTTTGGATTTTTTTTTTGTTTTGTTTTAATGCCGTGAACAAACTTTGGTACATCACGAGTGATAAAGGTTGCGATGAAATTTCATCGAAATTGTGTCTAGTTTTGGAGAAGAAAGCAAATACATCTGTTGGGTGGCAACCCCGCTGTCGAGCCCCTTCGATCCCGATTTTTTTTTAATGGTGTGAACAATTTTTGGTCCATAACGGGTGAATTTCACCTCCCTGTGCCTTGTATTTATTGATTTTTTTTTTAAAAAAAACGCTTCTGTACACTGCCATTGAGCCCCGGTTGCAAGTCACCGACTACATTTCCAAAAGAAGAGATGAAATTACTCTTTAATGGAAAATGTTTTTGGAGTTTTTTTATCCTGAAAAATTAGACCGTCATGAACACAGTCGTGTTAAAAGATTGGCCTTTAAACTCTTATTTAATCGTCCTTTTGAAGGGGGACAGACAAATACACAAAGAAATATACAAGCACACATTGTGTTTTATATGGTAAGATATTTTCAGTTCCAAAATAAACTTATTCTCACTTTTTTTTTATTTTTTTTATTTTTTACATGAAATGGCTTATATTTGCTGAGGGTCTTGAGGGGGTTAAAGCATCTCGAGATAAGCCTGGTGTTGGCTTAGCAGTTAAAGTGGCTGGCTCGGGACCTAAGGATCCTGAGTTTGAGCCTTTACCATTGAATTAACACCAGGTTGGGTTGACTCAGCCGAACATCCTTCCGAGGTCGGCAAAATGAGTATCAGTGGACTGGGGTAATAACCATTTGGGGTAACCTGTGTCGGAATGGCGACCCATCCAGGACTGTACTCCTTGTCAATGAAACTGCCTGGGCAGCCCTATGCGCCTTTACGGCATGAAAGGAATGGTATCTATCTATCGATATATTAATACTGAAGGACCAATTTTGTGCTCCTCCTAGCGGTCGCGTCACGTTTTTCTCGGTACTGTGACCTGGACTGAAATAAACTTTGTACCTGTAAGAGTGCATCGCACATAGTGGCAATAGTCAAACTTCAACTCTGAAGCAGAATAAACACTTTTCGTTTCACATTCGTTTATATGGCGATGTGTGACGTCACCGCTGAGAGGCGTCAGTACATCATGAGATCATCGGTCATTCGCGGACGCCATTACGTCTGTCGTCGACAGACCGTTACCGCTGAGCGGTGTAATTCCACTCCTCGAAAATAGCATCTGCAATGTAAAACCCTCTTCTGCACATGCTGACTACCTCAGAATGTGAATTTGACACGAAAAATGTAACAAGAAACATTGTATCTTCTATATATTAATACTGAAGGTCCAATTTTGTGCTCCTCCGAGCGGTCGCGTCACGTTTTTCTCAGTACTGTGACCTGGACTGAAAGAAACTTCGTACCTGTAAGAGTGCATCGCACATAGTGGCAATAGTCAACTTTCAACTCTGAAGCAGAATAAACACTTTTCGTTGAGACGGAGGCGAGGAGTGAAGACGCGGGGGCAGGGAGTGAAGAGGCGGGGGGCAAGGTAAGCAAATTTTTTGGCGGGGGTAAGCAAATTAAAGGCGGAGGGAATGGGGCAGGGGCGGGGGATGAGTAGGCGGTGGCGGGGCCGGGGTAATTAAATTTTTGGGTAGGGGTAAGCAAATTGAAGGCGGGGGGGAATGGGGCAGGGGCGGGGGATGAGTAGGCGGGGGCAATCACGCCCTGTCCAGTCCATGTCCCTCGAGTGTGGGTGAGCTGATGAGGGTGGTTGAATGAACGCAATCCGTCTGTGACGGGGTTTCGGCTCGTTATTATTATTGTTCAAGGGTCTTGAGGGGTTAAAGGGTCTTGAGGGGTCAAAAGTGTCCAAAAAGTCTTGAGGGTCGAATGCGGTCTTAAAGGGCTTCAGTGATCTTGAGGGTCTTAAGTTAAAGCTCGAAGAGGTCTAGCGTTTTAATGGTATGAACAATGTCTGAAGGGTCTAAAATCAAAGGTTTGTAAAGATCTATAGGGTCTAATGGGTCTGAAGGTTTAAAGGGTCTAAAGTAAAAGGTCTGTAATGGTCTAAAAGTCTCAAAGATACATTCAAATAGTAGTAATTAATGTTACACTGCAAGTGAACAGTTGGGTAACAACAAGGCGCCAATTGTCACGTTCGCTGAGCTCTGGTACTCCATGGCTCTGCCTCCTCTCACCCCACCCCCTTCCCTCTGGACTCCCACCTCACCCCCTTATCCTCCCTCCTCCTCCAACTCTTTCCCCTTTGCCATCCCACCCCTCCTCTGGCTCCTCCCTCCAACACACCCCTTAACCTCCCCAATGCCACCTTCCCCTGCCTCCTCCCTCCCACCCACTCCTTGATCTCCATTCTCCCACCCACTCCTTGCATTCCCTCCTCCCACCACCTCCTACCCGACCCCCACACCTTCCCCTCCCTCCTCCAATGCCACCCCTTCCTCTCCCTCCACCCACCCCTCCCCTCCTCTGCCTCCGCTCACCCCACACCCCTCCTTCCAGACTCCACCCCTTCTCCGTGACAGGTAATGGCTATGAGATAGCAGGTGGGTCGCGTTTGTGCATTATTTACTGAAAAAAAGGATAGTCTGTGTTTTGCAAAAAGATGATAAATGTTTGTTTGGTGTGTGCTTAAAAGGTTCTCGATGGTCTAAACCAGCGGTTCCCAAACTGCGGGTCATGACCCCCAAATGGGTCATGACCCCCAAATGGGTCATGAGCCTTTTTCTGGGGGTCATGGAGGGTCCAAGATTTTGAGGAATTTTTTATGATATTTTGGGATTTTGATACAAAAATTTGATGATACAAAATGCTTTCCACTTTCCCCAAGACCAGCGAATTCGCCCTGAAGGTTCTCATTCCTTTCTCATCGACTTACCTCTGTGAAAGTGGTTTCTCGACTCTCTTGGTAATAAAATCAAAGGCCCGAAACAGGTTGGATGCTGAAGCAGACATGAGATGTGCCTTGAGCCACACAAACCCGCAGATTGATTTGCTTGTATCAAAAAAGCAAATACATCCTTCTCATTAAAATACATGATTAAATCAATCCTTGTTAATAAACATTTTTAACCTCCGCCATCGAAGATCAGAGGTTACTGTTTTAACCCCTTTCTGTTTGTTTGTTTGTTACTTACGAATTCTAAAGATTTCGTAAGTATATTAATCACTTCCGTTTCTCTTTGTTTGTTTGTGTGTTTGTTTGTGTGTTTGTTTGTGTGTAGGCACGATAACTCGAGAACGGAAGAAGCTACCAATGTCAAATTAGACTACGTGATTCAGGAGGGCGATGGCTTGCGCTGATTAGATTTTGGTCAAAATCGGTCAAAGGTCAAGGTCACAGTGAGGTCAAACATAATTCCGTAAATTAATGTGGAGAAATTGGGAGTATTTTTGCTTCGCTCGACGTTACGAGTTCGTTTTAACTTCGATTTAAATTTTGTCTTCGGTTTTTGCGATCGCTTAGGATGCTTAAAACTCTGTTGTCGAAATTCTGGTAAAAATCGGATGTTTTGGAGACGTTTTAAGATTGTATAAAAAATATTCCACTCGACACGTCATGGGTCGTCCCATGATGCAGTGCGCTCGAGCAGACGCGTCGTTGAGTCACGTATGGTTTTGCGTGTGCGCGCTGACGGTGTTTTCGATAAAGATGGTGTTTAAAAGTCATTTTTTTTATCCCAATAAAGGTGATCGTCGCATGCCTGACTCGCTGAGCCGTCGGATTATGTAAAGATTGTTGGTGGATGACCGAATATTACGGTTTTGTGACTTTGATAAAATAATATTGAATAATTGCGTCGAGAAATGGAGATTTTTGCTTCGCTCGACGTTACGAGTTCGTTTTAACTTCGATTTTAATTTTGTCTTCGGTTTTTGCGATCGCTTTGGACGCTTAAAACTCGGTTGTCGAAATGCTGGTAAAAATTGGATGTTTTGGAGACGTTTTAAGATTGTATAAAAAATATTTCACTCGCGCGTCACGGGTCGTCACGTGGTGCAGTGCACTTGAGTAGAGGCGGCGTTGATCACGTAAAGGTTTTGCGTGTGCGCGCAGATGGTGTTTTCGATAAAGATGGTGTTTAAAAGTCATTTTTTATCCCAATAAAGGTTATCATCGCATGCCTGACTCGCTAAGCCGTCGGATTATGTAAAGATCGTTGGTGGATGGCCGAATATTACGGTTTTGTGACTTGAATAAAATAATATAAAATAATTGCGTGGAGAAATGTAGATTTTTGCTTCGGTCGACGTTACGATTTTTGATGGTTTGGTGCAGAATCATCGTAGAAACTTCTGGTTTGCGTCGCTACCTTCTCTCGAGACAGCTTTTATTAGACAAGGTCAGAGGTAAAGTTGACGATTTCTGCTTGTTTGTTTGTTTGTTTGTTTGTGAACAGTATTACGGAAAAACTCCTCAACGGATTTCGACGAAACTTGGTGGGGGGGGGGGGTTAGGTATGGTCCAAGGATCATGCCATTAGATTTTGGACTTTGTCCCCCCCCCCAAAAAAAAAATTGTTAGAGAAAAAAAAAATATTTTTTTTGCATTTCTACATGTTTTAAGTGATTTCCAACCCCCCCCCCCCCCCCAAAAAAAAAACATGGAGAAAAGAACTATAACTCTGTCAGCACTGCTGACATCATATTTAATGAATAAGATATAAGGTTCAGTTGAGTGACCCAGCAGTATTGGCGGCGGAGGTTTTGCACTCTCCCGAGTGCTCCCCCTCTAGTTATTTGTTGTTATTGCTCTCTCTGCTGTGATTAAACTTTAAAATGTATCTGCGCCATTGGAAATTAGTATTTTTTCGGAAGGCTTATAAAGGTGGGGGTCATGGTAGGTTTTTGGTACTACTGAAAGGGGTCACGTACTGGAAAAGTTTGGGAACCGCTGGTCTAAACTCTAAAGGGTACTTTCCAATCGTAAGTGTCTAAAGGGTTGAAAGGATCTAATCTATCAAGCATGTAAAAAGGGTCTAAAAGGTCCAAGTGGTCTAAAGCTCTAAATGGTCAAGGGTCCAAGCTGTCTAATCTGTCTGAAGGATGTAAGGGGCTTTAAGGGTCTTACAGGTCTTTTGGGGGTTGGGGTCTTACAGGTCTTTTAGTGGTATTTGAGGTTGAAAGGGTATTTGGGTCTTAAGTCTTATGAGTCTTTGGAGTTTAAAGGGTCTTTGGGGTCTAAAGGGTCATGGGGTCAGAGGGGTCTCAAAGGTCAGAGGTCTTAAATGGTCTTGCAGGTCTTTGAGGTCTTAAAGGTCTTAAGTGTTTAAGGGTCTTTAGAGGTCTTAGGGATATTTGGGGTATAAAGGAGGTCGAAAAACCGTATTCAGGGTGTTGAGAGTCTTGGGGTCTTAAAGGGCCTTAAGGGTCTTTAAGGGCTGAGGTGGTGGATGAAAATACCCTTAGAACAATCCTGGGGTTGGATTTCGTGTGTTTGCAAAATGTGATGGTTGTTGGTTTAGCAGTCTTTGCAAAAAAACGCGAACATACAGACAGATGACAATTTTTTTTAAATTCACGTTTGCATGCGCACCATGCGGTCGGAGGTTTGTTAATATTGGTTCACGAAAAAACATTTTCACGAAAAAAATAAGTGACCACTATATTCGTTATTGGTGTGTGTCTGTCTGTCTGTCTGTCCCGAGCATAGCTCCGTGGGTTTTGATCCGATCCTGATAACATGTTGGTGGGAGGTTTATATCATGACCTAGTTGTGTTTTCCTGAGAATGGGCATGGTGCGCCCATTATGGGCGGAGCCACGCCCAAAAAAACGTGTTTTTAGGGGATGGCCGATTTCAATTTGCATCTTCGCCTAGGGGTTTTGCGAATCTGACAGGGGTTTCGGTATTTGGTTAGCCCAATGGCACCTGCATAGCCCCACGGAGCTCGATTTTTCATTTTCATCCCAAGGTCAAGGTCACAAGGTCACAAACTTCGAAAATTGCGAATTTTAACATAAAAATCCATCTTCTCCGAGGGGTTTGTCGAATCTGGCAAGGGTTTCAGTATTTGGTTAGCCCAATGGCACCTGCATAGCCCCACAGAGCTCGATTTTTCATTTTCATCCCAAGGTCAAGGTCACAAGGTCACGAACAAAACGATGTGTTTTTAGGGGGTAGCTGATTTCAATTTGCATCTTCTCCTAGGGGGTTTGTCGAATCTGACAGGGGTTTCGGTATTTGGTTAGCCCAATGGCACCTGCATAGCCCCACGGAGCTCGATTTTTCATTTTCGTCCCAAAGTCAAGGTCACGAACTTAGAAAATTGCGAATCTTGACATAAAAATCCATCTTCTCCAAGGGGTTTGTCGAACCTGGCAAGGGTTTCAGTATTTGGTTAGCCCAATGGCACCTGCATAGCCCCACGGAGCTCTATTTTTCATTTTCGTCCCAAGGTCAAGGTCACAAGGTCACGAACTTAGAAAATTGCGAATTTTGACATAAAAATCATACGACCGCCCCAACTTTGAGAGCTGGGATGGCAATATTTTTTATGCATAATCTTGAGGTCACCCCCCACCCAAAGTCTTGAAACCATTTTGCTCTATCTCGAACACCTTGCCCGTGG
The DNA here is from genome assembly GCF_056783735.1 of Eptatretus burgeri. Lineage (NCBI taxonomy): Eukaryota > Metazoa > Chordata > Myxini > Myxiniformes > Myxinidae > Eptatretus > Eptatretus burgeri. The sequence continues at coordinate 92,811,961 of NC_140969.1, forward strand.
CGCCCACTTCAAGTTTGTTTTTACGCTGATTTCATCAAAGTCTGGTTAATCCGAGGAGTGTGAAATGCCATATAGCCTACATGACATTATATTGTTCCTGGAATGTTCCAGAGGAAGTTTTGCACCAAAGGTCATAATCCTTGACCTTTGACCTTTAAAGTTCACAAAGGCCAAATTTTCAAAGTTGTGGGAATCAAACCGGGTTTTCGACCTTCTTCGACGAACTAACTCCAATAAGCTATAGCACGTATCCTGTTTCCTTATTTAATGTCCACAACATTGTTTTGTGACCTTTAAAGGTTATGCAAAGGTCAAATTTTGAAAGTTGTTGAACGACACCGGGTTTTCGACATTTTGCATCTAATAACCTGTCACTCGTACCACATCATGTTGATCATCTTTATAACTTGGTCAAACATTATCACATTGTCTCATCCTTGACTTCTGAAACAATCTACATCGTCAAATACCGCTCGTGAACCATCGTCGTCTTCGGACTTGTTCCTCTTATTGTTTAACGGCCAAAATTAGCCCCAGGTTATTGGGGGTTTGGCTGAGGAAGCTGGGCCCAAGTCTTTCACGAACCGTCTGGCTGGTGAGGCCTGACGTTCGACTAATGTCAAGACAGGAATTTGTAATTTGTTCAGGCTGCCGCCGATAGCTCACTTAATATTCATGAACGACACTGTGGGATTTTTAAAGTCCACCAACCAATGCTGGCAGACAGGACGTCAGTTTAACATCCATCCGAGAAATGGCACACATTGATGAATCACCCTGCCTGTGAAACACCAGGATGACGGAATGACACTGTGATGACAGTTGGGTCAGGATTCAAACCAAGGATAGACAGCTTAGAGGAGAGTGTGCATAGCTCGAGGCCATCCTGCCAGCCCCTGTGTTAATAAATATTATCAATATTCCTTTTTATCATTGGACGGAATTGACCGATTTATTTGTGGTTAAAATAATTTTGACAAAGAATATAACTTGGATTACATAGAGGCTGGAGTCGGGATTGAAGGAAGATGTATCAATAACCTCAGGTATACTGATGATACCACTCTTTTGGCAGAAAGTAAAGAGGGCTTGATGAAACTGCTGCAGACAGTGAAGAAGGAAAGTAAAAAGGCTGGTCTTCATTTAAACCCCCCAAAAAATTAAAATCTTGTCAACCGAGAAGATCGACATGTTCAGAAGAGCTTGTAGAGTGCTCACCAAGTGGCTCGTTTGTTTCTAAGCACTAAAGCAAGCACTCCAACAAAACGATTGATAAGGAACAGCTGGCTTGGTAAGTGATTGCAACCTGATTGGTAATAGAACACCACCCCAATGGATGGGGTAAATGCAGCAACCAAGCTGTCTCTGCAAGAGCATTGGAAAGCAGTGCAGGATAAGGATATTTGGAGACATCTGACCTTCTTCACGATGAACCTTCTTGGTTTTGTGGTTTATCTGCAACACATCCTTCACTTTACGCCAGTCCTGGACACATTTCTCACTGACACCACATTTCCTGTGCACGGCCACGTTTCCAAAATTTTCCTCAGCTAACTGACCAACTTCCAACTTAAAAGTTGCCATATACGACTTGCATAATTTTACAGGAGGCTTTACAGAAGGATACATATGAATAGGATCGAAAAGAAGGGATCAAACGTAATTGATGCTCATTATTGGTAGGATAATTTCTCATGCGTCAGTGAGCGGATTAATGTCAATTAATTTTTCACCCAATGGTGTGTTTTAAATTAACAATTATACAATTTCTTTCAGAAAAAATATGACAGTGCAAACTTCTTATTTATGTAATTAATTGTTTTAAACCATAGATAAGTCGATTCTGAGCACAATTTGAAGCCTGGATTTCTGGAGGAAAAAAGTATCGACTTGTACACCAAAAAATACGGAACGTAAAATTGTTTTCATTGAAGACAACCAATGCTCCCATAGAATGGTAACAGTGTCTTCTCTGTTGATTTTCTGTCAACAACTGTCATGCTATTGTTTTTCTTGTCTGGCAGTTTCAACAGTAATAATTTCATAGCAAACACACCAAGATATAATTCATTTATGAGCAGCTCAGTTCACTTTGAGAGGTTAACTATTAAGGGTGACAAAGAACAAACGACAATAAAATGGATACCAAAACTTGAAATTCTTTCTGACCTAAAATAACAGCATGCAAAACTAAAATTACAACACCTCTCACCTGGTCATCAAAGTTAGAACTTCGAACATTCTTTTGCAAATCCTGTTGAAGCTCAAGAGTTTCTGCTTTGAGGTTGTTAATCTCCTCTTCCAATTTCTCAGTCAAGCAGTGGGCAGCCAAACCATTAACCTTCTGCTCCATAGCTTGAAGATACCATGGGACATCTTCTGTACCCTCCTGCAGGGCTGCCTGCGGTGAAAAACACAGGTGTCAATCTCTATCTGGTTCGTCAAACATCCGGCACAAGTGATGAAAGACAATATGGAAGTGCATAGTACACTAAGCTAAAGCAATATTAATAAATCTATTTCCTAAATTTAATAGACTGTGATTAACAAGGTTGCCTCTGATAGGGGCATAAGTAGCACATTTTTGCAAATAACGTTGATATTGATGAAAAGATTTGGCAGAGAAAACGAACATGTTTAATATCAATCAAGTGCCCCCATGGGAAATACAACAGAAACTAGAGGGGAAGCACTCGGTGGAGTGCAAAACCTCCGCCGCCAATACTGATAGGTCACTCAAGTGAACCTGATATCCTATTTATTCAATTTGACGTCAACAGTGCTCACAGAGTTAGTTTGCAACTTTCCCTTTTATATACTCAATTCATTCGTCATAACTAGATTCCTTGAGACAGAAATTGATTTTACGTGGGTGTATCCACCTGAAGTTCCAAAATCAGCCGCAATTATAATTTTGGCATGTTTTTTGTTGGAAATTACTTATAACATGTAGAAATGCAAAAAAAAAATTAAAAAAAAAATCGAAATTTTGTTGAAAAAAAAAGTTGCAAAATTTTCTGGGTTTTTTTCTCTAATAATTTTTTTTTGGGGGGGAGGGGGGTTTGGAAATCACAAAACATGTAGAAATGCAAAAACAAAAATTAAAATATTTTTTCAAAATGGCCGCCATAGCGGCCATATTGGACTTTGGACCTGGTCCAAAATCTAATAGCATGATCCTTGGACCATACCTAATCCCCCCACCAAATCTCGTCGAAATCCGTCGAGAAGTTTTTCCGTAATACTGTTCACAAACAAACAAACAAACAGACAGGGGTGAAAACAGTAACCTCCGTCCATCTTCGATGGCGGAGGTTAATAATCATTGTGCCATGTATTATAAACATGTACAATTCCACTGTTACATTCATTGTCCCCTGCGCCTCCAACAAGGGGTATATTAAAATGGACGGGGTATATTAAAATGAACTCCGCCTGACCGATCATCTGTCCACGTACTTTTGTGTATGCGATATTTCAAAAACCATTGCACATTTAGCTTTCATATTGCAGATATCTATTCCTCATGACATTATCTCAACATGATTAGATCAGGGCTGTGATTGGCTGAATTCTGTTGCCAAGGCAACCATCTTGGTAACTCAGCTTGTGTACGTGATATTTCAAAAACCGCTCAAGATTTAGCTTTCATATTACAGATAACTATTCCTCATACCACACAAAAGACAGGGTACCGGGAGTATCAGCTCCTTGTTGTTAATAAAGTTGAAAATGCTTTTTATACAGTTCAGACTAAAAACAAGTAATAAAAGACATAAAATGTCATAGCCCCCATTGTTTTAGTAATTTTGCTGTATGGAGTTAAAGGGCTAGCCCATATTTATGTTCAACTAAAATGGCCACCATTCTACCAGTCGGCGATCATTGATCAGATCGCAAAAATAAATGACGTGCATATGAAAACAAGAGATTCAGGTAGTGATGAGGGGGAAGAGGAGAATGCAAGGGGTGGACAAGATGGATACAGAAGCAAAATTTGGGTAGATTGGGAGGTGGTTTAACAAGTGTAGAAAAGATCATGGTTTTGGATGGAGAACGATCTGAGAGATGATGGTGATATGAACAACTGTCTTGAAGACTTGGGGGGAAGAATGAGATTGGAGAGAGTCTACAAGTTGGTTCCACAAATGTGAAAAGAGAGGAACAAATGAATGGACATGAGCGATGGTTCTGGATTTTGGCAGTTTTTCCAGGAGGGGGTTGCTGGTGGAATGCAAGACCAGAAAGAAGGCGGAAGAAGACAGAGAGACCACAGACCTGTCGGCGATGGTGAAGTGATAGGCCCATAGACTCAGCTCCATCTCGAGAGAATTGAATGATCTTGAAAGCCTTGGTTTACACAGCATCAATAAGAGCAATATGTGAGGTCGGGGCACCAGCCCCGAGGGGAGAGCAGTACTCCATCAAGCTGCAGATTCTTACTTTCAATTTGACATGTACATTTGCTAATTTATCAAAAGAGAATGTTAAGAAGTTGGAAAGACCCAGAAAGATTGTCCAGCATGTGATACGGACAAGCTTCCCATCAACTTGTACCTTGTATGAGAAATGTGCTGTGTTGAAGGTTCACAAGATAATGTGGGACCCATTGCACCCACTTCATGTCTGTTTTTGCTTTACTCGTTCAGGCATTCATCTTCAAGCTCCACCGTTTAGACAATCATTAGTGTCCAATTCATTTCACATGTTTAATGATAATATAAAAAGGATGTGATGCACCCATTATTTTTTAATCGAATTGCCAGGGGATGAAAAATGTTAATGTTTCACATGGACAATAAAAAACAAGCAGTCATAGACTGGCACTTACGAAATCGTCAACTTGACCTCTGACCTTGTCTAATAAAAGCTGTCTCTGGAGAAGGAAGCGACGCAAACCAGAAGTTTCTACGATGATTCTGTACCAAACCATCAAAAATCGAATGTTTGACCTCACTGTGACCGATTTTGACCAAAATCTAATCAGCGCGAGCCATCACCCGCCTGAATCACGTGGTGTAATTTGACATTGCTAGCTTCTTCCGTTCTCGAGTTACCGCGGATTAACGTAAAGGTCACACTCGACGACCCCCGAACTCGAAAGGACGCCGGGGCGAGCGTGATGACGTCAGCGCGCACACGCAAAACCTTTACGTGACTCAACGACGCGTCTGCTCGGGCGCGCTGTACCACGTGACGAGCAGTGACGCGGAGGGTGAAATATTTTTATACAATCTTAAAACGTCTCCAAAACATCCGATTTTTACCAGAATTTCGACGACAGAGTGTTAAGCGTCCTAAGACCTAAGTCACATTTGCTCTAGGGCGAGGATACAGCAGCCGTACGCCCTCTGAATTGACAGAAACGTGCGGCGGCCGCAGAGTTTCTGCGGTGGCCTCAGGGTGGCCCTACGCTGTTTGGCTATCTTTTACAGGCCGTAGGGGTCGCCGTGGAATTATAATGTGGAGTTATAACTTTTTTCATTTCTACCTTCGCCGTAGCAATTCGACAAGCCGAAAAAAAAAACTGGTAAAAAAAAATAATAATAAAAATGAACCCACTCGTTACCGTCCGTCTGGCCGCACGTTCGCATTAAGGCCCCCCTGCGGTCACCTTGCGGGAACCTTGAGGCTACCTTGAAAATTCTATGGCCGCCGCAGGGCCCCCTTAAGGCCGTACGACATCAAATAAAAGACCGTACGGCAACCCCACGTTTTCGGTCTCCACAATTTCTAAATACGCCGTGCGGCTCCCCGAAAAATAAAAATATATGTGACTGCTACATTGTGTGACCGTGGAAATACTGTGGCCGCCGTGGCAAATGTGACTTAGGCCTTAGCGATCGCAAAAACCGAAGACAAAATTAAAATCGAAGTTAAAACGAACTCGTAATGTCGACTGAAGCAAAAATACTCCATTTCTCCACAGGAATTTACGGAATTATTTAATATAAGCCGAAACCCCGTCACAGACGGATTCCGTTCATTCAACCACCCTCACCAGCTCACCCACACTCGAGGGACATGGACTGGACAGGGCGTGCTTGCCCCCGCCCACTCATCCCCCACCCCTGCCCCATTCCCCCCCTCGTCTTCAATTTGCTTACCCCCGGCAAACAACTTAATTACCCCGGCCCCGCCCCACCTCTTCACTCCCCGCCCCCGTCTCTCGATTCCCCACCCCACTTGCCCCCGGGCCCCCGCCTCCCTGTCCACCCCCTCACACTCAACCCCACCCAATTCACCCCAGCCCCCGCCCCATCCCCCCCCGTCTCCCGCTTTCAATTTACTTACCCCCACCCAAAAATTTGCTTACCTTGCCACCGCCTCTTCACTCCCTGCCCCCGTCTCTTCATCCCCCGCCACCGCCTCTTCACTCCTCGCCCCCGTCTCAACGAAAAGTGTTTATTCTGCTTCAGAGTTGAAGGTTGACTGTTGCCACTATGTGTGTTGCACTCTTACAGGTACGAAGTTTCTTTCAGTCCAGGTCACAGTACCGAGAAAAATGTGACGCGACCGCTAGGAGGAGCACAAAATTAGTCCTTCAGTATTAATATATAGAAGATGCAATGTTTCTTGTTACATTTTTTGTGTCAAATTTACATTCTGAGGTAGTCAGCATGTGCAGAAGAGGGTTTTACATTGCAGACGCGATTTTCGAGGAGTGGAATTACACCTCTCAGCGGTGACGGTCTGTCGACAGACGTAATGACGTCAGCGAATGACCGATGATGTCATGACGTCCTGACGCCTCACAGCGGTGACGTCACACGTCGCCATGTAAACGAATGTAAAACGAAAAGTGTTTATTCTGATCAGAGTTGAAAGTTGACTATTGCCACTATGTGCGATGCACTCTTACAGGTACGAAGTTTCTTTCAGTCCAGGTCACAGTACCGAGAAAAGCGTGAGGTGGCCGCTAGGAGGAGCACAAAATTGGTCCTTCAGTATTAATATTTCTATTATTTTATCAAAGTTATAAAACCGTAATATTCGGCCATCCACAAACAATCTTTACAACATCCGACGGCTTAGCAAGTCAGGCATGCGACGATAACCTGTATTGGGATGAAAAATGACTTTTAAACACCATCTTTATTGAAAACACCATCAGCGCGCACACGCAAAACCTTTACGTGACAACGACGCGTCTCCTCGAGCGCACTGCACCACGTGACGAGCCGTGACGCGGCGGGTGAAATATTTTTTATACAATCTTAAAACGTCTCCAAAACATCCGATTTTTACCAGAATTTCGACAACCGAGTGTTAAGTGTCCTAAGCGATCGCAAAAACCGAAGACAAAATTAAAATCTAAGTTAAAACGAACTCGTAACGTCGACCGAAGCAAAAATACTCCATTTCTCCACTGTGACCTTGACCTTTGACCGATTTTGACCAAAATCTAATCAGCGCTAGCCATCACACTCCTGAATCACGTGGTGTAATTTGACATTGGTAGCTTCTTCCGTTCTCTAGTTATCGTGCCTACAAACAAACACACAAACACACAAACAGAGGACGGAAGTCATCAATATACTTACGAAATCTAACTAATATAAAGATTTCGTAAGTAATAATGAAATTAAGTAATATGAAAGAAGAAGAAGAAGGAGAAACCCTGCTCTTACAGATTGCATGGATTCTACCAAAAACCCTTTCCTTGTAACCCCCAAAAGTCCAATCATAATTAATGCTCACCTCCGTTTATTCATCTGACTATTCCCCATGAAACTCTCATTTTGTTGTCTCAAGCTCTTCCCTCTCAGATTTAGTCTTTCCACAACCACTTAGTAGTGCTCTTCTTTTCACAACCAGAGCCTGGTGTTGGCTTAGTGGTTAGGGTGGCGGCTTGGGATCCTAGGGTCCTGAGCTCAAGCCCCGTTGGCTGCTGAATCAACACCAAGCTGTTACCTGACATCATGCGACATCAAATATTAGTATATCAGCAGAAATATCATGCCTTGGGAAATCCCTTATTTTTTAGTGTTGGAGTTATTGAAATAAAATAATAGCGAGGTTCCAATGCTGCACACGGGACGCACGTGATAACGAACCATCTCCAGTCATGATGTCCCGGTAAAAGCAAACCACGTGATCACAAACCTTCTCGAGTCATGGTTTCTTGGCGGCAGATTCATTCTTGTCAGCGCATCACATGGGCATCTGGCATCGTCCAAGATAGGGGACTATCCATTCTAACTTGGAATTGAATAAATATTTAAACTGACATTTCGTGTTCCTTTCATCTTTGTTTTGGCATACTGCTTTGAACGGAGTGGTCAATGGTCAATTAATTGATATTTTAATGTAAAGATCCTAGTTTCCCTAGGTCAATAGCGAATGCAATATGAAAGCTAAATCTTGTACGGTTTTTGAAATATCGCGTACACAGGCCATCCATATTACGGAGATGGTTGCCATGGCAATATAATTCGTTCAATCACTGCCGCGATCTAATCAGGATGAGATAATGTCGTGAGGAATAGATATCTGCAATATAAAAGCTAAATGTTCAATGGTTTTTGAAATATCGTGGACACAAAAGCACATGGACTGATGATCGGTCGGTCGGAGCTCATTTTAATCTCCCTGCTTCTGACCTCGTCAGTGAGGTGGGGGAAAAAAATGAGATTTAACTATACCGCATACAGAAGATCAACAAATTGATGAGTTAATGGGGGTGGGGATAGGATGCAGGCATGATGGGTCAAATTGCCTCCTCCAATGTCAAAGTTTATTTGTATTCCATATACACTTAGGGTTGTGAAAGTTTTTAATTTTGGTTCAGCATTACCATATTGAACAAGTTCCCTTCCCTCTCATTAACCAATCAAAATAAACAAGAATAAAACATAATAAAGAAGCAAAGCGAATTTTAAAAGCCCTTTTACCATGATGTTCACATCACGTAGAGTAGGGTCAGCTGATGAAAGCAGCATTTGGGACTTGGCTATCCACAGTAAAACAAGTTGTTTCAACTTCTCATAGTCTGCAAACTGAACCACGGCCTGTAACAGCAAGATGCACACACAGACAGCGCAAATAAATATTCCTCCAATCATTTTGGGGAGCTTTAAAAACATGTTTAGCCGTGAGAGCTAAACGCCAGGGCTTTAAGTGACGTGCGCATCCCACACCTCCCTTGCATAATACATACATGGAAAATACTGTACACTGTGAATACTTGTTTAAAATCACCCAACGAAAGAGGCACGCATTTGCTTCTCTAAACAAACAAACAAAAACAATTTGTCTCCCTTTTCCAATATTGCATGACTAAAGCTTTACAGACTACAACTAGACGGGGAGCACTCGGTAGAGTGCAAAACCTCCGCCACCAATACTGCTGGGTCACTTAAGTGAACCTGATATCCTATTTATTGTAGGTCAAAACAGATCAGACTCTACTGAACCACGATTGAATAAATTAAACTAGATCGACGCGAATGTAGAAATGCCCAAAAAAAATAGAATTTTTTTTTGAAAAAAAAGGTGCAAAATTTGTTTGTTTTTTCTCTAACAAATTTTTTTTTTGGGGGGGGGGGTTGGAAATCACTTAAAACATGTAGAAATGCAAAAAAAAAATTCAAATATTTTTCAAATAAAGTCGAAATTTTTTTGAAAGAAAGTTGCAAATTTTTTTTTTTTTTTCTCTAACAAATTTTTTTTTTGGGTTGGAAATCACTTAAAACATGTAGAAATGCAAAAACAAAAATTCAAATCTTTTTTTCAAAATGGTCGCCATAGTGGCCATATTGGACTTTGGACCAAGTCCAAAATGTAATGCCATGATCCTTGGACCATACCTCATCCCTCCACCAAGTTTCGTCGAAATCCGTCCAGGAGTTTTTCCGTAATACTGTTCACAAACAAACAAACAGACAGACAGGGGTGAAAACGGTAACCTCCGTCCATCCTTGATGGCGGAGGTTAAAAAGTACTTTATTACCTACGACACCAAAGTTGGACGGATGTGTTTTCACCCCTGTCTGTCTGTTTGTTTGTGAGCAGGATATCTCAAATATATGTGACAAAGACAAATTGATTCGATTTGGGTGAAGATCTGGATCCAGATCCAAGAATTACAAAAAAAAAAAATTCAAGTGATCCTTCACCATTGAGAGATGAAACCAAAAACAATGTACAGCATATTTCAAAAAGTTGGACAGGTTATGACAAAACTCGGTGGATGAGTTAAGTCGGTGACAAGAACAAGACGATTCGAATTTGGTTCAGGTCCGAATCCAGATCCGGCCTATCAGTGGGCTACAAAACTTAAACGTTTCAGCCTGGCGGAGGGTGTGCGCTCTACCAAGTGCCATTCTAGTTTTATTAATGTGCTTTGGAAGCTGTTTATTCATATAAGCAAAGTAATAACTCAATGTAAAAAGCCAAGACATTGTTGAAGAGAATGATTGAGGACCTGATACCTCTGTTAAGTCAGACGTCCTCTGCTCCATTTCCTGCCTTATCCGACTGTACCGCTTGGCAAGCTGTGAGAGATTTTCAAATGGACATGATGTGAGTCCATCGTCATGAGAGGTGGCCTCAAGACGTATGATCTTGTCATAGCAGTTGTCAAGCTCATCCCAAACACCCTGAAAACAAAAACAAAAGACTTGGTGAGCTTATATTCAACAGAAATGGTGTATGTGAATGACTGCACCTTCATACATTGCTTTTTGGTGTGGCCGATTATTGACAAAGTGGAAGCATCAAAATGAAGTTATATTTTTTAAAGTGCGTTTCACTCGCAATTTGATAGGTGCAAATGTTCTACGTGAGCTCAGGGACTTGGAATCATTGGACTGCTATTACCAGGAAGCCAGAAAAGTGAGGTCGGTTTTATTTATAGCGAATGCAGTGAGCTTCATACTTAAGCCGTGCACATGAGAGAATAGGAAACAACAACAACACAATACCATGGCAATTTTGAATCCATGTCATTGCCTATGACCCTTTTGCTTCCGGTTTTTGTCATGGGGAATGATGCATGCCGGGAGATAAAGGCATCATCGGATACATGAAAGACCCAAATAATATCAGACATGGTGTATATTTCCTCCACTGATTTTAATAAAGATATCTCCCGCATCATCAAAAAATAATTTTTAATCGTGATTTACGTTATTTGATCACTGATCCCGAATCCAGGCCGAAGTAACCGGAAATTGCGTATACAGTTGTGAACAAGTTATAGGTAAAGTCAGAAGCGAATGCAAGAAGAATTATACGTTCAATCTAGAATTTTTTTTTCAGATGAGATCCTGTTCTTGGTGGTGTAGTTGTTGTGAAGGTAATGTTGAGGTAATATTAATTTTTTTAGATGAGATCCTGTTCTAGGTGGTGTAGTTGTCATTTTGAAGGTAATGTTGAGGTAATATTTATTTTTGCAGATGAGATCCTGTTCTAGGTGGTGTAGTTGTTGTTGTGAAGGTAATGTTGAGGTAATACTTATTTTTGCAGATGAGATCCTGTTCTAGGTGGTGTAGTTGTTGTTGTGAAGGTAATGTTAAGGTAATATTTATTTTTTCATAGCAAAAAGACTTTAATTTGATATATTTAAGAAGCGAATGTAAGAAGAATTCTACGTTCGCTTCGAGGCTTTGCCTATTCCATATTATTTTTTTAATATACTGTACAAGGTCTAAGGCTTGTAATGGAGCTGCTATTCACACACACATGGACAAACTGACAAGACAAACACTTAACACAGCCACTGAGCTTAGGGGAAGTACCGTCACTTCCCGGGATACTCTGGGTATCAGCGATGTCACAATAATGCCACCACCTTTCTCACCGCACTCAGCGGAGCATTTCTTCAGGAAGGATTTCCTCCTCCCCATGGATGCCAACCTATGGGAATTGTCTGTGCTCTATCCTTTTAAATGCTGAGCGACATGAAAGGAAGCAGCACGTACCATTTTTAAAGTGTTTGGTATTACTCGATCGGGGTTTGAACCAACAACCCCCCAGACTCGGAGCGGACGCTCTAACCATTACACCATGGAGTCTGAATTGTCCATTTTAAACAACAAAAAGTAAGGAATTGCCAAAAGACCATGGTAGAACATAAGCTTATTATACAGTAAGAGTGAAACCATTAAATGATGAAAATCATGCAACAACAAAAAAAGTTTTTAAAAAATCAGTGGAAAATTACGCATTGAGGTTAACATGTGAAGACACCAAATCAACTTTCAATTCACCAAGTATCCACTCCAGAATTTGTTTGCATTCCTGCCTGTCACTTGGAGAAATTACTTCATTGTAAAGAATAATGGATTGTCATCCTTACCAGCATCTGCTTCTTCTATTTGGATACGGTACCCTGCTTTCACATCCAGAAGAATGTGGGCAAGGAGCAATTTGAGCATAAACTGAGAAAATTGCTGCCTGTTGAGGATGTGGTGAAGCGTGAGGATGATGCAATGTCGTATATTCATATTCTTTCTCTTGGTCAGATACGTCCTGTTTAACTCAAATTTTTGCTGGTGGATTGTGCTTGCAGAATGCAAACATAAATAAACCAGAAGGGCATTCGGTAGAGCGCATACCTCCGCCACGTAATGCCTGATTGACGAGAACATATCAAGCCCAATACATTTTTGAAATATCATGCTAAACAGGACTATATCGTTTTTGACCATATCTCTCAATGGTGAAGAATCACTTTAAAATTCTCGTAGTCGGATCCGGATCCGGATCCGGATCCGGATCCGGATCTTCACCAAAATCGAATCAGTTCGTCTTTGTCACACACTGAACCGGAAGACAAAATTTCATCTGAATCCGTCCACAACTTTTTGAGATATCCTGTACACAAACAAATAGACAAACAAGCAGTCATAGACTGGTACTTACGAAATCGTCAACTTGACCTCTGAACTTGTCTAATAAAAGCTGTCTCTAGAGAAGGTAGCGATGCAAACCAGAGGTTTCTACGATTATTCTGTACCAAACCATCAAAAATCGTAACATCGACTGAAGCAAAAATCTCCATTTCTCCACGCAATTATTTTATATTATTTTATCAAAGTCACAAAACCGTAATATTCGGCCATCCACCAACAATCTTTACATGATCCGACGGCTTAGCGAGTTAGGCATGCGACGATAACCTTTATTGGGATAAAAAATGACTTTTAAACACCATCTTTATCGAAAACACAGTCAGCGCGCACACGCAAAACCATTACGTGACTCAACGACGCGTCTCCTCGAGCGCGCTGCACCACGTGACGAGCCGTGACGCGGCGAGTGAAATATTTTTTTATACAATCTTAAAACGTCTCCAAAACATCCAATTTTTACGAGAATTTCGACAACCGAGTGTTAAGTGTCCTCAGCGATCGCAAAAACCGAAGATAAAATTTAAATCGAAGTTAAAACGAACTCGTAACGTCGACCGAAGCAAAAATACTCCATTTCTCCACATGAATTAACGGAATTATGTTTGACCTCACTGTGACCTTGACCTTTGACCGATTTTGACCAAAATCTAATCAGCGCTAGCCATCACCCTCCTGAATCATGTGGTGTAATTTGACATTGGTAGCTTCTTCCGTTCTCGAGTTATCGTGCCTACAAACAAACACACAAACACACACACAAACAAACACACAAACAGAGGACGGAAGTCATCAATATTTAGTAAGTAACAAGCAGTCATAGACTGGTACTTACGAAATCGTCAACTTGAGCTCTGACCTTGTCTAATAAAAGCTGTCTCTTTTTTTTTTTTTTTTTTTTGTATACCTTGGTCGAGGCTCGTATGAGAGCAAACACACAACTCACAGCAAGGAGGCATGAGACAAGAGGGGCGGGAGTGGAAGGGACAAAACAGTGGGGAACAGACACATTAGGTGAACTGTGGAAGGGAGAGGGATGGGGATGGGACGGGGAACATGGCGAAGAGAAGATGGACATTTCAGGGACTTTCAGGAAGGAAAGCAGGAGAAATGAAGGAAGTGGGCTTGGGTGGATTATCGGGGGTAGAAAAGATCGAGGATTTGGATGGGGGAAGATAAGAGGTGGTGGTGAACAGCTGTTTTGAAAGCCTGGAGGGAAGAATGGGAAAGAATAGAGTGAGGAAGTTTATTCCAAAGGCGGGAAAAAAGAGGAATGAAAGAGTGAAGATGAGCAGTGATTCGTGATTTTGGTAATTTTACCAGAAGGGGGTTGTTGGCGGACCTTGAGCGCCCTGTGGAAATGTGGTGGGGACAAATCGCAGAGAGAGCAGGGCGGGCAAGGCTGGAGAGGAGTCGGTAGAAGACAGAAAGACCACCGACCAACCTGCGGTGATTGAGTGAGAGGCCCAAAGACTCAGCTTCATTGCGGGAGTTGCCGATGATCTTAAATGCCCTGGTTTCGACAGCGTGAAGCCGAGAAAGGTGGGAGGCAGGAGCACCAGCCCAGAGGGGAGAGCAGTACTCCATCAGGCTACGGACAAAAGCTTTGTAAGTGGTCAGGAGCTGACTTCGCTCTTGAGAAGGTAGCGAAGCAAACCAGAAGTTTCTGCGATGATTCTGGACCAAACCATCAAAAATCGAATGTTTGACCTCACTGTGACCTTGACCTTTGACAGATTTTGACCAAAATCTAATCAGTGCGAGCCATCACCCTCCTGAATCACGTGGTGTAATTTGACATTGGTAGGTTCTTCCGTTCTCGAGTTACAACTTTTTTTTGGATGTTTGACCTCACTGTGACCTTGACCTTTGACCGATTTTGACCAAAATCGAATCAGCGCTAGCCATCACCCTCCTGAATCACGTGGTGTAATTTGACATTGGTAGCTTCTTCAGTTCTCGAGTTACAACTTTTTTTTGGATGTTTGTCCTCACTGTGACCTTGACCTTTGACCGATTTTGACCAAAATCTAATCAGCGCTAGCCATCACACTCCTGAATCACGTGGTGTTATTTGACATTGGTAGCTTCTTCCGTTCTTGAGTTATCGTGCCTACAAACAAACATACAAACACACAAACAGATGACGGAAGTCATCAATATACTTACGAAATAGGCGCGCGGGGGAAAATTCCAGGGGAGTTCGGCTTGGCACTTTGTTGGTAGAGGAGGGACATGATAACCAACATTCTATTTCTTTTGCCCGTCCTGAGGGACACGCCCCAAACGTCACTTCTGTTTACCCGTTCTGAGGGATATCGGGGCAGGAGTTGCCGAGATGCTGTTGTGGTGGTGGAGGTGGCGTGGTTGGCGCTGTGGTGGGAATGGCGTGGTTGTTGAGATGCTGTTGTTTGAAATAAAAGATAGAACAGAATAACGGCTAACTCAAAGATGCACAGCCCGTCACACGAATAATTCCCTTTTCCATCGGTGGGGAAATCTAACCTGGAACACACACTTATCGACATAACTGATCTCTGGGGAACCAGAAATCTTTAGATTTCGTAAGTAACAAACAGACAGACAGAAAGGGGTGAAAACATGATGAAGGAAGATGAAGCATTATAAGAGATAGTTTTTATAATTTTTTTTTTTGAGAGTTTTCCTCAGATTAGGTAATGGAAAGGTTGTAGAAAAAAATCATGAGGCGAATGGTGAATTTGCATCGGTAACTGCAGGGGGTGGAAACAGATCACGTGGTTACGGGAGAAGCACATAGCTATGGAAGGCGTATAGTCAAAAGTGGATTTATCTATCTATAATTCCAGCAATGTGTGTGTGTGTGTGTGTGTGTGTGTGTGTGTGTGTGTGTGTGTGTGTGTGTGTGTGTGTGTGTGTGTGTGTGTGTGTGTGTGTGTGTGTGTGTGTGTGTGTGTGTGTGTGTGTGTGTGTGACCGCTGTTTCTCGACAACCTCTGGTCCGATCTAATTGAAACTTGCCAGGAATATTGCCGGGGACCCGCGGATGTGCCTTTTCAAGGTTTGATATTAATCGGACAAGTGCTTCCCAAGTTATGGCCATTTATTTACCAAACCAATGACAAGACACGTTGTTGCGTGGGCGTGGCCGATGGGGAAGGGAAGCTCAGCCACGTTCCCCATTACGGGTTACAACGTACGGGTTTCCGGATAGTGATGACTTCGTGTATTCTAATTATTTCTCGATTTCTTATGCGCATTTATAGATAAACACAATGGCCCAAGTTATGATCGTTTTCATATTAGACGGTGTATAAATTTCGGGAACATCAGAGTGCTGGTATGCTCCGAACCAGGAAGTAAATTTTTTTCTCTCTCTTCTCTTCTCTTTTTGTTTTTCCTTGCCACGACATTGCGAAAAGGTAAAATACGTTGGCGCTAATTGAATAATTGGGTATTAAAAATAAATTGCGAATAATATCGAACTTCCGGGTCACGCACGTACGGGCACGTGAGAGCGAAGAAACAGCCTGTGTGGTTTATTTATTTATTATTATTATTTTTTTACGGGCATGTACTAGTTTATTATAAATAAGGATTGCGTAACGTTCGGAAAAGGGAAGGTTGAAGTAAAATCGTGGAGGTGTATGGTGAATTTGGAACTGTAAATGCAGAATGAAGCTGCTCGGTCGATGAAAATATCAGAAAGAGTGGAGACACGTGGTTACAGGAGGTGTCGAGATTGAAAGGATACAAGGAAGATTATTAATTTTTGATGGATTTTTGAAGATTAGTTAAGATTTGGGAATGGAAGGTTGTTGGAAGAAATTGTGAAGGTAATGGAGAGAGTGGGTCAGCTCAAGTAGAATAAAGATGGTGTGCCGGCAAGAGGAGGAAGAAGAAGAAAAGGGATTGGGACTCGTGGATTTGCAGGGAGGAAGGTATTTTTTTTTTCCTTTAAATTTAAGAGAAGAAACAGAGTGTACAGTTTGGAGGGATTGGGGGGGGGTGTTAAAATAGAAATTGAAGGTAATAGGGAGAGAATACAAATAAAAACGATCGTACACCTGGAGGGGAAGGATGGGTAGTCCTCAAAGAACCTGATAAGATAAGGTCGACGAAAACTCACAAAAATAGCACGATTTTTGAAACGAAACCCAACTCGGAACATGCAGTAACATGGAGATGAGAAAATAAACAGTTAAATGGGACAAAAAAAAAAAAAAATCGACCGGAGACTTAACTTTGAGAAAGTTGGCAGAGACCCCTGAGAGAACTTGCCGACGCCAGAAGTCTGACAAGCTAAGCTAATTACTTTCCCAACAAGCTAAATCTAGATTATATATGACAATATTATAGACAGCATACCCGATTCCTGTTTTGTTGCGGATATCTGTGCATTGAGTACAAAGTTAGACGTTAATTGAATACAAAGTGAAGAACACTATAAGGACCAGTTCACACCAGGTGGTGAAGATCTATTCTGCTGCTGGTGCTTCTGTGGAGGGTAATGGTCTGGATGTTGTTATACGAGTGGTCACATAAAAAGGATAGGTGCATCTCACACTTCAGTGGTGTTGAAAACGAGTCAAGGCGAGAACATAGAAATGGCCTCAGAAACCATGTACATTTCAATATTGTTCCACAGATTATATAACTTGCAATTAGCCACCAATTGCCACGATTTCATTAAGCAAGATAGATATTTTTTCTGAAGAATGCATAATCCTAGGAATGCTAATTATATTGGAAATATCTGTTTATTCTGCTCCACAATCACTATTTACTAATAACCTTAGTGCCATATTTTGTTTTGTTTTTCTTCATGGAATATGTTAGTTATCTGATACTTTGCAGCAACTGAGTTCATACCATAAAGCATCAAGTAATTTGCATTCCAGAGCAAATAAATTCCAAACATATTGTAGGTACAGGTCTCAATAAAATGGTGAAACACAAGAAATCTCTGGGTTGTCTCACAAAGATATCCGACACATCATGATTATAGCTGAAGATTGAAAGTCAGCAATTTACTCAACATCAATTTGCAATCTGGACAGGAAGATAAACCGAAAGCAAGAAATCTTGAGACACAAAATATTTCGATACTAGCATAACCCGCGCTCTGCGCGACATGTTGGGGTGGGTGTGTTTGAGAAAGGAACTGATGCAGAGTATCAGTAGTAATTTTACTTTAATGCAGTAAGTGCAATACGATTTCACTGTTTCAGAACCATTTTATTTGCTTTTGTTTGTACCATGCACCTCATATGCTCTTTGAGATAATGTAAGCCGAATATCACGTTACTCGAGCGCAGAACAAAGTCGAAGATAGCGCGACACGAAACCACAAACTCGGAAATAATATATAAGATGCTCTCCTTCAGTCACCCACAACCCTCCTCAGGTTTCACATGACATATGTGCAGCAATCAGACAATAAATAAAAAAAACTTAAATGTTCTACTCACTGTTAGAGACAAATAGGCCATTTAACCCAAATTAACTGTACACTACATGCAAAGTGTGCTTATATGTTCATAAAAGGGGCACACAGAGTTAAAATGTTCACATGATCAATCAAGTTATTTAAAATAATAAGAAAGCACTTTTTAACTTGTTTATACATTTCATATCTGGCATTATATGTAATACATTGTTGTGGATTCTCGCCACTCCGGCGTGCGGATGACCGCCTCAGCCCAATTGGCGGCCGCGCGCCCACCGAACGTGGCAATCCAGGCGCAGCTTTCGAATCAACGCTGAAATCCAGCTACGGGTGTGTTTTTAACCACACTACAACCTTGTCAATGCTCTGCCCACGCGCTACAGGGACGATCGCCGAATTGTCGATTTACCTAATTATTCGCGCGGACAGACTACCGAGAGGTTGTACCTCAACGGGACCTGCTCGGAACCGAGCCGCTTTAAGCAGCTCTTTCCGTCTGCGTTTGCCGAGCGGTTTATTATGGCCAAGCCCCATTGGACCTGATTATCTTATCGGTGTTAAAAACCAGCTATTTATTCCGAATGCAATTATGGCAGTTCAATGGAGGAAGGGACGCAACGAGCAGGTGAATATTCAAACAAAGGGGACATTTATTTTCAATGCAGGCACGTATGCAATGAATGGGGGGTGGGGGGGGGATGGGGACAAGACACGAGCAAAAATACCGACAGCCGATGTCTACTTAATATGTACATGCACTTAATCAGTTCACTACTTTTCAGACAAGGCGCCACAGACTTTCATGCAAAACCCCAGAAAAGCAAGAAGAGAGCTGGGCTCGTAAGCCTTTATGATTGCTCAGAGCCGGGATGACCGAAGGGACTCCGGGAGGCCAAGCAGGCTACCTGCCACCCTCTTGTCGACTCGCTGGGCGACCCTCAATGTCTCTGCCCGAACTCGTCTCGACTCCAACGCCTTCAACGGCGCCTCCAACGGCGATCCAGCTGGCGACTTCTCTCCGGCTCCGACTCGACCAACTCTGACCAACTGCTCCCGCTCTCCACACCGATTCCACCGGTTCCACCGATTTCCTCATCAATTCTCTCCCAACCGCCTTCTCGGCGTTCCAATGTGGCCTTTTATCGCCCCGGGCGTTCGCCGCTCCCTTTTCGGCGCGTGGGGGAAAATTGCAGGGGAGTTCAGCTTGGCTCTTTGTTGGTAGAGGAGGGACGTGATAACCAACATTCTATTTCTTTTCCCCGTCCTGAGGGACACGCCCCAAACGTCACTTCTGTTTACCTGTTCTGAGGGATATCGGGGCAGGAGTTGCAGAGATGCTGTTGTGGTGGTGGAGGTGGCGTGGTTGGAGCGTGGTTGGCGCTGTGGTGGGAATGGCGTGGTTGTTGAGATGCTGTTGTTTGAAATAAAAGATAGAACAGAATAACGGCAAACTCAAAGATGCACAGCCCGGCAAACGAATAATTCCCTTTATACATCGGTGGGGAAATCTAACCTGGAACACACACTTATCGACATAACTGATCTCTGGGGAACCAGAATGGTGTTCTGTGAATTTCCACAACCCTAACAATATAAAGGAGAAAGTTTGTTACTTACGAAATCTAAAGATTTCGCAAGTATATTGATTACTTCCGTCCTCTGTTTGTTACTTAAGAAATCTAAAGATTTCGGAAGTATATTGATGACTTCCGTTTGTTTGTTTGTTACTGACGAAATCTAAAGATTTCGTAAGTATATTGATGCCTTCCGTTTCTGTTTGTTTGTTTGTCGGCACGATAACACGAGAACGGTAGAAGCGACCAATGTCAAATTACACCACGTGATTCAGGAGGGTGATGGCTAGTGCTGATTAGATTTTGGTCAAAATCGGTCAAAGGTCAAGGTCACGGTGAGGGCAAATATTCGATTTTTGATGGTTTGGTACAGATACCTCGAGAACAGAAGAAGCTACCAATGTCAAATTACACCACGTGATTCAGGAGGCTGATGGCTCGTGCTGATTAGATTTTGGTCAAAATCGGTCAAAGGTCAAGGTCACAATGAGGTCAAATATTCAAAACATTCGATTTTTGATGGTTTGGTACAGAATCATCGCAGAAACTTCTGGTTTGTGTCGCTACCTTCTCAAGAGAGAGCTTTTATTAGACAAGGTCAGAGGTCAAGTTGACGATTTCGTAAGTACCAGTCTATGACTGCTTGTTACTCACGAAATCTAAAGATTTCGTAAGTATATTGATGACTTCCTATTGTTTGTTTGTTTGTAGGCACGATAACTCGAGAACGGATGAAGCTACCAATGTCAAATTATACCACGTGATTCAGGAGGGTGATGGCTGGTGCTGATTAGATTTTGGTCAAAATCGGTCAAAGGTCAAGGTCACAGTGAGGTCAAATATTCGATTTTTGATGGTTTGGTACAGATAACTCGAGAACGGAAGAAGCTACCAATGTCAAATTACAGCACGTGATTCAGGATGGTGATGGCTCGTGCTGATTATATTTTGGTCAAAATTTGTCAAAGGTCAAGGTCACAGTCAGGTCAAACATCCAAAACATTCGATTTTTGATGGTTTGGTACAGAATCATCGTAGAAACTTCTGGTTTGCGTTGCTACCTTCTCTCGAGACATCTTTTATTCGACAAGGTCAGAGGTCAAGTTGACGATTTCGTAAGTACCAGTCTACGACTGCTTGTTTGTTTGTTACTTATGAAATCTAAAGATTTCGGAAGTATATTGATGCCTTCCGTTTCTGTTTGTTTGTTTGTTTGTTTGTAGGCACGATAACTCGAGAACGGAAGAGGCTACCAATGTCAAATTACACCACGTGATTCAGGAGGGTGATGGCTGGTGCTGATTAGATTTTGGTCAAAATCGGTAAAAGGTAAAGGTCACGGTGAGGTCAAATATTCGATTTTTGATGGTTTGGTACAGATAACTCGAGAACGGAAGAAGCTACCAATGCCAAATTACACCACGTGATTCAGGAGGATGATGGCTGGTGCTGATTAGATTTTGGTCAAAATCGGTCAAAGGTCAAGGTCACAGTGAGGTCAAACATCCAAAAAATAACTCGAGAACGTAAGAAGCCACCAATGTCAAATTACACCACGTGATTCAGGAGGGTGATGGCTAGCGCTGATTAGATTTTGGTCAAAATTGGTCAAAGGTCAAGTCACAGTAAGGTCAAACATCCAAAACATTCGATTTTTGATGGTTTGGTACAGAATCATCGTAGAAACTTCTGGTTTGCGTCGCTACCTTCTCGAGAGACAGCTTTTATTTGACAAGGTCAGAGGTCAAGTTGACGATTTCGGAAGTAGCAGTCTATGACTGCTTGTTTGTTTGTATGTTTGAAGGCACGATAACTCGAGAACGGAAGAAGCTACAAATGTCAAATTACACCACGTGATTCAGGAGGGTGATGGCAAGTGCTGATGAGATTTTGGCCGAAATCGGTCAAAGGTCAAGGTCACAGTGAGGTCAAATATCCGATTTTTGATGGTTTGCTACAGATAACTCGAGAACGTAAGAAGCTACCAATGTCCAATTACACCACGTGATTCAGGAGGGTGGTGGCTAGCACTGGTTAGATTTTGGTCAAAATCGGTCAAAGGTCAAGGTCACAGTGAGGTCAAACATCCAAAACATTCGATTTTTGATGGTTTGGTACAGAATCATCGTAGAAACTTCTGGTTTGCGTCGCTACCTTCTCGAGAGACAGCTTTTATTTGACAAGGTCAGAGGTCAAGTTGACGATTTCGGAAGTAGCAGTCTATGACTCCTTGTCTGTTTGTTACTTACAAAATCTTCAGATTTCGTAAGTATATTGATGACTTCCGTTTCTGTTTGTTTGTTTGTATGTTTGTTTGTTTGTTTGTTTGTTTGTTTGTTTGTTTGTAGGCACGATAACTCGAGAACGGAAGAAGCTACCAATGTCAAATTACACCACGTGATTCAGGAGGGTGATGTCGAGTGCTGATTAGATTTTGGTCAAAATCGGTCAAAGGTCAAGGTCACAGTGAGGTCAAACATAATTCCGTAAATTAATGTGGAGAAATGGAGTATTTTTGCTTCGCTCGATGTTATGAGTTCGTTTTAACTTCGATTTTAATTTTGTCTTCGGTTTTTGCGATCGCTTAGGACGCTTAAAACTCGGTTGTCGAAATTCTGGTAAAAATCGGATGTTTTGGAGACGTTTTAAGATTGACAAAATATATATATTTCACTCGACGCATCACGGGTCGTCCCATGATGCAGTGCGCTCGAGCAGACGCGTCGTTGAGTTACGTTAAGGTATAATTGTGTGGAGAAATGGAGATTTTTGCTTCGGTCGAAGTTACGATTTTTGATGGTTTGAAACAGAATCATCGCAGAAACTTCTGGTTTGCGTCGCTACCTTCTCAAGAGACAGCTTTTATTAGACAAGGTCAGAGGTCAAGTTGACGATTTCGTAAGTACCAGTCTGACTGCTTGTTTGTTTGTTTGTATGTTTGTTTGTAGGCACGATAACTCGAGAAAGGAAGAAGCTACCAATGTCAAATTACACCACGTGATTCAGCAGGGTGATGGCAAGTGCTGATGAGATTTTGGTCGAAATCTGTGAAAGGTCAAGGTCACAGTGAGGTCAAATATCCGATTTTTGATGGTTTGGTACAGATAACTCGAGAAGGGAAGAAGCTACCAATGTCAAATTACACCAAGTGATTCAGGAGGGTGATGCATAGTGCTGATTAGATTTTGGTCAAAATCGGTCAAAGGTCAAGGTCACAGTGAGGTCAAACATCCAAAAAATGATAACTCGAGAACGGAAGAAGCGACCAATGTCAAATTACACCACGTGATTCAGGAGGGTGGTGGCTCGCACCGATTCGATTTTGGTCAAAATCGGTCAAAGGTCAAGGTCACGGTGAGGTCAAACATCCAAAACATTCGATTTTTGATGGTTTGGGACAGAATTATCGCAGAAACTTCTAGTTTGCGTCGCTACCTTCTCGAGAGACAGCTACTATAAGACAAGGTCAGAGGTCAAGTTGACGATTTCATAAGTACCAGTCTATGACTGCTTGTTACTTACGAAATCTAAAGATTTCGTAAGTATATTGATGCCTTCCGTTTCTGTTTGTTTGTTTGTTTGTTTGTAGGCACGATAACTCGAGAACGGAAGAGGCTACCAATGTGAAATTACACCACGTGATTCAGGAGGGTGATGGCTGGTGCTGATTAGATTTTGGTCAAAATCGGTAAAAGGTAAAGGTCACGGTGAGGTCAAATATTCGATTTTTGATGGTTTGGTACAGATAACTCGAGAACGGAAGAAGCTACCAATGCCAAATTACACCACGTGATTCAGGAGGCTGATGGCTGGTGCTGATTAGATTTTGGTCGAAATCGGTCAAAGGTCAAGGTCACAGTGAGGTCAAATATCCGATTTTTGATGGTTTGCTACAGATAACTCGAGAACGGAAGAAGCAAGCAATGTCAAATTACACCACGTGATTCAGGAGGCTGATGGCTCGTGCTGATTAGATTTTGGTCAAAATTGGTCAAAGGTCAAGGTCACAATGAGGTCAAATATTCAAAACATTCGATTTTTGATGGTTTGGTACAGAATCATCGCAGAAACTTCTGGTTTGTGTCGCTACCTTCTCAAGAGAGAGCTTTTATTAGACAAGGTCAGAGGTCAAGTTGACGATTTCGTAAGTACCAGTCTATGACTGCTTGTTACTCACGAAATCTAAAGATTTCGTAAGTATATTGATGACTTCCTATTGTTTGTTTGTTTGTAGGCACGATAACTCGAGAACGGATGAAGCTACCAATGTCAAATTATACCACGTGATTCAGGAGGGTGATGGCTGGTGCTGATTAGATTTTGGTCAAAATCGGTCAAAGGTCAAGGTCACAGTGAGGTCAAATATTCGATTTTTGATGGTTTGGTACAGATAACTCGAGAACGGAAGAAGCTACCAATGTCAAATTACAGCACGTGATTCAGGATGGTGATGGCTCGTGCTGATTATATTTTGGTCAAAATTTGTCAAAGGTCAAGGTCACAGTCAGGTCAAACATCCAAAACATTCGATTTTTGATGGTTTGGTACAGAATCATCGTAGAAACTTCTGGTTTGCGTTGCTACCTTCTCTCGAGACATCTTTTATTCGACAAGGTCAGAGGTCAAGTTGACGATTTCGTAAGTACCAGTCTACGACTGCTTGTTTGTTTGTTACTTATGAAATCTAAAGATTTCGGAAGTATATTGATGCCTTCCGTTTCTGTTTGTTTGTTTGTTTGTAGGCACGATAACTCGAGAACGGAAGAGGCTACCAATGTCAAATTACACCACGTGATTCAGGAGGGTGATGGCTGGTGCTGATTAGATTTTGGTCAAAATCGGTAAAAGGTAAAGGTCACGGTGAGGTCAAATATTCGATTTTTGATGGTTTGGTACAGATAACTCGAGAACGGAAGAAGCTACCAATGCCAAATTACACCACGTGATTCAGGAGGATGATGGCTGGTGCTGATTAGATTTTGGTCAAAATCGGTCAAAGGTCAAGGTCACAGTGAGGTCAAACATCCAAAAAATAACTCGAGAACGTAAGAAGCCACCAATGTCAAATTACACCACGTGATTCAGGAGGGTGATGGCTAGCGCTGATTAGATTTTGGTCAAAATTGGTCAAAGGTCAAGTCACAGTAAGGTCAAACATCCAAAACATTCGATTTTTGATGGTTTGGTACAGAATCATCGTAGAAACTTCTGGTTTGCGTCGCTACCTTCTCGAGAGACAGCTTTTATTTGACAAGGTCAGAGGTCAAGTTGACGATTTCGGAAGTAGCAGTCTATGACTGCTTGTTTGTTTGTATGTTTGAAGGCACGATAACTCGAGAACGGAAGAAGCTACAAATGTCAAATTACACCACGTGATTCAGGAGGGTGATGGCAAGTGCTGATGAGATTTTGGCCGAAATCGGTCAAAGGTCAAGGTCACAGTGAGGTCAAATATCCGATTTTTGATGGTTTGCTACAGATAACTCGAGAACGTAAGAAGCTACCAATGTCCAATTACACCACGTGATTCAGGAGGGTGGTGGCTAGCACTGGTTAGATTTTGGTCAAAATCGGTCAAAGGTCAAGGTCAGAGTGAGGTCAAACATCCAAAACATTCGATTTTTGATGGTTTGGTACAGAATCATCGTAGAAACTTCTGGTTTGCGTCGCTACCTTCTCGAGAGACAGCTTTTATTTGACAAGGTCAGAGGTCAAGTTGACGATTTCGGAAGTAGCAGTCTATGACTCCTTGTCTGTTTGTTACTTACAAAATCTTCAGATTTCGTAAGTATATTGATGACTTCCGTTTCTGTTTGTTTGTTTGTTTGTTTGTTTGTTTGTTTAGTTGTTTGTTTGTTTGTAGGCACGATAACTCGAGAACGGAAGAAGCTACCAATGTCAAATTACACCACGTGATTCAGGAGGGTGATGTCGAGTGCTGATTAGATTTTGGTCAAAATCGGTCAAAGGTCAAGGTCACAGTGAGGTCAAACATAATTCCGTAAATTAATGTGGAGAAATGGAGTATTTTTGCTTCGCTCGATGTTATGAGTTCGTTTTAACTTCGATTTTAATTTTGTCTTCGGTTTTTGCGATCGCTTAGGACGCTTAAAACTCGGTTGTCGAAATTCTGGTAAAAATCGGATGTTTTGGAGACGTTTTAAGATTGAAAAAATATATATATTTCACTCGACGCATCACGGGTCGTCCCATGATGCAGTGCGCTCGAGCAGACGCGTCGTTGAGTTACGTTAAGGTATAATTGCGTGGAGAAATGGAGATTTTTGCTTCGGTCGAAGTTACGATTTTTGATGGTTTGAAACAGAATCATCGCAGAAACTTCTGGTTTGCGTCGCTACCTTCTCAAGAGACAGCTTTTATTAGACAAGGTCAGAGGTCAAGTTGACGATTTCGTAAGTACCAGTCTGACTGCTTGTTTGTTTGTTTGTATGTTTGTTTGTAGGCACGATAACTCGAGAAAGGAAGAAGCTACCAATGTCAAATTACACCACGTGATTCAGCAGGGTGATGGCAAGTGCTGATGAGATTTTGGTCGAAATCTGTGAAAGGTCAAGGTCACAGTGAGGTCAAATATCCGATTTTTGATGGTTTGGTACAGATAACTCGAGAAGGGAAGAAGCTACCAATGTCAAATTACACCAAGTGATTCAGGAGGGTGATGCATAGTGCTGATTAGATTTTGGTCAAAATCGGTCAAAGGTCAAGGTCACAGTGAGGTCAAACATCCAAAAAATGATAACTCGAGAACGGAAGAAGCGACCAATGTCAAATTACACCACGTGATTCAGGAGGGTGGTGGCTCGCACCGATTCGATTTTGGTCAAAATCGGTCAAAGGTCAAGGTCACGGTGAGGTCAAACATCCAAAACATTCGATTTTTGATGGTTTGGGACAGAATTATCGCAGAAACTTCTAGTTTACGTCGCTACCTTCTCGAGAGACAGCTTCTATAAGACAAGGTCAGAGGTCAAGTTGACGATTTCGTAAGTACCAGTCTATGACTGCTTGTTACTTACGAAATCTAAAGATTTCGTAAGTATATTGATGCCTTCCGTTTCTGTTTGTTTGTTTGTTTGTTTGTAGGCACGATAACTCGAGAACGGAAGAGGCTACCAATGTGAAATTACACCACGTGATTCAGGAGGGTGATGGCTGGTGCTGATTAGATTTTGGTCAAAATCGGTAAAAGGTAAAGGTCACGGTGAGGTCAAATATTCGATTTTTGATGGTTTGGTACAGATAACTCGAGAACGGAAGAAGCTACCAATGCCAAATTACACCACGTGATTCAGGAGGCTGATGGCTGGTGCTGATTAGATTTTGGTCGAAATCGGTCAAAGGTCAAGGTCACAGTGAGGTCAAATATCCGATTTTTGATGGTTTGCTACAGATAACTCGAGAACGGAAGAAGCAAGCAATGTCAAATTACACCACGTGATTCAGGAGGGTGGTGGCTAGCACTGGTTAGATTTTGGTCAAAATTGGTCAAAGGTCAAGGTCACGGTGAGGTCAAACATCCAAAACATTCAATTTTTGATGGTTTGGTACAGAATCATCGTACAAACTTCTCGTTTGCATCGCTACCTTCTCGAGAGACAGCTTTTATTAGACAAGGTCAGAGGTCAAGTTGACAATTTCGCAAGTACCAGTCTATGACTGCTTGTTTGTTTGTTTGTAGGCACGACAACTCGAGAACGGAAGAAGCTACCAATGTCAAATTACACCACGTGATTCAGGAGGGTGATGGCTAGTGCTGATTAGATTTTGGTCAACATCGGTCAAAGGTCAAGGTCACAGTGAGGTCAAATATTCAATTTTTGATGGTTTGGTACAGATAACTCGAGAACGGAAGAAGCTACCAATATCAAATTACACCACGTGATTCAGGAGCATGATGGCTAGTGCTGATTAGATTTTGGTCAACATCGGTCAAAGGTCAAGGTCACAGTGAGGTCAAACATCCAAAACATTCGATTTTTGATGGTTTGGGACAGAATCATCGCAGAAACTTCTAGTTTGCGTCGCTACCTTCTCGAGAGACAGCTTTTATAAGACAAGGTCAGAGGTCAAGTTGACGATTTCGTAAGTACCAGTCTATGACTGCTTGTTACTTACGAAATCTAAAGATTTCGTAAGTATATTGATGCCTTCCGTTTCTGTTTGTTTGTTTGTTTGTAGGCGCGATAACTCGAGAACGGAAGAGGCTACCAATGTCAAATTACACCACCTGATTCAGGAGGGTGATGGCTGGTGCTGATTAGATTTTGGTCAAAATCGGTCAAAGGTCAAGGCCACAGTGAGGTCAAATATTCGATTTTTGATGGTTTGGTACAGATAACTCGAGAACGGCAGAAGCTACCAATGTCAAATTACACCACCTGATTCAGGAGGGTGATGGCTCATGCTGATTAGATTTTGGTCAAAATCGGTCAAAGGTCAAGGTGACAGTGAGGTCAAACATCCAAAAAATAACTCGAGAACGGAAGAAGCGACCAATGTCAAATTACAGCACGTGATTCAGGATGGTGATGGCTCGTGCTGATTAGATTTTGGTCAAACTTGGTCAAAGGTCAAGGTCACAGTGAGGTCAAACATCCAAAACATTCGATTTTTGATGGTTTGGTACAGAATCATCAAAGAAACTTCTGGTTTGCGTCGCTACCTTCTCTCGAGACATCTTTTATTGGACAAGGTCAGAGGTCAAGTTGACGATTTTGAAAGTACCAGTCTATGACTGCTTGTTTGTTTGTATGTTTGAAGGCACGATAACTCGAGAACAGAAGAAGCTACAAATGTCAAATTACACCAAGTGATTCAGGAGGGTGATGGCAAGTGCTGATTATATTTTGGTCGAAATCGGTCAAAGGTCAAGGTCACAGTGAGGTCAAATATCCGATTTTTGATGATTTGCTACAGATAACTCGAGAACGGAAGAAGCAACCAATGTCAAATTACACCACGTGATTCAGGAGGGTGGTGGCTAGCACTGGTTAGATTTTGGTCAAAATCGGTCAAAGGTCAAGGTGAGATCAAACATCCAAAACATTCGATTTTTGATGGTTTGGTACAGAATCATCGTAGAAACTTCTCGTTTGCGTCGCTACCTTCTCGAGAGACAGCTTTTATTAGACAAGGTCAGAGGTCAAGTTGACGATTTCGCAAGTACCAGTCTATGACTGCTTGTTTGTTTGTTTGTAGGCACGACAACTCGAGAACGGAAGAAGCTACCAATATCAAATTGCACCACGTGATTCAGGAGCGTGATGGCTCGTGCTGATTAGATTTTGGTCAACATCGGTCAAAGGTCAAGGTCACAGTGAGGTCAAATATTCGATTTTTGATGGTTTGGAACAGATAACTCGAGAACGGAAGAAGCCACCAATGTCAAATTACACCACGTGATTCAGGAGGGTGATGGCCAGCGCTGATTCGATTTTGGTCAACATCGGTCAAAGGTCAAGGTCACAGTGAGGTCAAATATTCGATTTTTGATGGTTTGGTACAGATAACTCGAGAACGGAAGAAGCCACCAATGTCAAATTACACCACGTGATTCAGGAGGGTGCTGACTTGCGCTGATTAGGTTTTGGTCAAAATCGGTCAAAGGTCAAGGTCACAGTGAGGTCAAACATCCAAAAAATGATAACTCGAGAACGGAAGAAGCTTCCAATGTCAAATTACACCACGTGATTCAGGAGGGTGGTGGCTAGCGCTGATTAGATTTTGGTCAAAATCGGTAAAAGGTCAAGGTCACAGTGAGGTCAAATATTCGATTTTTGATGGTTTGGTACAGATAACTCGAGAACGGAAGAAGCTACCAATGTCAAATTACACCACGTGATTCAGGAGGGTGTTGGCTAGCGCTGATTAGATTTTGGTGAAAAATCGGTCAAAGGTCAAGGTCACAGTGAGGTCAAACATCCAAAACATTCGATTTTTGATGGTTTGGTATAGAATCATCGTAGAAACTTCTGGCTTGCGTCGCTACCTTCTCCAGAGACAGCTTTTATTAGACAAGGCCAGAGGTCAAGTTGACGATTTCGTAAGTACCAGTCTATGACTGCTTGTTTGTTTGTTTGAGTGTTTGTTTGTTAATTACGAAATCTTTAGATTTCGTAAGTATATTGATGACTTCCGTTTCTGTTTGTTTGTTTGTTTGTTTGTTTGAAGGCACGATAACTCGAGAACGGAAGAAGCTACCAATGTCAAATTACATCACGTGATTCAGGAGGGTGATGGCTAGTGCTGATTAGATTTTGGTCAAAATTCGGTAAAAGGTCAAGGTCACAGTGAGGTCAAACATCCAAAACATTCGATTTTTGATGGTTTGGTACAGAATCATCGTGGAAACTTCTGGTTTGCGTCGCTACCTTCTCTGGAGACAGCTTTTATTAGACAAGGTCAGAGGTCAAGTTGACGATTTCGTAAGTACCAGTCTATGACTGCTTGTTTGTTTGTACGTTTGAAGGCACGATAACTCGAGAACAGAAGAAGCTACAAATGTCAAATTACACCAAGTGATTCAGGAGGGTGATGGCAAGTGCTGATTATATTTTGGTCGAAATCGGTCAAAGGTCAAGGTCACAGTGAGGTCAAATATCCGATTTTTGATGATTTGCTACAGATAACTCGAGAACGGAAGAAGCAACCAATGTCAAATTACACCACGTGATTCAGGAGGGTGGTGGCTAGCACTGGTTAGATTTTGGTCAAAATCGGTCAAAGGTCAAGGTGAGATCAAACATCCAAAACATTCGATTTTTGATGGTTTGGTGCAGAATCATCGTAGAAACTTCTCGTTTGCGTCGCTACCTTCTCGAGAGACAGCTTTTATTAGACAAGGTCAGAGGTCAAGTTGACGATTTCGCAAGTACCAGTCTATGACTGCTTGTTTGTTTGTTTGTAGGCACGACAACTCGAGAACGGAAGAAGCCACCAATGTCAAATTACACCACGTGATTCAGGAGGGTTATGGCTAGCGCTGATTAGATTTTGGTCAACATCGGTCAAAGGTCAAGGTCACAGTGAGGTCAAATATTCGATTTTTGATGGTTTGGTACAGATAACTCGAGAACGGAAGAAGCCACCAATGTCAAATTACACCACGTGATTCAGGAGGGTGCTGACTTGCGCTGATTAGGTTTTGGTCAAAATCGGTCAAAGGTCAAGGTCACAGTGAGGTCAAATATTCGATTTTTGATGGTTTGGTACAGATAACTCGAGAACGGAAGAAGCTTCCAATGTCAAATTACACCACGTGATTCAGGAGGGTGGTGGCTAGCGCTGATTAGATTTTGGTCAAAATCGGTAAAAGGTCAAGGTCACAGTGAGGTCAAATATTCGATTTTTGATGGTTTGGTACAGATAACTCGAGAACGGAAGAAGCTACCAATGTCAAATTACACCACGTGATTCAGGAGGGTGTTGGCTAGCGCTGATTAGATTTTGGTGAAAAATCGGTCAAAGGTCAAGGTCACAGTGAGGTCAAACATCCAAAACATTCGATTTTTGATGGTTTGGTATAGAATCATCGTAGAAACTTCTGGCTTGCGTCGCTACCTTCTCCAGAGACAGCTTTTATTAGACAAGGCCAGAGGTCAAGTTGACGATTTCGTAAGTACCAGTCTATGACTGCTTGTTTGTTTGTTTGAGTGTTTGTTTGTTAATTACGAAATCTTTAGATTTCGTAAGTATATTGATGACTTCCGTTTCTGTTTGTTTGTTTGTTTGTTTGTTTGAAGGCACGATAACTCGAGAACGGAAGAAGCTACCAATGTCAAATTACACCACGTGATTCAGGAGGGTGATGGCTAGTGCTGATTAGATTTTGGTCAAAATCGGTAAAAGGTCAAGGTCACAGTGAGGTCAAACATCCAAAACATTCGATTTTTGATGGTTTGGTACAGAATCATCGTGGAAACTTCTGGTTTGCGTCGCGACCTTCTCTGGAGACAGCTTTTATTAGACAAGGTCAGAGGTCAAGATTTTCTGGAAAATCCTCTATTTCTCTTTGCCGATGACTCCACCCTCTGCCGTACCATGTGTCATCCCTCAGACCGGCAAGCAGCAGCTTCTTCGCTCACTGCAGATCTGGATAAAATCACAAACTGGTCCAACACGTGGAACATGTCTTTCAATCCACACAAATCTCACACTCTCACTATGTCTCTTCGAAAGGACCGTTTACAAAACCCCCCCATCCACTTTCTCAACAATCCTCTGGAAGAAGTCTTTTCTTTCAAGCTTCTGGGTCTCACTATCTGCCATGACCTTTCCTGGGAAAGTCACATTTCCAACCTTGCCTCAAAAGCCAGTCGCCGACTGGGAATCCTCCGTCGTGCAAAGTCCTTCCTCGGCCCTCTTGAGCTCCTGACCACTTACAAAGCTTTTGTCCGTAGCCTGATGGAGTACTGCTCTCCCCTCTGGGCTGGTGCTCCTGCCTCCCACCTTTCTCAACTTCACACTGTCGAAACCAGGGCTTTTAAGATCATTGGCATCTCCCGCAATGAAGCTGAGTCTTTGGGCCTCTCACTCAATCACCGCAGGTTGGTCGGTGGTCTTTCTGTCTTCTACCGACTCCTCTCCAGCCTTGCCCCCCCTGCTCTCTCTGCGATTTGTCCCAACCACATTTCCACAGGGCGCTCAAGGTCCGCCAACAACCCCCTTCTGGTAAAACTACCAAAATCACGAATCACTGCTCATCTTCACTCTTTCATTCCTCTTTTTTCCCGCCTTTGGAATAAACTTCCTCACTCTATTCTTTCCCATTCTTCCCTCCAGGCTTTCAAAACAGCTGTTCACCACCACCTCTTATCTTCCCCCATCCAAATCCTCGATCTTTTCTACCCCCGATAATCCACCCAACCCCACTTCCTTCAATTCTCCTGCTTTCCTTCCTGAAAGTCCCTGTAATGTCCATCTTCTCCTCGCCATGTTCCCCGTCCCATCCCCATCCCTCTCCCTTCCACAGTTCACCTGTGTCTGTTCCCCAATGTTTTGTCCCTTCCACTCCCGCCCCTCTTGTCTCATGCCTCCTTGCTGTGAGTTGTGTGTTAGCTCTCATACGAGCCTCGACCAAGGTATACAAAAAAAAAAAAAAAAAAAAAAAGTTGACGATTTCGTAAGTACCAGTCTATGACTGCTTGTTTGTTTGTTTGTAGGCACAATAACTCGAGAACGGAAGAAACTACCAATGTCAAATTACACCACGTGATTCAGGAGTGTGATGGCAAGTGGCAAGATGGCAAGATTTTGGTCAAAATCGGTCAAAGGTCAAGGTCACAGTGAGGTGAAATATTCGATTTTTGATGGTTTGGTACAGCTAACTCGAAAACGGAAGAAGCTACCAATGTCAAATTATACCACGTGATTCAGGAGGGTGGTGGCCAGCGCTGATTAGATTTTGGTCACAATCGGTCAATGGTCAAGGTCACAGTGAGGTCAAACATCCAAAACATTCGATTTTTGATGGTTTGGTACAGAATCATCGTGGAAACTTCTAGTTTGCGTCGCTACCTTCTCTGGAGACAGCTTTTATGAGACAAAGTCAGAGGTCAAGTTGACGATTTCGTAAGTACCAGTCTATGACTGCTTGTTTGTTTGTTTGTAGGCACAATAACTCGAGAACGGAAGAAGCTACCAATGACAAATTACACCACGTGATTCCGGAGGGTGATGGCAAGTGGCAAGATGGCAAGATTTTGGTCAAAATCGGTCAAAGGTCAAGGTCACAGTGAGGTCAAATATTTGATTTTTGATGGTTTGGTACAACTAACTCAAAAACGGAAGAAGATTCCAATGTCAAATTTCACCACATGATTCAGGAGGGTGATGGCTAGTGCTGATTAGATTTTGGTCAAAATCGGTCAAAGGTCAAGGTCACAGTGAGGTCAAACATCCAAAAAATGATAACTAGAGAACGGAAGAAGCTACCAATGTCAAATTACACCACGTGATTCAGGAGGGTGTTGGTCAGCGCCGATTAGATTTTGGTCACAATCGGTCAATGGTCAAGGTCACAGTGAGGTCAAACATCCAAAACATTCGATTTTTGATGGTTTGGTACAGAATCATCGTGGAAACTTCTGGTTTGCGTCACTACCTTCTCTAGACAGCTTTTATTAGACAAGGTCAGAGGTCAAGTTGACGATTTCGTAAGTACCAGTCTATGGCTGCTTGTTTGTTTGTTTGTCTGTGTGTTTGTGTGTGTGTGTGTTTGTAGGCACCATAACTCGAGAACGGAAGAAGCTACCAATGTCAAATTAAACCACGTGATTCAGGAGGGTGCTGGGTGGCGCTGATTATTTTTTGGTCAAAATCGGTCAAAGGTCAAGGTCACAGTGAGGTCAAACATAATTCCGTAAATTCATGTGGAGAAACCGAGTATTTTTGCTTTGATCGACGTTACGAGTTCGTTTTAACTTCGATTTTAATTTTGTCTTCGGTTTTTGCGATCGCTTAGGATGCTCAAAAGTTGATTGTAGAAATTCTGGTAAAAATCGGATGTTTGCGACGTTTTAACATTGTATAAAAAATATTTCACTCGCCGCGTCACAGCTCGTCACGTGGTGCAGCGCGCTCGAGCAGACGCGTCGTTGAGTCACGTAAAGGTTTTGCGTGTGCGCGCTGACGGTGTTTAAAAGTCATTTTTTATGCCAATAAGTGTTATCATCGCATGCCTGACTCGCTAAGCCATCAGATTATGTAAAGATTGTTGGTGGATGGCCGAATATTACGGTTTTGTGACTTTGATAAAATAATATAAAATAATTGCGTCGAGAAATGGAGATTTTTTCCTTCGGTCGACGTTACGATTTTTGATGGTTTGGTACAGAATCATCATGGAAACTTCTGGTTTGCATCGCTACCTTCTCTGGAGACAGCTTTTATTAGACAAGGTGAGAGGCCAAGTTGACGATTTCGTAAGTACCAGTCTATGACTGCTTGTTTGTTTGTTTGTTTGTTTGTTTGTTCGTTTATGCATTTCGACCCTGCGGAAACTAGTGCAAACCAAACTTTGCATGGCCTCCTCTTTCATCCAGAGGAATGTTGAGAGCTATGTTTGGAAAAAAAAATTGACCCCAGATAAAACCAGATAATTGGCCTTCAGGCCTCAATCGGGTCTTGCGCTTGTACACTGCATGGGTTTTTCCTGGGAGCCATAGAGTAATATGTATTGTGAAGATCGTATGTTGAGGTTGTCCTGATTTATTGTCAACAAAATAAATTTAATTATCATAGTGTTTACATGTGCACTTGTTATTATAAAGATAGCTTCACACAGGTTTATTGTTACACTTCAATGTCCAGGCTTTGAGTGAGCACATTGCTTATACACTGCCTGGGTTTTTCCAGGATGATCGAGTTATACGTTTTGGGATTGCCATGCAGGAAATATTTAAATACTGTACAAACAATATTTCATTGAATTTCCCCCAGGCAACACTGGATACTTCAGCTAGTATCTATATTATAAAGCAGGACTGTCTGTCTGTCTGTCAATCCCTGAACAACTCCCTCAGTTTTTTGGCTTGCCCCGCAAATTTTTTTTTGTGGAACGTTTTGGGGTCCCAGCGCATGTCCTAAAGGCCCGGTCACACCTTGACGTTTTAGCCAGCGATGGCAACGTATTAAAATGTATGTAAAACGCTGGCTTACGTTGAACTTTTGATGTTTTTTTTTAAAGATTTGGACGTATTCATAGCGACTTGGTCTTATGTATAACGCATTGGTAACGGACACAGAACGTTTCGTTGTGTTATAGATAACTTATACCAACGAATGCTGAACCTGTTGGCGGCCTACACAACCAATGCCCAACGATAGTCTAACTTAGGCATAGCGCGTTGCACGCATCGCCGACAATGTCGTGACGTAGTCTATTAAAAGGCTGACGCACAACGATTCGAATCATAACTGCCGTAGAAATGGAAGTGACAACATCGCAGTCACACCTTGGCAATCTTGCCAGCGTATGCCGACATAAGAAAAATGTGTCTAAAACGTTGGGGCACGTCAAATACGGTATGAGTAAGTTTGGTATACGTGAGTAGAACGCTAAAGCACGCTATCATACGTCGTTGTAAGTAGAGTACGTCAAGAAATTTTAAACATGTTCAAAATTTTACGACGTACTCGGCGTATGACACACGTTCCGCATGCGATGGGGATAAGTTTTACACACGATATGTGGACACTTACACACGTCCACAAAGGCCACTTATAAGCTACTCATAAGTCGAAACACGTCGCGGTAATGTCTTTTTTACGCGAAACTTATTTCTAACTTGTGTTTGACGTGCTTTGAACCAATTCTTTACGTAGTCCCAACACACATCGACGTATGTAGACGTATTCCAATGACGTCTTCCGGTCGACAAAAAAAATAAATTAACGCGTTTCTAGCTTACAACTGCCATATAAAGACGTGTTCCCAGTGGTTTTGGGAATTGGTATATAAAAATGCTGCTCATAAAAGGGGAACCCAACAGTGTTTTCGAGTCCTTTTTGAGTCGATGTCCATGTCAGCAGTAACAGTATCAGTATCAGTATCAGTATTAGTATTAGTATTAGTCGTAGTTTGTTCATGTTGGCAGTAGTAGGTGAGTGTGAGGGGGAGGGTGTGGGTTATGACGGATCGTCCTTGCGTCCGCGTGTCCACGGGAAGGAGTCATCTTTTCACCATTGTTCGAAGTTCTTCGCGGCTAATTTTTTATGGGGCTTTTTCAACAATGAGCTAGAGCTTGTTTTTACGATTTAGGTCTATTCATAACGGGTTGGACAAATGCACAATGAACTAATAATGTGCATAGAGCGCTTTGATTACTTATAGATACGATATACCAACGAATAATTATCGTGAAGCCGGCGTTCACAAACTATGCCCAACGATAGCCTAACTTATCCATATCGTGCGGCAGTTTATCTTTGCCGGTGACGTGGGGTTTGCTATTCATAGGCTGCCACTCAATGATTTAAATGGCTGCATCTCCACTATTGAAAGTAGACGCTTGCGCTCAACAATTGGATTTTTTTTACACTCAACGACTTTTAAACGGTACCACTCAGCTATTTTCATTGTTTACAATGAACGATTTAAATTGCTGTCACTCGCCTTTGTTTTTTGACGCTGGGGTTTTGAAATTTGAAGCGTTTCTTCTGAACGTGTTAAAACGCTCAAACTCGACTATTTTAAATAGACGCTGCCGATGGACAATTGGAATCATAGCCAAGCAAGACATCGAAGTGTGAACATCCTCGTCATGCCGAAGAAAAGTTTGAAGAATGCTGCAAATAAGTGTCCTGGCCGTGGCCATGGACGCCGACGCAAGGACGATCCATTATACCGACGCCTTTCAGCCTATGAGTAACTTAAAAGTAACGTCTGTCGATGTGTGGCAACGATCGCGTAACGTGCCAACAACACGTTAATCATAGGTTAGAAATAAGTTTCGGGTACGCTAAACATTACCTCGGCGTGTCTCAACTTATGATTAACTTACAAGTAGCATGTGTTGACGTCTGTCAACGATCGCAGACCGTGCATACAACTTGTGGCCAGCGTAGCGGAACGTGTGAGTCATACGCCGGCATACGTCGTGAAATTTCAAGCATGAAAAAATTTGAGGACAACCAAAAAGTACAACGTTTAAAGCCAGCGTACAACGACGTATGGCAGTGTTTTTCAGCGTGCTCTCAATGTTATCAAAACTTATCCATAACGTATTCAACGTGTGCCAGCGTTTTAGAAAAAAATTTCAAAAATCGGCATATGTTGGCTAAAACGTCAAGGTGTGACCGGGCCTTAAGGTAGGTGGGACGTTTCATAAATTTCTCAATACAATTATGATTTTCCACCCGTACGAAACTGCTCCCTCTCCGCATGTAAACTGCATTCATGGGGTCGGCATTCACAGTTTCGCCATTTACTGGATGTGAAAACATTCACTGGTTTCGTAATATCAAAATGCAATTGAGATTTTGCATTTCCTCCCGTATGATGCCGATCGATATCCATGTGTGTGTACACATTCGCACATTCAGCAATTATCAATTAACCAATACAAGTGAGATTCTCAGTCTCCACCAATGAGATGCCACAATTTTTTGCTCACATTCACAGGTTCGGCATTCACAGTTTCGCCATTTACCGCGTGCAGAAACATTATATACCCACCTTCTGGTGGGTTCAGCTGCAGTAAGTTTTTTGTCCAAGTCCTTCACAAACCGGCTGTCCATACCCGACATTCGACTGAAAGTGTCACAGGAATGTGGAATCTATTGGTTCATAGTTTAGCATTTGTTTGTTTGCTTTTGGCCTCCCACCCGTATGCAGCACAGGTACCTCGTTAGTTTAATATACTTAAAAAGGAGCCCATTACGTACATGGTAATTGAGGAAGTAGAGCAGTGGTCCCCAACCTTTTGATCCCACGGGCCGCATTCACTACTCCCAAGGATGTTGGGAGCCAGAAAAAAAATTGATGCATTTTATTGAGAAACTTGATACTGAGAAACATTTTCAGAGTCAATGAGAAACTTGATGCATTTGTTTCAGAGTCAATGAGAAATTTGATACTGCTTCTGCTCTCCCAGGATCGAGTTGATGTCGGGCACCAGATGGGAGGAAGCAACACGAAGAGTGTCTTCCAGGTGCATGTCGGACAAGGCATTTCGGTTCTTGTTCTTGGAGTACTTCAGCTTGCTGAAGAACTGCTCGCACAAGTATGTGCTGCCAAACATGGAAAACAACTTCTGGGCATGCTTGATCAGGTTTGGGAAGGTCTGGCGGGGTCGCCCCTGTAGAACTCCTGGAGTTCCTTCACCAGGAACTGGGCCTTGATGTCGATGTCACTCTTCAGCTTGATCAGCTCCTCCTGCAGGTCTGTTGGGGCTTGCAAGGGATCGAATGAGAAGGGCATGGCGAAGATCTTGAAGCTGACTTTGTGCTTGCAGAAGTCTTGGAATCGTTTCTCGAACTCAATCTTCAGATGGGCCACCTCTGTAGCATACCTCTCACCATCAAAAACGGTCTCATCCTCACCGTGCTGGCCCTGCAGAGCAGTGAAGTGGTCGAGTCGGCCAGCACGCAGTTGTGACTCCCACAGCTCCAGCTTGTTCTCGAAGGACTGGATGCAGCCATAGAGGTTGTGGACCAGCTTGCCTCTTCCCTGCATGGAGACGTTGAGGGCATTGAGCTTTTCAGTGATGTCAACGAGGAAGGCGAGGTCATCCAGCCACTGGGAGTCTGAGAAGTTGCCGACTGGCTGGCCCTTCATTCCCAGGAACATGGCCAGCTCGTCCTTCAGCTCAAAGAAGCGCTTCAAAGTGCTGCCCCTGCTCAGCCACCTCACGGCCGAGAAGTACAGGACATCCCCGTAGTTTGCATCAAGCTCCTGCAGCAGCTCCTTGAACTGACGGAGGTTGAGAGCATGTGCACGAATGTAGTTGACATTGCCAATGACCACTCACTGTAAGGCTTTTCAGGTCACGGTGCCGGCCGGCAGTGACATTGTGTAAACCCCTTTAAAATTGCTACATTGAAATGTGTTTTGATTGGAAAGTCCTCGCGGGCCGTAGTATAGGGCTCCGTGGCCGCATGCGGCCTGCGGGCCACAGGTTGGGGACCAATGAAGTAGTGGCTTATAATATCCTCATCTCCATGTTGTATTTTAAATCTGTCAGTAAACAAGTGTTTCTGCAATTTGATAATGTTTATCGATATTCAAAATTTAACCAAAATTTAACCGCCCCACTCGGGGACTGATGTCGTTAAACACCCTTTGTTGTTGTTGTCATTGTTGTATACATTGTCGAGGCTCGTATGAGAGCTAACACACAACGCACAGAAAGGGGGGCATGAGACAAGAGGAGAGGGAAGGACAAAACAGTGTGGAACAGAGACATTAGGAGATCTGTGGAAGGGAGAGGGATGGGGTGGGGAACATGGGGTATACAAGATGGACACCACAGGGACTTTCAGGAAGGAAAGCAGAGAATTTGAAGGAGGTGGGTTTGGGGTGGGTAGAAAAGATCATGGTTTTGGATGGGGGAAGATAGGTGATGGTGAACAGCTGTTTTGAAGGCCTGGAGGGAAGAATGAGATTGAAGAGAGTGTGAGAGTTTATTCCAAGGGTGGGGAAAAAGAGGAATTAAAGAGTGAAGGTGAGCAGTGATTCATGATTTTGGTAGTTTTACCAGAAGAGGGTTGCTGGTGGACCTTGAGCAAGATGCCAGACTGTATCTAAAGCACAATATATGTCGAGAGAGACGGCCCGGATCTCACATCTGACATTGAGGGCCTCCATCCATTGTTGGGAGAGTAGAAGCAGTATGTGCAAAGTAGAGTGACCTGGTCTGAATCTGAGTTGGTGATCAGAGATGAGGCCATTGGAGAAAAGGAAGGATTTCGTATCAACTGCGATGATGGATTCCATGACCTTGCTTATGATTAGAAGTAAGCAAAGTCTGTAATTCAGAGGATCTGGTTTTTTTCCCCACCTTTCTATGTAATTCAGTAATGTTGGCTGACTTCTGAGCAGATGGAATATGACCTAGGGCAAGCTATAGGGTGAAAATGGGAGAGATAGGATGTGCAAGAGCAGCAGCGCAGGTTTTTAGGACGTGTGAGCTGATGCCATCTGGTCCAGTTGCAGAATCGGAGTTGAGGGTTGCCAGCATCTTCACCTTCTCAGGTGCAAAAGACACATCAGGAGCAGTTGGGTGTGACTGGGAAGGGTGGTAACAGAGAGTGAGGGGTTGGGGACACAAGATTTTGAAGCAAACAGAATTGAGGCATTCAGCCTTCTCACGAGCGGAGGTCGGCTGTGGTGCTATTTGAAGGGTGGCACACTCCAGAGACAGACTAAACAAGGTGTCAAAAGGTTTTAGAGGAGGGAGACAAGTTTGCAAATTCATTATTGTGGTTGGACAGTTTTCTGGCTCTCCTGAGTGAATACACACTTGTTGCGGACTTTGTAGAATGATGTGAGGTTGCTTTCAGTCGGATTTGCATTCCAGGAGGAGAATGCAAGTTATTTCGAGACAACTGCCTCACCACATGATTCAGTGCACCATGGGTGTGAGGATGGGTGTGATAACTTAAGATGAGATTGGAGGCATTAGGGCAATGCTGCCAGGGAGAGCAGGTTTCTGTGGAAGAATTCCCAGAATTAGTTAATATCATGGGCGGTAGATTTTGGAGA
Source organism: Eptatretus burgeri (assembly GCF_056783735.1). Lineage (NCBI taxonomy): Eukaryota > Metazoa > Chordata > Myxini > Myxiniformes > Myxinidae > Eptatretus > Eptatretus burgeri. The sequence goes on from NC_140969.1 coordinate 92,853,039, forward strand.
CCAGTCCTGAAGAGAGATGGCTGCTTGCAGTCCCTGCCAATTTGCCTGATTGAACTGCCAGACTCACCAGTGAAGCTTTTCTCTGAGAATGGCTGGAGTGATGTTGACCTTCACAAGCACATGCTCAGATGAGCCAATTGGAGCAGAGGGAAGAGCACAAGACATTGGCAGGGAAGTTTGTCTTAACCAAATCCAGAAGGGAAGGTTTGCCATTGGGAGAAATCCAGGTCAGAAAGTTCACAGATTGAGTTAGTTCCATAGTCACAGAAATCCTTTGCTGAAGTGCCATGGCTGGTGAGAAAGGCACTTAGCCAATTAGCATGGTGACAATGTATATCACCAAATACTTCTGGAGGTTTATCATGGAATGTAGTCATCATTTCTCCATTTTTTTTCTCTCACTCTATCTCTCTCACTCACTCAGAGCAATGAGCCAGATAGAATTAATCTTTGTATACCATCCATCCTAAGGTCCACATCGCAATTTGCTATTGCAACATCGGTCTGTGCAACAGGCCCCAATTATATATTAAGCTGTAACCATGTTATATAATCGATGGATTTTTGACCCTCTCCACAATCTAAAGGTACAACAATTAAATCGTAATTGACTCCCTACTGGATGTTTTCAAGTAAAGTCAACCATGTATCATATACAGTGGGGAGAACAAGTATTTGATACACTGCCGATTTTGCAGGTTTTCCCACTTACAAAGCACGTAGATGTCTGTAATTTTTATCATAGGTACACTTCAACTGTGAAAGACGGAATCTAAAACAAAAATCCTGAAAATCACATTGTATTATTTTTAAATAATTCATTTGCATTTTATTGCATGAAATAAGTATTTGATCACCTACCAACCAGTAAGAATTCTGGCTCTCTCAGACTTGTTAGTTTTGTCTTTAAGAAGCCCTCCCATTCTCCAATCATTACCTGTATTAACTGCACCTGTTTGAACTCGTTATCTGCATAAAAGACAGCTGTCCACACTCAATCAATCAGACTCCAACCTCTCCACAATGGGCAAGACCAGAGAGCTGTCTAAGGACATCAGGGACAAAATTGTAGACTTGCACAAGGCTGAGATAGGCTACAGGACAATAGGCAAGCAGCTTGGTGAGAAGGCAACAACTGTTGGCGCAATTATTAGGAAATGGAAGAAGTTCAAGATAACAGTCAATTTCCCTCGGTCTGGGGCTCCATGCAAGATCTCACCTCGTGGAGCCTCAATGATCGTGAGAAAGATGAGGGATCAGCCCAGAACTACACCGCAGGACCTGGTCAATCACCTGAAGAGAGCTGGGACCACAGTATCAAAGAAAACCATAAGTAACACACTACACCGTCATGGATTGAAATCCTACAGCGCACGCAAGGTCCATCTGCTCAAGTCAGCGCATGTCCAGGCCCGTCTGAAGTTTGCCAATGACCATCTGGATGATCCAGAGGAGGAATGGGAGAAGGTCATGTGGTCTGATGAGACAAAAATAGAACTTTTTGGTTTAAACTCCACTCGCCGTGTTTGGAGGAAGAAGAAGGATGAGTACAACCCCAAGAACACCATCCCAAGCGTGAAGCATGGAGGTGGAAACATCATTCTTTGGGGATGCTTTTCTGCAAAGAGGACAGGACGATTGCATCGTATTGAGGGGAGGATGGATGGGGCCATGTATCGCGAGATCTTGGCCAACAACCTCCTTCCCTCAACAAGAGCATTGAAGATGGGGCGTGGCTGGGTCTTTCAGCATGAGAACGACCTGAAACACACAGCCAGGGCAACTAAGGAGTGGCTCCGTAAGAAGCATCTCAAGGTCCTGGAGTGGCCTCGCCAGTCTCCAGACCTGAACCCAATAGAAAATCTTTGGAGGGAGCTGAAAGTCTGTGTTGCCCAGCGACAGCCCCGAAACCTAAAGGATCTGGAGAAGATCTGTATGGAGGAGTGGGCCAAAATCCCTGCTGCAGTCTGTGCAAACCTGGTTAAGAACTTTCGGAAACGCCTGATCTCTGTAATTGCAAACAAAGGTTTCTGTACCAAATATTAAGTTCTGTTTTTCTGATGTATCAAATACTTATTTCATGCAATAAAATGCAAATTAATTATTTTAAAATCATACAATGTGATTTTCAGGATTTTTGTTTTAGATTCCATCTTTCACAGTTGAATTGTACCTATGATAAAAATTACAGACCTCTACGTGCTTTGTAAGTGGGAAAACCTGCAAAATCGGCAGTGTATCAAATACTTGTTCTCCCCAGTGTGTGTGTGTGTGTGTGTGTGTGTGTGTGTGTGTGTGTGTGTGTGTGTGTGTGTGTGTGTGTGTGTGTGTGTGTGTGTGTGTGTGTGTGTGTGTGTGTGTGTGTGTGTGTGTGTATGTGTGTATATATATATATATATATATATATATATATATATATATATATATATATATATATATATATATATATATATATATATATATATATATATATATATATATATATCAATGGATTTTTGATCCCATGCCATCCACTTCCCCTCCAGCATGCAGTCTCAAACATGAGACCCTGACCATTTAGGTGTTCTTTGCTGTGTATAACCATCGATGGATAAATGAACAGGAATTGTATTCTCACCATGCCCATGGCACATACATATATATTGTTATATATCTCCTCTGGCCTCGGAGTGTAAATTTTCTGCAACACTTAAATTGACCACATGTGGGACATCAAGCATGATAATTGTTGATTAGAATTGCGTATCTGTTTATCATCTGTCGCTCGCCTTCCCACACGTTCACGTCCAATGTTATTGTGCATGTCATGTTTGGTTTGCATCCAAACATATGAAATACAGCACTTGTTTATCCAAATTGGATCACGTTATGTTATACTACAGTGACGAGATGCAGATAATGTGAAGAGATGCAGACTACTACTGGCATTCCAATGCTGGCGGTGTGGCAAAGGAGATTCACCATGTGCTCGTTGATGGTCGCTGGAGGATGATCCAGAACTGCAGGGTCTACCAGAGTGCTCAGTTCCTCAATACTGACCACCAGCTTGTTCGAGCATCTCTTAAGTTTCAGCTTCAATCTAGGAGAATGGGACCATCCCAGCCAAGGCTCGATGTTGGCAAGCTCAAGGATGAGAGGGTAACTGAGGAGTTTGCGAACAGGCTGAGTGGAGATTTGAGGGGTCTGGGTTTTTTGGGGGATCCCGAAGAGTTGTGGAGTACCTTCAAGACCACCATCCTTGACGTTGCCGGTGGATGTCTTGGAACTCAACAGAGGGTGAAGAATAATTTTGTCTCTCAAGGGACACTGGATACCATTGCCCAGTCGCAGGGCCAAGCTGAATTGCAGAGCTGCACTGTTCAGGGAGATGAGGCATAAAACTGTATGTGCATCAAGGGTGGACAAGGAGGCCTATGTGCGAGGAATCTGTGAAGGAGTAGAGCATCACCTGTGGTCAAGTGATTCTCGACCTGTTTACAGGGGAATTCACGAATTGCGTTCATCCAAGCCCGTCCTTCGGTGTACTGCAGTTAAAGCAGAGGGTGGTGGGCTTTTGACAGAGGAGTCCAAAGTGAAGGCCCGCTGGGCCGGTTACTTTGAGCGGCTGCAACAGGCTGATCCACCAGCTGTTGAGTTGGGTGTCAGGGGTGTTACTATCCCTATTGCTGACCCTCCAATCAACTGTGGTCCACCTTAGTTTGTGGAAACACAGGCTTCGGTGAGCCGGTTGAAATGGGGTGAAGCTCCTGGGATCTGTGGCATCCATGCTGAACTTCTCAAGGCTGGTGGATATGTTGCACTTGTGTCGTTGCATGCAGTACTGTGCTCTGCCTGGAACACAGGCATCATCCCAACTGACTGGAAGAGAGGTCTTGTTGTCCTGCTCTGGAAAGGGAAGGGTGATCGTCAAGACTGCAACAACTACCGAGGGGTGACGCTGCTCTCAGTGTCGGGCAAGGTCTTTGCTCGGATAATTTTTGAGAGGATCTGCCACCATCTGCTTGACCACCAGTGTCCAGAGCAGTCAGGCTTTACACCAAAGACATCAACAATTGATTGTTTCCTTGCTATTCGGGTCCTCACCAAAAGCAGACGAGAGTTTAGGCAGGGGCTGCTTGCAGCCTATGTTGATATCCATCAAGCGTTTGATTCAGTGAATCAGGATGCCCTCTGGAGGATTCTTGGTCTTCGTGGGGTGCCACCAAAACTGATAAATCTGATGTCTGAACTCTACTCTGGTACTGAGAGTGCTGTGAGATGTGGTGATACCATCTCCGACTTCTTTCCAGTTGTTACTGGAGTTTGTCAGGGGTGTGTACTGGCCCCCACACTTTTCAGCACTTGTATGGACTGGATTCTGCGGAGGATGTCAGAGAGATCAAGCTGCGGTGCATTGTTTGGGAATGTCAAGATCTCTGACCTTGATTTCGCAGTCATCTTTGCGGAGACTCTAGATATCATTATGGTGGCCCTCGATGTGCTGAATGAGGAGTCAGAGCTGCTGGGATTATGGGTTTCCTGGGTCAAAACTAAGATCCAGGCTTTCAATGACATATTGGATGCTGCTATCCTGTCTGTACCTGTTTGTGGTGAGGATGTTGAGGTCACGGAGAGATTCGCTTGCCTTGGCAGTGATATTCATGTCTCTGCTGGCTGTGAGCTGGAGGTCAACAAACGTCTGGATCGGGCCTGGGGAGTCATGGATTCATTGGATCATGGGATGTGGCGCTACCGGTACCTGTGCGGGAGGACGAAAGTCCGAGTCTTCGGGTCCTTGGTGCTTCCAGTCTTGCTCTATGGATGTGAAACTTGGACTGACCAGGGATCTGAGACGGAGACTTAATTCCTTTGGTACCAGGTCTCTTCGGGGAATCCTTGGCTATCGCTGATGGGACTGTGTCCAACGAGCGGTTGCTGAGAGAGACTCAAATGAGATTTGTTGCCTGCATAGTCCATGAGCATCAGCTGTGGCTGCATGGGCATGCGGCTCGTTTTCCTGACGCTGATCCTGCTCACTAGATTCTCTGAGCAAGGGAGCCTCGTGAGTGGAGGAGGCCAATGGGCCGACCACATGCCTCATGGTTGCAGCAGGTTGATCAGCATCTCAAGGAGATGGGGATGGGCCAGGCCTCTGCCTGGGGGATGGCCAGATGGAGGCCCCTGGAGTACCGGTGGAAAGCGGACGCAGCAACGAGCTGTTCCAGCACATGCTCCCATACCTGACCCAACCTGGTCTAGGAGTGTAAATTTTCTGTAACACTTCAATTGACCACATGTGGGACATCAAGCATGTTAATTGTTGATTAGAATTGCGTATCGGTTTAGCATCTGTCACTCGCCTTCCCACACGTTCACGTCCTATGTTTTTATTGTGCATGTCATGTTTGGTTTGCACCCAAACATCTTAAATACAGCATTTGTTTATCCAAATTGGATCAGGTTATGTTATACTACAGTGACGAGATGCATATTACGATGACCAATTAGCGATTTTAGTTGCAGCTGCAACACCGATAAAGCAAGCAATAACACACAAACCAAAAAAGATATTCTGATTGGCTACTCTAAAATAAGACAGTTTTGTGTGATTCTGCTGGCCAACCTTCTGATCTTCTTGGGCTTTAATAATATCTTCAGATTTTTCCAGCAGCCATTGCCCGATATGCTCCAGTGAAGCCGTGATCTCATTTATCAGAGTGAATGCAAAATCTGAAATGCTTTCTTCATTCTAGGCGAAGGGCAAATGAACCACAAAATAAATTATCAAATGCAATCGCAAATTATCACAGCCTTCAATTTGAACTTGCTCTCTCTTACACATTACGAAAGGTTGTAAAAATTATCACAGCCTTCAATTTGACCTTGCTCTCTCTTGGACATTAAGAAAGGTTGTAAAAATTATCACAGTCACCTGTAAATGTCTCCACGATGGAATACTCAACTATGTGAAGGCTAGTGTAGGCACACAATATCAACAATCCATTTCATCAACTAAAAGTATCAATGTTTTATCAACCAAAAGTTTGATTCCATGAAGTAATGCCCCCCTACTCCCCCCCCCCCCGGTGCCTTTCTCCCACTCCCCTTACTCTCGTTCTTCCCAGCGTCCTATTGTCCTCCAGGTTTCTCTATTTTGTCCCTCTACCTTGATGTTGGTGGTATCTCTCCCTATTTCTACTGTCTTTTTTGTTCTATTACATCCTGGTCCATATTGTATGTATTCAAACTCCTCCCCGAGCCTCAACCACACACACACACACACACACACACACACACACACACACACACACACACACACACACACACACACACACACACACACACACACACACACACACACACACACACACACACACACACACACACACACACACACACCTTGCTACAGTTGCCTACCATCTTCACTTATGGGAAATTCACTCATTAGCATAAGACACAAAATGAAGTAGGAATATAATCTTCCTAATTTGCTTTCTTAACAGATGAACTGCTGCTTAAGGCCCAGTCACACCTTGACGTTTTAGCCAGCTTATGCCGATTTTTGCAAAAATTTGTGTAAAACGCTGGTACACGTCGAATACGTTATGGTTACGTTAGTATATGTTAAGACCACGCTGAAAAACACTGCCATAAGTGGTAGTACGCTGGCTTTAAACGTTGAACTTTTGGGTTTTCTTCAAATTTTTTCATGCTTGAAATTTTACGACGTATGCCGGCGTATGACTCACACGTTCCGCTACGCTGGCCATAAGTTGTAGGCACGTTATGCGATCGTTGACACACGTTGAAACATGTTACTTGTAAGTTATTCATAAGTCGAAACCCGTGGAGGTAATGTTTAGCGTACCCGAAACGTATTTCTAACCTATGAGTCCGTTTTGTAAGCGCGCTACACGAACGCTGTTCACACTTTGCAACACGTTACTTGAAAGTACTACTACTACTACTACTACCAACATCGACATCACTAAATTCTCTCGAACTACTACTACTACTACTACCACTGCTAGTGACATTGACATCTACTCAACATGGAGCCTGGAACACTGACGGGTTCCTCTTGTGAAGACCATTTGTATGGTCCAATTTGTACCAATTCCCCTAAACGCTGCCAATACGCCAATATACGGTAGCTGTAAGTTCGAAACACGTTAATTACCTTCGCATTCTGCGAAAGGTTATGTTTTGGTCGGCGTGTATTTATTTATTACCTTCGTATTCTGCGAAAGGTTATGTTTTGGTCGGCGTGTATTTATTTATTTGTAATCTTGTGATTCGTATAACTCAAAAAGTATTAAACCGAATTGCATGAAATTTGGTGGGATGATTGGTTATTAGCCAGGAAGCATTCGATTAGATTTTGGGATCGTTCGGGTCAAAGGTCAAGGTCAAGGTCACAAAAAGGTCAAAATCGTCTTTTTACGAATAACACGGTCAATTTTTATTAAATTTGCATGCAACTAACGCCAAAATGTTCAGAATTCAACGCCTCATCTTGTGATATGCAATATGACACAATGACGCCCATACTCTTGTTTATTTATTTATTACCTTCGCATTCTGCGAAAGGTTATGTTTTGGTCGGCGTGTATTTATTTATTTATAATCTTGTGATTCGTATAACTCAAAAAGTATTAAACCGAATTGCATAAAATTTGGTGGGATCATTGGTTATTAGCCAGGAAGCATTCGATTAGATTTTGGGATCGTTCGGGTCAAAGGTCAAGGTCAAGAAAAGGTGGTCAAAATCGTCTTTTTACGATAACACGGTCAATTTTTATTCAATTTGCATGCAACTAACGCCAAAATGTTCAGAATTCAACATGACACAATGACGCCCATACTCTTGTTACCGGTTAGGGGTCAAAGGTCAGGGGGGGTCACGACCTTGAAAAATATGCGGTTTTTGTCATAACGCGGTCAATTCTTGTCCGCTTTACATGAACCCAGCACCAAAATGTTCAGAATTTAATGCCCAATCTTGTGACACAATGACGTCATAACACATGTCACCAGTTGGGGTAAAATGTCGGGGGGGGGTCATGCCCTTGAAAAATATGCGGTTTTCGGCATAACTCAGTCAATTCTTATTCGATTTGCATGAAACCAGCATCAAACGAGATTTCCTTCTCTTGTTGAAACGTTGTATTCACCGAGCTTGCGAGTGAAGACTCGCCAAAACGACGCGAGTTGATTGTTGTTTAGTCCGTAGCCCCCGAAAGTCGGGGGGGGTCATGACATTATAGATATGTGGTTTGTGTCATAAGACCATTCATATGAAACCAGTTCCCTACACTCATACCAAGAACAAAAAAAGTAGTGGCGGCGAAGGTATGCGCTCTATGAGTGCCCGTTCTAGTGAAGTTCTGTGGTCGTCCGGAAGACGTCAATCAAATTTGTCTGCATACGCCAATGTGCGTTTGAGATACGTTACACATAGGTTCAAAGCACGCTATTCATAGGTTCAAAGCAAGCTACTAATATGTTCAAAGCACGATACTCGTAGGTTAAAAATTAAGTTCCGGGTATGCTAAACATTACCTCGACGTGTTTCGACTTATGAGTAACTTACAAGGAACGTGTGGCCGACGTGTGTAAACGATTGCGGAGCGTGCCGAGAACTTACGCCAACGTATGCGGAACTTGTGAGCCATACGTTGAGTACGTCGTAAAATTTTCAGCATGCTTGAAATTTCACTACGTACTATACGCACCACGTAATATGCCAGCGTACTTCATTGTTTTTCATCGTGCCGCTAACGTATTGTTGTGGTTGACGAAATTCACAAACCACCATTCAGGTCCCTTAGGTGAGATATCTCTGTAAGTATATGTGTAGTTAGGCCCAAACCCGTTGTCTAGAGGGAATAAATGTCATTCACTCGGGCTGCGACTCTTCAGGATAGCCGTTTTTCTTTTACTATCTTTATTTTGGACCAGCCGCCATTATTACCACCACCAACCACGTCTCAACAGCCATCACACAACAACCACCAACCACAACGCCGCTTCACAACAACAACCACCAACCACAACGCCGCTTCACAACAACAACCACCAACCACAACAACAACCACCAACCACAACGCCGCTTCACCACAACCGCCACGACCTTTACCGTCACAACTCGCCACCATCGCATCCACACCATCTCGCGCCACTCGTGGGCGCCGATGCTGGACTCGTGCGGGGCGCGCACCGAGCAGCGGGTTCAGAGACATCACAGACTTTCCGCAGAAAAACGGATCAAAAACGACTCACGCCCACTTTTGTTCCGTCCAATCGGTGAGCGAGGGGCGATTTGGCCCCGCCTCCAGGGCGTTGGAGGGCGGTCGCTATATGCAAATTCATGGATCAAAAAGCATTCACGCCCACTTTTCCTCGGTCCAATGGGGAGCCAGCAAGAGAGGTGAAGGGTCGGAGGCAGAGGGTCAAGGGTGAAAAGAGCGAAGCCACGGGGCTTATAAAAACGGCTGCGTTCGTCAGTCAAGTTGAGTTCAGTTGGAAGTTGAGTTGAGTGTGCGGAGTTCAAGAGAGTCGTCGGTGGAGCTGGAAAGAAGTGGTACTAGTCAGAGTGAAAAGGACGGAGCTGTGGAGAGGTGACGGTGGCGAAGGCGGAGGAGGGGGTGCTCGCGTCGGTGCCGGGAGCTGCACACCAGAGAGGCCGTTGTGAGTTCGGAGGGGAGAAGTCAAGAGTGAAGAGTTGGGACGAGCCAAGAGAGGAGACGGAGAGGGCGATTAGACGGAGCTGTGGAGAGGTGGCGACGGCGAAGGCGGACGAGGGGGTGCTCGCGTCGGTGCCGGGAGCTGCACAGGGAGAGGCCAGCAACGCGCCCGAGGTCGAGGAGGAGACGCTCGCCGCGGGACCCGAGACAGGGTGATATCCTCCTTCCCCCGAGCATCAGCAACCCCCTCCTGTTTCCCCCCCGCGCTGAGATAGTGCGACAAAGGGGGCCCCTTTTCCCACCCCCTACCAGACACTGTCCGCGAGGCCCGCGGAGTTGAGGCACCACCGCCACTTCGCGTCTCATCATCAGACGGGTAGGCCCGACCCGGTCTCGGCCCCAGGCCCGCCTCATCTTTGAGGGGGTTCTCTTTTCTTTTGCTTTGGGAATATGTGTTGTCGGCGCCGTCTGTGAAGTAAAATTGTATAAGTGTTGCCGTGTGCCCGGTAGTCGGTTAGATCTGCATTGTTGCATTTGCTTTTTGTGTAATATTGCATTGTCTTCTTCTTTTACATGTGCTTTTGGTGGAATTGTATATGTGTGCTTTCCGTTCATCGCGAAATAAATGTGCTTATTGTTGAACAGTTTTCCCGCTTCGCTTCGTCATTTCTTCCATTGAATCTCCATCTTGCTTCACGTAAAGGGTTGGTCATGGGCTGAAACGCCCGATAATTAATCGAACCGTCGAGGCCGACGAATAACACCGCTCGGTTATCCCGATAGTACGGAACGGGTCGCTTAAAGTGGCCCGTGTCCGAAGTCGACCTGCGGCGAGGTGCGATCGCCTGGTCTACCCTCCGTGTGGGTACTTAGGTAGGTCGAATTTGGCGAGCAACCCTATCCCACGCGGGGGCCGATTGGCACGATCGTGGTGAGACTGAAAGGTCCACCCGTGACTGGTTCCCGGCGTTAGTCCGAGAGGGTCACGACTGGATTGTCCGTCCGGTGGGCGACGTGCCGCGATTCGAGTTACGTGGCCGTCCGCACGCCGGCGGGCGCGAATCCGCAACACTGGTGTCAGGTCGTGCGATATAAACTCATCGCCCTCCTCGCGGCACTAGTATCGGAGAACAGGAAAACGGGCTCTCCTGTCTCCGGCTAAATTCACGGGAATCGGTCCAGGGGTGAGAGGAGCGACCCCCGATTACCTCCAAATTACGAGCGAGCTAAATTAACCCTTTAAGAGAAGCAAGATGGCGTCTCAAGGCGAGCGGGAGCCGGGGGTATTAGAAATGGATGTAGAATGTGTAGAATCCATGGCTCAGGATGAAATCCCCGTGCAGGAAATGTTGGTTGTACAGGAAAACGAACTCGCCCAACTGAACTCAGAGCCCGAAATGGGTGCGGCAGCGGCCGCGGTGTATGACACCTCCCCTCCCCCTCTCCACCAAAACCCTTCCCCAACCCCTGCCGAAACGGCTCACCCAAGCGCACCCGACATGGCCCAGCTATGCGCCATGCTGGCGGAAATGACAGCGAACATGATCAAGCAAATGAACGAAAAGATGGATACATACACAAATGAAATGAAAAACGAAATGAAAGGCATGAACGAAAAGATGAACGGAATGGAAACAAACATGAAGGAAGAAACGAAAAAGCTCCGGGGTGAGACGCAGAACATGGGCCGAAGCCTGCAGGCGGGCATGAAGGCAGTGACCAGGGAGCTAAAAATGGCGACTCCACGTGTAGGAACGAACGAGCTGGGAGGGGGTGCAACGGCTGACAGGCCCGCGGTGGAGGCGGGTGACAAAATAATTCGGGGGGCGTGTTGGGCGAGGGTCGTGACGATGACCGAAAGGGAAAAATTAAATGGGGAGACCAAAACGTGTGAGACGAGACACGAGGTGACGACAAAGGAAATAATAATAGTTGAGACAAGGGAGGTAAAGGGTGAAGAGGTGACTGAGTTGGCAGAGACACGGGAGATGGGAACGATAGAGGGAAGACTGCACGATGAAGACGGGGTAAGTGACGCACACACACACGGAGGTAGTGGAGGACAATGGGGGTGAGCTGGTGGACTGGGTGGAGACCCAGTGCGAGCAGCTGGATGGCCTCCTCCAGGAACGAGGGGACGGAGTATGCCCGCTTGAGGCGAGTCACGACCAGGTGAGTTCGGTCGTGCTTCACGAGTTCGAGGGGAGGAGTGCTGTGGACAGGTGCACGGAGAGCTTGGGGGGTATAGAGGCCCCGGAGACCCTTGTGGGGACACAAATCCCCAGTGTAGTTGTCCCTGTGTGTGTGGTGCAAGGTGTGAGTGCGTCCCCGTGTGTGGAAGCGCCCCCGTGTGTGAGTGGTGTGGTGGCGATGGTGCCAGAGTACGTGCTTCCCAGCACGCCCAGTGTGGATGAGGCACCGTGTGTGGAAGAGGCCGTGTGTGTGGATAAAACGGCCAATGTGGATGAGGCACCGAGGTTGAGTGCCCCCGCGTGTGTGAGTGAGGGACGGTGTGTGAATGGAGCACCACGTGCGAGTGGTATGGTTTATGCAAGGGAGACCGTGTGTGTGAGAGAGCGGTATGTGAGGGAGATGTCGGTTGGCATGCGGGAGCACGCAGCCGCGTCTCCCGGTGTGAATGTAATGGAATGGAGTGTGAGCGTCGTAACACGCGGGAGTGCGTGTGTGGAATGGAGGCGACGACGGCGACATGTGAAGAAAGAAAGCCGAGTAGCGGCTGTAGTTGTTTCGGGGACCGTGCCGGGTTCACCCAGCAGTGAGCACGAGGTCCGTGCTGTGCAACGCACGAGGCCCCCACGTGCTCGCTTGCGAGAGTGAAGTCCCGGTCCGGAAACGCACGCGGTGGATTTGCCGATCCCGCGGACGGACAAAGTTTAGGCAAGATTACGGATTTGGACCGGACGGGTTCTCCACGCGATCGTGTGTGTTAAGCTCCAACGGGCAAAGCACATGTGTTCGCGTGGGGAACCCCTCGAGACGTGGGGCTTGTGTTTTTTTTATGTGCACGGTGACGTCATGGCTGCACGCGGGGTTGGAATCCGGCAGGAGGGGTATCCCTGCCGGATGGTACCGTCCAGGGAGGGACGAGGTACACGTGCAGCTGCATGACGTCACGGGCAGGTGCAAAGTGCGCGAGTTGCTGCGCTGGTGCTGCGCATGGAAAAAAAAACAAAAAAAAAAAACAGCAAGCCTCACTTTCGGGTGCACAGGATTCCTGGGCAAGGGGTGGAAGACCCCCTTACCGGGGCACAGGATGGAAACTAGTTAGGGGGAAGGGTTAGCTTAGTTAGACCGACTTCATGGGGCAGGGGTAAGTCCTCATGGAGTCCGTGGAATGGATTAGTTAGAGGGATTGTAGCCAGATTTAGGTTGGGAAATAAAATGATTTACATTTGAGGACAGTGACAGACTTGTGAATGTGTAGAGGGGACGTAGCTTAGCTACGTAGGTTAAAAGGAACGTGCTGTAGTTTAAGGGACGACGTGGGAGCACGAGTTAGTTAGGGGAGGTAGTTAGAAGGATGGCAGAGTTCAGCGGTGAGTGTGTTGAAGAGTTGGTGAGTGAAGTGGAAGCATGTGCTTGGTGAGTAAGTGAGGCCAGCGGGTGTGAGTGGAGCGAAAGGGGAATGCATGGTGCGATGAGTGATTGGGAGGAGGAGTGACTCCCGCCCAAGGGACCCCGAGGTCAGTATAAAGTGAGTGAGGGGGTTAGTCAAATTAACAAATATGGAAGTCGTTTTGTTGTTGGTGGGAGTGTAGGCTCGAAACCAGTTTGGAGGGGTGCAGGAGCCCTGTTGACGGGCTGGGAGCGTGGCTGCGAAAAGTGAGTATCGCTGAGTGGGTACCCCGGGCACCAGGCTAGTCGGCCGTGGTAGGCCAAGGGCCCATGGGGGGCCGGGATAGCGTAGTGGGCACGGGTGCGCCTGCTTGGTGCGGGGGCCCGGGGCGCCATTAGCCACGTGGGCAGTGTTGTGGGCACGGGTGACCCTCGGAAAGGGGCCTGGGAAGCCAGCCTGCCACGTGTGCGTTTCAGGGGAGGTACCATGGGGGGCACTCCCCGGTGTTTAGGGAGCTGGTAGGCTCGGAGGCAGTGTAGTGCCCGGGGGTGCCATCGTCGGAGAATCGGCAGAGGGTCGTGCCTGCCAAAGGGAGCTACGTGTCCCAGCCATGAGACCGTGTGAGGGCACGGAGAGAAAATTGGGGGGCGAGGCCCGAAATTGTGAGGACACCAACACAGGCGACGGGAATCTGGGTTTATAGAACCAATAGTTTAAGCGAGAGGCGCTTGTTGAAAGCCCCGGGGTAGTTTAACAGTTAAATGGTTAGGGTAGATTAGGAGATGTACCCCTCCGCACCATCCATCCCCTCGCTGTCGTTGTGGGCCGCTGGACCCACTTTGGTTATAGATCGCCGAACTCTGGGGAGGCCATTCTGAGGCTTCGTTGGGCCTCGACACAGGACGCTAGCTCTCCCTTATTCCCCTCCGGGAAGGGAACGTAGGGGTTGGGAATAGGCTAGGTGACAGGATAGGTTAGCCGAACAAGGACGATAAAGGGGGTTAGGGGACGATTTATAGTGGGGAAGTAAAAATAAAAACAACAACAAAAAAAAAAAGTTGGGGCTAAATTGGGGTTTGACAAATTAAGGGAGTGGGTATGTACAGTGACAGGCAAAGGCGATAGGTGGGAGGGAGACAGGTAGGTAGGTCCGAGCCCGCCTTCCGAGTGGCCAGCACCACCGCACTCCCTCCACCAACGTCCACTGAACGGCAAAGGGCCAGCTTCATCTGCTGGCTGCGTTGCTGCAAGGCAAAGGCCGGCCCACTTCATCGGCAGCTGTTGTTTTGCTGCAAGGCCTGTGCCGGCTGGATCGTCTGCAGCTGCTGTGCTGCAAGGCCTGTGCCGGCCGGATCGTCTGCAGCTGTTTTCTTCAAGGCCTGTGCCGGCCAGTTCATCTGCCGGCTGTGTTTGCCTGCAACGGCCTTCTTCTGCGGGCTGTGTTTGCCTGCTGCCTTTGCCATGCCATGCCCACTGCCCCTGTTCACCAGCCCCGTTCAATTTTTGCTTTGCCCCCCCTGTTCATTGCCATGTGCGCCAAGATCAAAGCAACAGTTTGCAAGCTGCAAGAACTGCCCTGTTGGCAGCTACAACACGGGCCTGCAGTGGCGGCCCGTGCACCGTGTTTGCGTTCAGTTCAAACCATTCATCCATCCATTCGTTGTGTTCATTGCGTGTGCCACTTGAGCTGGCACGGAGACTGCGTTTGTGCAGCCCATGCACCGTTGTGGTTCACTGCGTTCAGTTCAAAAGGGAAGGCCTTGGACTGCGTGTGAGCAGCCGGCCACGTTCCCTGTCACCTGCATTGTTTTGAGCCAGAGACTGCATGCGAGCAGCCTGGCTCCCTGTTAACTGCTTTCTTTTTGCAGAGTTCATTGATCCTGGGCCATGGTTTAGTGTAAAATTTGTAAGTTAAGGTTAAGATGTACTGTAAATATGAGTGCGCCCCCGGCATGTTTGTCTTAGCGCCGGCAATTTTAGTTAAGTCGTCCGTGTGAGTGAGTTTGTTTAGGTAGTTACTCAGCCCTCAGGTTATTTATTTTGGGGACACGAATACCATGAATGTCGCACTCAGGGATCCGTAGGTAAAATGTACTAGGGGAAAACTACACATGATGGCACACGAAAATTTGACGACTCGGGACGAGTCTGTAAAAAGGGGAGGGGGTAGTGTTGTGGTTGACGAAATTCACAAACCACCATACAGGTCCCTTAGGTGAGATATCTCTGAAAGTATATGTGTAGTTAGGCCCAAACCCGTTGTCTAGAGGGAATAAATGTCATTCACTCGGGCTGCGACTCTTCAGGATAGCCGTTTTTCTTTTACTATCTTTATTTTGGACCAGCCGCCATTATTACGACCACCAACCACGTCTCAACAGCCATCACACAACAACCACCAACCACAACGCCGCTTCACAACAACAACCACCAACCACAACGCCGCTTCACAACAACAACCACCAACCACAACGCCGCTTC
This sequence comes from Eptatretus burgeri, assembly GCF_056783735.1. Taxonomy (NCBI): domain Eukaryota; kingdom Metazoa; phylum Chordata; class Myxini; order Myxiniformes; family Myxinidae; genus Eptatretus; species Eptatretus burgeri. The sequence continues at coordinate 92,868,762 of NC_140969.1, forward strand.
ACAACAACAACCACCAACCACAACGCCGCTTCACAACAACAACCACCAACCACAACGCCGCTTCACCACAACCGCCACGACCTTTACCGTCACAACTCGCCACCATCGCATCCACACCATCTCGCGCCACTCGTGGGCGCCGATGCTGGACTCGTGCGGGGCGCGCACCGAGCAGCGTGTTCAGAGACATCACAGACTTTCCGCAGAAAAACGGATCAAAAACGACTCACGCCCACTTTTGTTCCGTCCAATCGGTGAGCGAGGGGCGATTTGGCCCCGCCTCCAGGGCGTTGGAGGGCGGTCGCTATATGCAAATTCATGGATCAAAAAGCATTCACGCCCACTTTTCCTCGGTCCAATGGGGAGCCAGCAAGAGAGGTGAAGGGTCGGAGGCAGAGGGTCAAGGGTGAAAAGAGCGAAGCCACGGGGCTTATAAAAACGGCTGCATTCGTCAGTCAAGTTGAGTTCAGTTGGAAGTTGAGTTGAGTGTGCGGAGTTCAAGAGAGTCGTCGGTGGAGCTGGAAAGAAGTGGTACTAGTCAGAGTGAAAAGGACGGAGCTGTGGAGAGGTGACGGCGGCGAAGGCGGAGGAGGGGGTGCTCGCGTCGGTGCCGGGAGCTGCACACCAGAGAGGCCAGCAACGCGACCGAGGTGGAGGAGGAGACGCTCGCCGCGGGACCCGAGACAGGGTGAAATCCTCCTTCCCCCGAGCATCAGCAACCCCCTCCTGTTTCCCCCCGCGCTGAGATAGTGCGACAAAGGGGCCACCTTCCCACCCCCTACCAGACACTGTCCACGAGGCCCGCGGAGTTGAGGCACCACCGCCGCTCCACGTCTCATCATCAGACGGGTAGGCCCGACCCGGTCTCGGCCCCAGGCCCGCCTCATCCTGGAGGGTGGTTCTCTTTTCTTTTGCTTTGGGAATATGTGTTGTCGGCGCCGTCTGTGAAGTAAAATTGTATAAGTGTTGCCGTGTGCCCGATAGTCGGTTAGATCTGCATTTTTGCATTTGCTTTTTGTGTAATATTGCATTGTCTTCTTCTTTTACATGTGCTTTTGGTGGAATTGTATATGTGTGCTTTCCGTTCATCGCGAAATAAATGTGCTTATTGTTGAACTGTTTTCCCGCTTCGCTTCGTCATTTCTTCCATTGAATCTCCATCTTGCTTCACGTAAAGGGTTGGTCGTGGGCTGAAACGCCCGATAATTAATCGAACCGTCGAGGCCGACGAATAACACCGCTCGGTTATCCCGATAGTACGGAACGGGTCGCTTAAAGTGGCCCGTGTCCGAAGTCGACCTGCGGCGAGGTGCGATCGCACGGTCTACCCTCCGTGTGGGTACTTAGGTAGGTCGAATTTGGCGAGCAACCCTATCCCACGCGGGGGCCGATTGGCACGATCGTGGTGAGACCGAAAGGTCCACCCGTGACTGGTTCCCGGCGTTAGTCCGAGAGGGTCACGACTGGATTGTCCGTCCGGTGGGCGACGTGCCGCGATTCGAGTTACGTGGCCGTCCGCACGCCGGCGGGCGCGAATCCGCAACAGTATACACAACTTACCCATACCGTATTCGACGTGTCCCAGCGTTTTAGACACGTTTTTCATAGGTCGGCATATGCTGGCTAAATCGTCAAGGTGTGACTGCGATGTTGACACTTCCAATTTTAAAGCGGTTATGATTTAAATCGGCGAGCGGCAGGTTTTTAACAGAAGACGCCACGAGTTCGTCGGCGATACGTGCTGCGCACTATGACTAAGTTAAACTATCATTGGGCATAGGTTGTGAACGCCGACAACAGGCTAAGCATTCGTTGTTATGTTATCTTTAACACAACGAAACGTTCTGTGCCCGTTACTAATACGTTATGCATACGACCAACACGTTATGAATACGAAAAAAAAAACTGTAAAAAAAACCTCAAAACTTCAGCGTACACCAACGTTTTACGTCCGTTTTTATACGTTGCCATTCCTGGATAAAACCTCAAGGTGTGACTGGGCCTTTAATAGCACATCTATTATTGGAAGCAATCACTTGTGTGTCTTGGAAGCAATCATGAACAGCAAAACACATGGTCTTAAGAGATACACTTGCCTGTTTAAGAACTGATTCTTGTTGGTTATTCATGCTTCCTGCATGTTTCTCTTACAATTATAATCCTGAAGGACATGGGGTGAGGGGAAAGAGGGGATAAAAAGAGAATGTCACCACAGATTACATTCTGATCAAAGATTACCTTAATGTCAGACCTGGTACATGAAAGACATGGACAAATCTTCCATCTATATTAATATTTCAGCACGCCCCTTTTTTTGTTCCACCATCAGATTTTTGTTACTGCATGAAATGAAACAAGCTTTGACATATATAGTAATGATATTATTGTCTTCCTTAAGAGGCCCCTTAAAATTCGTTTTGATGATTATGGTAGTTAAACAGTTCATGTTCATCCGAATTTTTATTATTCCTACTGCACTTCATTAGAACATAGATTGTGGATGGATGTGCAGATCCCAGGAGAACAACTATAGCTGTACAGAACAATTCATATTATCGATGGATAAAAATGATATTTAATTGATATTATAATAAATTGTTTATTTAAAATATCTTCAAATTTTGTGAGTTTTTAGTTTGTTGTCAAATATTAGGTCCTCGGGTCTCCACATAGTGGCGTACAGGCTTAAGTCGTACTTCTGTTTACTACCGTAGAAAATCACAGAACCATCCGATCGACATGCTAACAGTTTCAGAATCAGCTAAATTCTACAACATATGAATATGGAGACGAAACTGATCCGGCCAGCTAAAATCTACAACATATGAATATGTAGACGAAACTGATCCAGCCTTTTGGATCATTTTAAAGTAGGGTGCCCTGTAATTTTAATGCGCTCTATGGATCCTCCGGAACTTACGAATGGTACACGCTGTGTAGTCACTAAACTACGTGGTAATGTCATCGAAGTGGAGCTACTGTGGGAGAGTCGAAGGGGAAAACCTGAATGATAATCAATGGATAAAAATTATATAATATATTGTTTAAAATACATTCATGCTATCTGTCTTTTACCATATGTTGCCAGTGACGCCCGTTGAAGACGGGCACCTTTACTAGTACTCAATAAGCTACCAACCCAATACCGTGGGGCATGGTGATGCAAGATGAATGTCTAAATTCTAACAGGTAACAGTAATAATGTATATTTAAAACTATAAAATAAAATAAAAACGAATGGAGAGAGCTTCGACTTTGTATACAAAGAAACTCCATTAATAGGAAAAGTGAAACATTTTACTGAAGCCAAGATTCTTTGAGAAGAAGATAGTTAAAACTAGAACGGCCACTCGTAGAGCGCATACCTTCGCCGCAGCCACTAGTTTGAACATGGCATGAGAGTGAAATGAGGAACTAAAATTCCACTAAATCTGCTCGGGAATTTCACAAATTTAAAGTCCATGATCCGGATTTTGTGAAAGGATTTTGTTATTAGAACTATTACGATTATGACAATTTTAGGTGATTCATTGTCCCGAGTGCCGAACTCTGTAGCATGTAGGGTCAGATTCGGTCGAATGTCACTGACCACGCAGACACGACCTGGATCAAGTAGATCAGGTTTTCAAATCCGAGCGAGGACAAAAACGTCATTTTAATTGGCGTCTAATTAAACAAGAAAGTAAAACTCCTTTTACTAAACCATGAGCGAAGCTATGTGCATATCAAACTATACCAAGTCTCCTTAATGAAAATTTGTTGTATTTTACATAGTAACTAAGTTTGGTAGGGCCCTTATGGCCCTTGTTGCATCAACAGACACACAGTTTAGAGACAGAGATATATTCTAGTTCCCTTTGTATTAAGTTCTCCACAACGCATCTCAATACAAATATGCATTTCGTGACCCCCATGACCTTTGACCCACAACCGCTACCTAGGGTGACAATAGTACTATACCTTGTGTCATTTCAGAAGATGGGGAATTGAACACTGAACAATTTGGAGTTAATTTGATGTAAATCGGAAACATATTAACCGTTTTCATCATGAAAAAACGATGTTGACCTTTTTGTGACCTTGACCTTTGATCCGATCGCTCCCAAAATCTAATGGATTTGTCCTTTCATGATGCCAAACAAATCCAAGACAATTAAAGCCTCTCTGCGTTTTGTTTTTTTGCATTAAGTTGTCCACAACGCTTTCCGATATAAATGTGAATTTGTGTGACCCCCTTGACCTTTGACCCCAAACCGCTGCCTTGGGTGACAAAAGTACTATACCATGTGTCATATTAGAGGATGGGGAATTTAATTTTGAACATTTTGGAGTTAATTTGCTGTAAATCAAAACAAAACTGACAATTTAATCACGAAAAAACGATTTTGACCTTTTTGTGACCTTGACCTTAACCTTTGATCCGATCGCTCCCAAAATCTATTCGATTTGTCCTCTCGTGATGCCAAACACATCCACAAAATTTCATGACAATCTGCGAAGTGGTTTTTGTGTAATGTTGTCCACAACGCTTCCCAATCAAAAACTCCATTTTGGTGACCCCCTTGACCTTTGACTTCCACAGACTAACTAGGGTTGCAAACACTATACCATACGCTATATCAGTGGATTAGGATTTGACTACTGAACATTTTGGACATAATTTGATGTAAATCGGAACAAAATTGACACTTTAATCGCAAAAAAACGATTTTGACCTTTTTGTGACCTTGACCTTTGATCCGATCGCTCCCAAAATCTAATCGATTTGTCCTCTCATGATGTCAAACAAGTCCACAAAATTTCATGACAATCTGCTAAGTGGTTTTTGCGTATTGTTGTCCACGACGCTGCCCAATGAAAAATGCTTTGTGGTGACCCCCTTGACCTTTGACCTCCAACCGCTAACTCGGGTTACAACAACACCATATAATATGTTATATTTGAGGATAGGGCATTGAATACTGATCATTTTGGCATTAATTTGATGTAAATTGGAATAAAACTGACTGTGTTATCGCGAAAATAAAAATGTTTGAGCTTTTTGTGACCTTGACCTTGACCTTTGATCCGATCGCTCCAAAAATCTACTCGATTTGTCTTTTCATGACAACAAACCTTCCCACACAATTTCAAGCTAATCCGCTGTAAAGTTTTTGTATAAAGTGATCCAAAACATTGTTAATACTATTTTTGGTGACCCCCTTGACCTTTGACCCCCAACCGCTACGTAAGGTAATTACGCCACACTTTCATGTGGCATAGCCTAGAATGTAGAATTGAGTAATGAACATTTCGGTGTTGGTTTTATCTCGTTCGGATAAAAATTGACCGCGTTATGACGAAAAAACGATTCTGACCTTTTCGTGACCGTGACCTTGACCTTTAATCCGATTGCTCCCAAAAGCTTAGCCTGGCATCCTTGAGTAACTGCACATCATCTCTGAAAATTTCATGCAAATCGGTCCAGCAGTTTTTGCGCAATGTTGTCCGCACACATATTTACCAATAAAAAATAAATACACAGGGGTCAATACAATACCTTCGTCAAACGAAGTTTGCGAAGGTAACTAGAAGGGCACTCGGTAGAGCGCATACCTCCGCTACGTAATGCCTGATCCACGAGAACATATCGGGCCCAATACATTTTTGAAATATGTATCTCTTTTTGAGATATCCTGCACACAGACAGACAGACAGACAGACAGAAAGGGGTGAAAACATAACCTCCTTCACCTTGGGTGGTGGAGGTAACAAGAACAGCACTCGGTAGAGCACATACCTCCGCCAGGCTGAACAGTTGATGTTTTGTATGCCACTGATGGTCCGAATCCAGATCTGGCCTCGAACCAAAATGCAATCGGCTTGTTCTTATCACCTAATCAACTCATCCATCAAGTTTTGTCATAATCCGTCCAGAACAGTTCGAAATGTCTGAATCCATCCATAACTTTTTGAGATATTGTGTTATATATCAGTTTAGCCCCATCTCTCAATGGTGAAGAACAACCTAATAATTATCGGATCCAGATCCGGATCTTCACCAAAAATCTAATCAATTCATCCTTTTCAGACACCCAACCTGTCCACCAAGCTTCGTCCGAATCTGTCCATCAATTTTTGATGTATTCTGCTTGCATCTAAACAAGGATGAATGAATCAAATGACCATGACATGACCCCCGTCCACCTTCGGCGGTGGAAGTAATAACCAACAGAAAGGCAGAAAGGAATACAGGTGGTAGTAAAGCCAGGAGAAAATCCACATTGGCTGAGGTTAAGAATGGAAAAAATGTGTGTGGGGCACATTGATTGAAACAACAAATAAACTATTACAGTCAATATTAATGGTTCACGAAAAATATTTTCACGAAAAAAATAAGTGACAACTATACTCGTTATTGTTGTGTGTCGTCTGTCTGTCTGTCTCGAGCATAGCTCCGTGGATTTTGATCCGATCCTGATAAAATTTTGGTGGGAGATTTATATCATGATCTCGTTGTGTTTTGCTGAGAATGGGCGTGGCGTGCCCATTATGGGCGGAGCCACGCCCAAAAAACATGTTTTTAGGGGGTAGCCGATTTCAATTTGCATCTTCTCCTAGGGGGTTTGTCGAATCTGACAGGGGTTTCGGTATTTGGTGAGCCCAATGGCACCTGAATAGCCCCACGGAGCTCGATTTTTCATTTTCGTCTCAAGGTCAAGAACTTAGAAAATTGCGAATTTTGACATAAAAAATTATCTTCTCCGAGGGGTTTGTCGAATCTGGCTGGGGTTTTGGTATTTGGTTAGCCCAATGGCACCTGCATAGCCCCACAGAGCTCGATTTTTCATTTTCGTCCCAAGGTCAAGGTCACAAGGTCACAAACTTAGAAAATTGCGAATTTTGACTTAAAAAAATCATACGACCGCCCAAACTTTGAGAGCTAGGATGACAATATTTTTTATGCATAATCTTGAGGTCATTCCCCACCTAAAGTCTTGAAACCATTTTGTTCTATCTCGAACATCTTGCCCATGGCGCCCACTTCAAGTTTGTTTTTACGCTGCTTTCATCAAAGTATGGATAATCCGAGGAGTGCGAAATGGCATATAGCCTATATGACGTTATATTGTTCCTGGAATGTTCCAGAGGAAGTTTTGCACCAAAGGTCATAATCCTTGACCTTTGACCTTTAAAGTTCACAAAGGTCAAATTTTCAAAGTTGTGGGAATCAAACCGGGTTTTCGACCTTCTTCGATGAACTAACTCCAATAAGCTATAGCACGTATCCTGTTTCCTTATTTTAATGTCCACAACATTGTTTTGTGACCTTTAAAGGTTATGCAAAGGTCAAATTTTGAAAGTTGTTGAACGAAACCGGGTTTTCGACATTTTGCAGCTAATAAATAACCTGTCACTCGTACCACATCATGTTGATCATTTTTATAACTTGGTCAAACATTATCACATTGTCTCATCCTTGACTTCTGAAACAATCTACATTGTCAAATATCGCTCGTGAACCATCGTCGTCTTCAGACTTGTCTGTATCTGCATTTGTTTGGTTGAGTTTCCTGGGAACGAGGGCAGGAATTTTGAATTTGGCCAGGCTGTTGGTGCCCAATGGCCTATGGTTTGCGAAAGATGACCATGGAAGATGTAACGCAACCAGTAACTACTGCTAAAAGACAGGCTTAACGTCCCAGCTGATGCACACTAAACTCGAGGGGGAGCACTCGGTAGAGTGCAAAACCTCCGCCGCCAATACTGCTGGATCACTTAAGTGAACCCGATATCCTATTCATTGTAGGTCAAAACGGATCAGACTCTACTGAACCACGATTGAATAAACGAAACAAGATCGATGCGCATGTAGAAATGCCCCAAAAAAAAAATAAAAAAATCGAAATTTTTTTGAAAAAAAGTTGCAAAATTTTGTTTTTTTTTTCTCTAACAATTTTTTTTTGGGGGGGTTGGAAATAACTTAAAACATGTAGAAATGCAAAAACAAAAATACAAATATTTTTTCAAAATGGCCGCCATAGCGGCCATATTGGACTTTGGACCAAGTCCAAAATCTAATGGCATGATCCTTGGACCATACCTAATCCCCCCCACCAAGTTTAGTCGAAATCCGTCAAGGAGTTTTTCCGTAATACTGTTCACAAACAAACAAACAAACAAACAGAGAGGGGTGAAAACAGTAACCTCCGTCGATTGAGGTTAATGATGTCATTGCCCTGCATGCACAACACCAAGGTGATGGTTTAAAAAGTGGGTCGAGATTCCAACCCAGGCTCGACAGCTCAGAGGCGAGTGCACATAGCTCTGAGATATCCTGCTTGGCTGATTTGTATGGAATAGCTTCATTATACAGTGTGTAGTATTTCACACAAACGAATTATATATACATACATAAATTGATATATATATATATATGTTGTTGTTCATCTTTCGGCTGCTCCCGTTAGGGGTCGCCACAGCGGATTATCCGTTATGATCCGCATACTGATTTGGCATAGGTTTTACGCCGGATGCCCTTCCTGACGCAACCCTGGTCGCCTCTTACGACACAGGGATCAGGATTTGGGTTTCGCCATGATTCCGGGCTGCTCTACACCCCGCCCAGTGCAGAGCCCCCGTCCTCAAGCGATCCTCCAACCCAACCCTCCGAGTCGCCGGATTACAGGCGCACGCCACTACGCCCGGTCGATATATATATATATATATATATAGATATATATATAGAAATATATATATATGTTGTTCGTCTTTCGGCTGCTCCTGTTAAGGGTCGCCACAGCGGATCATCCGTTATGATCCGCATACTGATTTGGCATAGGTTTTACGCCGGATGCCCTTCCTGACGCAACCCTGGTCGCCTCTTACGACACAGGGATAAGGATTGGGTTTCGCCATGATTCCGGGCTGCCCTACACCCTCTCATAGCGAGGTCCAGTGCAGAGCACCCGTCCTCAAGCGATCCTCCAACCCAAGCCTCCGAGTAGCCGGATTACAGGCGCACGCCACTACGCCCGGTTGAGATATATATATATATATATATATATATATATATATATATATACATATATACATATATCTATATATATATATATATATATATATATATATATATATATGTATATATATATGTATATATATATATATATATATATATATATATATATATATATATATATATATATATATATATATATATATATATAGCAATCATACAATAAACAAAATATAATTGACCTCATATGTCCCCGGACATCTTCCCTGTTGAAGACGGTGATGTCTCACCATTGTTACACATGCAGGTTTGTTTTCCAGAAGACTGGCTATCATTTACTGTGTCAATTATCTCCCATGTTTGACTTTCTAAATTCACCTTAGCTTTTTATACCTGCCTCAACATGTGCTTTTCCACAGCAAGGCAGCTATAAGCAGCTTTTATACTTTACATGATCATAGATGTAACTGTCATTTCCACCTGGAGGCAAGAACGACAAGTCAGGGTGTGGTGTGCGCTACTGCAGTCATGCACCCTGCAGAAAACTGGCAAACATTTAACAAAAAATAACCTCAAAAATATGCATCCTCATAACCTGTATTCAAACTTTGGTCATTGTACAAATTGCATACATGTACTGCAAAACAGATTTTGATGCAGTTGATACACTTTGTTATATTTTGGGTGATGAAGGTTGCGGTCAAGTTTCACCGAAATCGGTGTAGTTTCAGAGAAGGGAGCAAGTACCCATTTTTGGAGGGGGTGGGTCAAAACAACCCCCATAGACCCCCAAATGAGCGCAGATTTTGATGCAGTCACAATACACCTTCGTGAGGCATCAGATATGAAGCTTGTGGCCATGTTTCATCAAAATCGTGTGTTTGGTTCAAGCGATAATGATTGAAGTGTTTACGGACTGACTGACTGACTGACTCACTCACTCACCTATGGATACTGCTCGATCGCATAAGCTCACCTTACTAAAGTCTAGGTGAGCTAAGATTGTCGCACTCCTCTTTGTGCATGTGCGATTGGGACGATTTCAGATACAAAGTACAGTCCTGCTAAACTACAGGCTCCGATTCATGTTCCAATTAATGTTCAAAATACAGCATTCCATTTCAATGAAGTTGTTCCTCAATCATAAACTTGTATTTGTAGACAGACAGACAGAGACAGACATCAACCAATTGCTTAACCCCACTCTTTGCTTCGCATGCACAGGGTAATAAACATTGGAATGCAGTTAAAAGTGTGTAGCTGATATGGTATGCACCAACACGTTATTGGTATCAAAAAAAGGCCAATTACTGCACTGTAGTCCCAAGAAGGAAGCCAGACATAACAACACACACACACACACACACACACACACACACACACACACACACACACACACACACACACACACACACACACACACACACACACACACACACACACACACACACACACACACACTTTTATCTGAAGTTATAACCTTAACTAAAAAGCAATTTACTGATTTTCCAATTGCCCAGATCATCAGCTGGGCACCGTTCTTCATCGAGGTTTCGATCCTTTCAGCTCAGAACCTTTCCAAACGGCGGATCCACAACCCCGGTCGCAGGTCCACATCAGTAGGTTACTCAACATCAATGGACCCAAACACCTCAAAGTTGTGTCCACACAGTGGTGGTGGTGGTGTTGGTCATATGGCAGCTATCATTTCTTGAAGTGCGATTGTGTCGCTGATGCAGTGCCCCTCTACCAGTACACAAACTGGAACTGGTACTCATTTCGCCAACCTCGGAAGGATGACAGGCTGAGTCAACCCCCTGGTGTATTAATTCAGTGGCTGACGGGGCTTGAACTCAGGACCCTAGGATCCCAAGCCGCCACCCTAACCACTGAGCCAACACCAGGCTCTGTCCACAGAGTCAGTCAACACAGCAATGCAATATCCTTATCCAAACATATTTCATTATGACTTTTATTTAAAGTATTACTACATTTGAATAACTTTAATCATACACCCCACACCATATATCTTCAAACATTACAATCCCCTTTCCTAAACTTACTCCGAGATGTCCTCCCAAACCTCTCGCTCTGATTCTTTCCCCTTCCATCATTTTTTCAATCTGCACAGCCACACCCCCGGGCTTGCCCCCTTGCATTTTCCCATTAAATTAAAAGCAGAATATATATCTTTCAACAACTAACACCCCCAACACAAACGTCTACCCCTGCAACTTGACTGATACCCAGCCTTGCCAAGCACATGTTCAAAATAAATGGGTTCATAAAACATCAGTGGAATTTGGCTAAAGTGACAAGAATGGTGACAAAACTGATTGCTCGGGCGCTGTTCAGATAGATTTTAATACGTTTGTGTTGAATCGGAGCAGATAATACTTTAACACAGCCATGTGGTAAATAATTGCATGCCACTTTATACATGTAGTCTCAAACACGGTTTGCTCCACTTTGATTGCACTGGCCTGCAAGTTGTTGCAAATGTTACTTCCAAACAAATTAAGAAACAGGAAGTGTATTCCTCAAGTGTTGTGAAAAACTCAAAAAAAAAAAAAACGATCCAGTAATAGCCACAAGTGTTACATCAACTTGACCACATGGTCTTCCGATTGAACCCCCCCCCCCACCCCAACCAAACTATTTTTCGTATTTCAAAAGAACAGCACTCCACTAATGCCAACTACAAACTTCACAACAATCCATTCTTCATTCAGTTGTAAAATCATTCACATCATATATCATGGTCAAAGCTCAGGGAGCAATCATTGTATATCGACCTACCTTATAATCACCCCCAGAAAGACCCATTTGGCAAATGTTATGCCTTTCACCAAGATGCATTGAAAATTATATCCTTGAAAAGACCTTGAAACATCCTTCACCAATGAAACATCCTTCAAACGTCATTCAGAGTCATTGAGGCAGGGACTCCCTGCACATGTCAACCCCTCCAACTTGACCAATTGCAATTTTATATTTATTCCATAAACATTTTGTTTACCGTTAACACTAACAACCCAGCATTAATTTTAGTAACACACACACACACACACACACACACACACATATTCCCCCCCAAAAAACTATTATGAATTCGTTTTATGTTCCCTGAGATTAGATGTTGTTTCATTAATGTTTTCAAGTTGAAAAATGCAATTCTCATCGAGTTAGGAATAATACACTAGCGTAAAGGCCTTGCCGAGCACTAGACGTAATGCTGTAAATGACATCCCAGCGAAAAAGAGTGCGACAACAGACATCGAGACAGACAGACGGAGAAATCCGGCTACTTTGATATATAGAATTTTTTTTTAACATAAAGCAAGGGCTATGCTTGTCATCCTAACTATCTTCATTTTAACAAGACTTTAATGTTTTTTTAAACCTTGTAGCTTGTACATTCAGCTAGAATTCAAAATGTCCTTAAGCATTTGATGATTAATTAAACATGAGGTTTGAAACAAATATTTAGACAAGTCATGACTGTAAACTTGCCAATATTATCAAACAAGTCATGTATGTGTTACGCTCTGCTTTTGAGGAGCAAAGTTTTATTAACTGTAATAAAATAGTTTTCACCAATGAAACATCCTTCATCCAAGAAAGAGCAATCAGAGATTACAGACCCTCGCCAGGACTTGTTTTGTATGGCAAATAAATGGAAGGATGTACTAAATGTAAGGTCGTTGATTGCAAATTAAAGGTCTCAATGGTCGAGTTGTAAATGCGTAAAGTTCAAAGTCCTGAAAAGTTGTAAAGGTAAAATTGTCTGAAGGTCTAAAGGTGGAAAGGTCAAAAGGTCGAAATGGGTCTAAATGGTCTTAAAAGATCGAAGGGGTCTAAAGAGTGTAATGTAAGGTGTAAAAGGTTGTAATTGTCTGAACGGGTCCAAAGGGTCTTAAAATGTCTAAAAGAGTCTATGGGTCAAAGGGGTCTACAGGGTATTAAAAAGTCTGAAAGGCATGAAGGTCTAAAGGGGCCAAAGGTGTCCAAGGGTCTTCAGGGTTCCAAAGGGTCTAGGAGGATCTAAAGGGTGTAATGGGGTCAATAGCATCTTGGGGGGCTTTTGATTCCTCGGGTCTTTTGGTCTTCTGGGTCGTGAATGTTATATAGGGTCTTTAGGGTCTTAAAGGGACTCATGTAATTAATACACACTCACGTTCTGATTAGATAAACAGACAAACAAGAAGAAGTCGTCGTGCAAAATTCATAAAACAAATTTGACATCAAAAATCATTGATGGTTGAATTCAATGACCAAATATGCAACTCTTCAAATCTCAAGTCAATCGGATGAAAACTGAGGATTTTAGAAATACCGCCTTAGTTGGTGACCTTGGGCCTATGCTGACCTTTTGGTCGAAGTTGACCACAAAAATAATTGGTTGGTTGAATTCATTGACATGAAATATGAATCTTCCTAAAATTTCAAGGCAATCGGATGAAAATTGAGGAATTTATAAATCGTACGTCAGTTGTTGACCTTTGGCCTATGTTGACCACAAAAAAATTGGCTCGTTGAATGTATTGACATGAAATATAAATCTTCAAATTTCAAGAATATCGGATGAAAATTGAGGATTTTAGAAATACCACCTTAGTTGTTGACCTTGGGACAATGTTGACCTTTTGGTCTATGTTGACTTCAAAAAATAATTGGCTAGTTGAATTCGGTGACCTGAAATATAAATCCTCTTCAAATGTCAAGTCAATCGGATGAAAATTGAGGATTTTAGAAATCTCACCTAAGTTGTTGACCTTTGGCCTATGTTGACCTTTTGACCTCAAAGACAATAGGCTTCTTCCTTATGACAAACTCCACAATGTGGTGAAGTTTCATGAAGATCGGTTTAAAATTGTGACCTGCAGGCGACAGACAGACAGACAGACAGACAGACAGAATAACAAAATCGACGAACCAATATACTTGAAAAATCTTCGATTTTGCAAGTAACAATCAAACAGGGGGAAAAGACGTCGTCCAGAGCACAATACTTGCAAAATCCACCCCCCCCCCCCTCAAAAGGTTGCCATGAATACATCAACTTGTCCATTTCATTTAGATTAAAATTGACAATCTTAATCAAAGCTCAAGTCAATCGGATGAAAATGATGGTTTTTCAGATGAAATTTGATGATTTTTAGAAGTTTGATCTTGAGTTGACCTTTGATCTTTTGACCTCAAAAATAGTTGCTTTCTCAATTCAGTACCATACTACACAAATGCCGTTTAATTTTCAAATCAATCGGATGAAAAATGACTATTTTAGAAATTTGACCTCAAGATGACCTTTGACCTCAAAATCAAGAGGATTCTCAGTTGAGACTACCTCCACAACTTGGTGAAGTTTCGTGAAGGTCAGTTTGAAATTGTGACCTGCAGGCGATTGACAAACAAACAAGAAGAAAACGTCGTTCAAAGCACGATACTTGCAAAATCCATAAAACAAATTTGACATCAAAAATCATTGGTGGTTGAAGTCGATGACCAAATATGCAACTCCTCTTCAAATTTCAAGTAAATCGGATGAGAATTGAGGATTTTAGAAGTACCACCTTTGTTGTTGACCTTGGGCTTATGTTGACCTTTTGGCCGATGTTGACCTCAAAAAGAACTGGTGGTTAAATTCAGTGACCTGATATGCAAATCCTGTTGGACACAAAACTGGTGGAGGCAAGCTCATGGATGGAGCACGTGATCGGGTGCCTCGCTCCATGTTGAATCTCAGAGCTTCATCGCATGGCCGGGTTCGGGGGTGAACAAGGGCATTTTTGGTGGCAAGGCCAAGGCTGGGGTGAGCATCCGCATGCCAATGGTGGCATGAGGATACGCCCACGGCCTGCCTGTTGTGTATCTAGGACTCGGCCTTTGAAGAAGGATTTGATAAATGTACCGAGTTCCACATGTTCACTCTCTTCGTCTGGCTCTTCATATCATCTGGCTCAAACCATAAATCACTGTTGGTTGCTGCGTTGAGCGGAGCGAGCAGAGGGAAGCTGGGCCAGGCTCACTGAGAGCCAGGTGCCGAAGGAAGTGCAGTTTTACATTTATTAATAATTGCACTAACAGATTTCTCGCCACTCATGTTGCCCATTCTTCTCATGCATTCTTTTGCTTCATTTCGGACACTCCTTCACCCCCTTGACCTACATATTTACACATTTCTCTCTGACACATCTGCCAATCGCGAGGATATGCCCTCCAAAGCCAGTCACCAACTGGGCATCCTCCAACGCGTAAAGTCCTTCCTTGGCACACCTGAGCTCCTGACCACATACAAACAAAGCTTTCGTCTGCTGCCTAGTGGAGTACTGCTCTCCCCAATGGGCTGGTGCTTCCACCTCTCACCTTTCTTGGTCTCACGCTGTGGAAACCAAGGCATTTGTGATCATTGGTATCTCCTGCGATGAGGCTGAGTCTTTGGATCTCTCACTCTCTCACCACAGGCAGGTCGGTGGTCTTTCTGTCTTTTACCGTCTCCGCTCCAGCCTCCCCCCCCCCCCTGCTCTGTGTGAAATATGTCCCTCCCCCCAATATTTCCACAGAGTATTCAAGGTCTGCTAGCAACCCCCTTCTGGAAAACTACCAAAATTAAGAATCACTGCTTACCTTCACTCATTCATTCCTCGTTTTCCCCACCTTTGGAACAACCTCCCACTCTCTTCATTCCCACCATTCCCTCCAGGTCTTCAAAGCAGTTGTTCACCACCATCTCTTATCTCCCCCCCATCCAAAACCACGATCTTTTCTACCCCCGCTAATCCACCCAAAGCCCACCTCCTTCAAATTCCCTGCTTTCCTTCCTGAAAGTCCCTGTAGTGTCCATCTTGTTTATCCTGTGTACCCCACCCCATCCCTCTCCCTTCCGCAGATCTCATAATGTCTCTGTTCCACACTTTTTCCTTTCCCTCTCCCGTCCCTCTTGTCTCCTACACCCCGTGTTGTACGTTCTGTGTGTTATCTCTCATATGAGCCTCGAGAGTGTGCACAATAAATAAATAAATTAGAAATCACTGCACACGTCATCGCACATCCTCACTCACACACCATAGACACCCCATTTATTCCCTCCTCCCCCTCCCAAGCGACTGGGTTACGTTGGTCCGTCGACCTCCCCAGGTACAAAGAGGTCGTTCACACCTCATACTTTCTCTCATCTTTCTTTGCTTTCTACTTTCCTCAGGTGTGTGTCTGATGATACCTGTCATGTAAGCACAATTATGATTGTAGAAGTATAGTATCGGTTTAGCTCTTCCCTGTGACTTCTCCTTTGTATATTCCTGTATTGTATTTTGCCACACCCCACGAATCCTTGCTTTCACTGCTGTACATATTGCTTGCAATAAAACTTTTTATTTTTGTTTACATATCTTTCCTCACCCTTGCTTTATAAATAAATTGCTAATGTCAAGGCACCCAGCTCGTTTTGTCTTTTCCTCCTTTCATCCAGCATGGTCCTCACATAGTTAGCCGGGAAGTCCTCCCCCACGAATTGGCTCTTATTAGCCGGTGCATACTTGGCAGCTCTGCTCGGCTGCACCTGATACAGTAAGTTAACACAAGTACGCATCGAGGGCACGAGACCACCCTTGGTATGGCTGTCCACAGGTAAGGTATCACGCTGAGTAGTGTAACCGTG
Organism: Eptatretus burgeri; assembly: GCF_056783735.1. NCBI lineage: Eukaryota > Metazoa > Chordata > Myxini > Myxiniformes > Myxinidae > Eptatretus > Eptatretus burgeri. The sequence continues at coordinate 92,885,414 of NC_140969.1, forward strand.
CCAGGATTGGCAGTACCGATTGGCATTTGTGGTTGCACAGCAACCAGTTGGCGCGCGGAGTTATCTGTATCCGTCGGCCTCAGGACCGGGTGCTCAGAAGGGACGAGAGTGCTTCTCCTTGTGGCAAGCCACGAACCCTGGATCCGCAACAATATATATTACACACTAGTGGGGTATGCTTACACATTGTAAGCAATAACGAACCATGCTTCATGCGTAGGTACATGATAAATGGAAGCTTTATGATTGGAGGCAAGCATGACCGACCTCTTGCTTGATGAGCACAAGGCTGCACTTATTTTCATTTATGGATGCTGTCCAATGGTTCTGTGATTTTTCCTAGTATATTTGGCAGACAATGCAAACTACCATCGTCCGTTGGCATGCAAAATTTCAACTTTCTACGTCACCCAGAAGGTACCGAACATTAATGTCAGTCAGTGAGTCAGTCAGTGAGATCGCCGGCTTTCCAGATGAATGCCACAGGATGCCAGCAGCTGGAATAGCAACAAGAACAAAACTATAGCTTTGGAGCAGAAAAATGGCAGTATTAACCAGGTGAAACGGACAGATTATTGCCTTAACAACTCACCGAAGTAAAATGGAGGAAAGTTCAAAACCGTTGATGGATAAGAGAACTATGCCATTAAGAGACATTAAGAGACTGAGACGGAGACTTAATTCCTTTGGTACCAGGTGTCTTCGGAGAATCCTTGGCTATCGCTGGTCGGATTTTGTGTCCAACGAGCGGTTGCTGAGAGAGACTCGGATGAGATTTGTTACCTGCATAGTCCGTGAGCGTCAGTTGCGGCTATATGGACATGTGGCTCGTTTTCCTGACGCTGATCCTGCTCACCAGATTCTCTCAGCGAGGGAGTCTCATGAGTGGAGGAGGCCAGTGGGCCGACCACGTGCCTCATGGTTGCAGCAGATTGACCATCATCTCAAGGAGATGGGGATGGGCCTGGCATCTGCCTGGGGGATGGCCAGACGGAGGCCCCTGGAGTACCGGCGGAAAGTGGACGCAGCGACACGCTGTTCTGGCACATGCTCCCATACCTGATGTGTTATTTTTGTTTTTGTTTTTTTAGTCTATCACGAATTTTAAAATATATTGGGACATTTGCTTTTAAGTTTCGACGTCAACGTGACAATATCCTCAAACAGAAAATATTCACAGAGGAGAAACGAAGAATAAAACATGAGCAAACTGAAGAGGAAATTGGACGTGACGTAACGGCATGTGACGAAATATCGGAAGTTATTGTTTTTTTTTTTTTTAAACGCTGCCAATACGTCATTATACGGTAGCTGCAAATTAGAAACACGTTCAGTAAGTTCTGTGGTCGTCCGGAAGATGTCAATCAAATACGTCAATATGCGTTGGAGGTACGTTACACAGAGGTTAGAAATAAGTTTTGGGTACGCTAAGCACTACCTCGACGTGTTTCGACTTATGAGTAACTTACAAGTAACGTGCCTCGACGTGTGTCAACGATCGCATAACGCGCCTCGACGTGTGTCAACGATCGTGTCACGTGCCTACCACACGTTACTCATAGGTTATAAATAAGTTTCGGGTACGCTAATCATTACCTCGACGTGTTTCAACTTACGAGTAACTTACAAGTAACGTGTGTCGACATGTGTCAACGATCGCATAACGTGCCTACAAGTTATGGCCAGCGTAGCGGAACGTGAGTCATACGCTGGCATACGTCGTAAAATTTCAAGCATGCTAAAATTTGAGGACAACCTCAAAGTACAACGATGAAAGCCAGCATACTACGACGTATGGCAGTGTTTTTCAGCGTACTCTTAACGTATACAAAACTTACCCATAACGTATTCGACGTGTGCCAGCGTTTTAGACAAATTTTTCATAAGTCAGCATACGCTGGCTAAATCGTCAAGGTGTGACAGTGTCTTTATAATGGACAAGCTGAATGGGCTGTCCAAACTTCAAAGTGTGGGATGAAGAAGCTTGGGAAGAAGAACTTTGCATCGCGGGTCTCAAGGTATTTATTAAAATATTGGACAACCCCGCATTCCACCACCAGGGTCACTCCTGCCGAATTGCTCATGGGCCTGGTGGGTGTTAAAGATGCACCTGGACCTACTCCAGCCTAGTTTGGGTAGTGAGGCAGAGGCCAAGCAGTACAGGCAAAAAGGGCTCATGACCGACATGCAAAGCTCATAAGGTTGGGGTTGGTGATCCAGTGCACATCTGGAACTATGCTTCTGCCCCAAGATTGTTACCAGGGAAGATGGTGCTTGAAACTGGCCCAGTGACAGTTGTGGTGCATGAAACTGGCCCAATCATAGTTGTGGTGCAACTAATAGATGGCCGAACATGTCGTCGTTTCGATCATGTGTACCACCGTCACGACAGTCTGTCTGACTTTGCAGAGCTGGGAGTTCAGTTCAAGTTTGGAGAATCAATGAAAATTGCTTCTGAAGAGTTACCAGGAAGTTTAACCTCACCTGAGAAGATTGCTTCTCGGCAGTGTACCACTGAATGTTGTCAAGAACAAGTCGACTCAAAAGTCGAACACACTGTTCAGTCAGTTCCAGACTTCGTTGATAGATTGTGGGTTTATGTCGTTCACCGAGTACCTGCAGAGCTCCAGTTAGACTGAATTTGTGATCGAGCTCTATATTGGTCAAAACCACTTACATGTTGGTTGGTTTGTAAAGCGTGGGTTGACTAAAGCTCATGCCGATGGGGTTGGGCTCTCTCTCTTCCTAATTGCTCAAACTTCTTGAGGGAGCTTGTAAATATAAAGGGGGAGAGATGTGATATCCAATCAGTGCCAGTCAATTGATCGATCAGGTGTGATTGCTTTGGCCTGGCCACAGGATGGTCAGTGTGGCGTGCTGATCAGGTCAAGTAGGGAGCATGCACCAGAGCAGCGAGTCACTGCATCCACTTTCCGGTTGTACTTCGGGGGCCTCTGTCTGGCCATCCCTCAGGCAGATGCTTGGCCCATCCCCATCTCCTTGAGATGCTGATCATCCTGCTGCAACCACGAGACACGTGGTTGGCCCATTGGTCTCCTCCACTCATGAAACTCCCTCACTGAGAGAATCTGGTGAACAGGATCAGCGTCAGGAAAATGAGCCACATGTCCATGCTGCCGCAGCTGGCGTTCACGAACTATGCAGGTAACAAATCTCATTTGAGTCTCTAAGCAACCACTCGTTGGACACAAAGTCCGACCAGCGAGAGCCAAGGATTCTCCGAAGAGACCTGGAACCGAAGGAGATAAGTATCCGTCTCAGATCCCTGGTCCAAGTCTCACATCCGTAGAGCAAGACTACAAGGACCTGAAGAGTTGGACTTTCATCCTCCTGCACAGGTACCGAAAGAGTCACACCCCATGATCCAGCGAATCCATGACTCCCCATGCCCGACCCAGACGTCTATTGACCTCTTGGTCACAGCCAGCGGAGACATGAATATCGCTGCCAAGGTAAGTGAATCTCTCCCTGATCTCAACATCCTCACCACAAACAGGTACAGACAAGATAGCTGCATCCATGTCGTCATTGAAAGCCTGGATCTTAGTTTTGATCCAGAAACCCCAAAATCCCAGGGGCTTCGACTCCTCATTCAGCACCTCGAAGGCTCCCAAAAGGATATCCATGGTCTCCGCAAAGATGACAACACAATCTGCTAAATCAAGGTGAGAGATATTATCATTCTCAAACGATGCATTGCAGCTTGATCTCTATGACATCCTCCCCAGAGTTCAGTCCATAAAAACGCTGAAAAGTGTGGGGGCCAGTACACACACCTGACGAACTCCAGTAACAACTGGAAATCAGTCAGATATGGAATCACAACCTCTCACAGCACTCTTAGTACCAGAGTATAGTTCAGACATCAGTTTTGGTGGCACCCCACAAACACCAATAATCCTCCAGAGGGAATCCCGGTTCACTGAATCGAACGCTTTGCAGAGATCAACATAGGCTGTAAGCAACCCCTGCCAAAACTCTCGTCTGTTTTTGGGGAGGACCCAGAGAGCAAGGACACGGTCAATTGTTGACCTCTTTAGTGTCAAGCCTGACTGCTCTGGATGCTGTTGTTCAAGCAGATGCTGGCATATCCTATCAATAATTATCCAAGCAAAGACCTTGCTTGTCACTGACAGCAGCGTCACCTCTCAGTAGTTGTTGCAGTCCTGGCGATCCACCTTCCCTTTGCAGAGCAGGACAACAAGACCTCTCTTCCAGTCAGTTGGGATGATGCCTGTGTTCCAGGCACAGCACAGAACTGTATGCAATGATAGCATTTCCCCCAACCATGAGATGTTCAGCATGGATGCCACAGATCTCAGGAGTTATGCCCACTTCAACCAGTTCACCGCATACTGTGTTTCCACACACGAAGGTGGATCACAGTTGATTGGAGGGTCAGCAATAGGGATAGTAACACCCCTGACATCCAACTCAACAGCTGGTGGGTCAGCCTGGTACAGCCGCTCAAAGTAACTGGCCCAGTGGGCTTTCACTTCGGACTCCTCTGTCAAGAACCCACCACCATCCACTCTCACCACAGTACACCGAGGGACGGGCTTGGAGGAACGCAATGCGCGAATTCCCCTGTAAGCAGGATGAGAATCACCTGACCACAGGTGATGCTCTACCCCCTCACAGATTCTTCGCACATAGGCCTCCTTGTCCACCCTCAGCACACATGCAGTTTTACGCATAAACTCCCTGAACAGCTCAGTTCTGCCATTAAGGCTGGCCCTGCAACTCTGGTCAATGGTATCAAGTGTCCATTGAGACACAAAATTCTTCTTTGCCCTTCGGTGATTTCCACGACATCAATCGGCAACGTCAAGGATGGTAGTCTTGAAGGCACTCCACAACTCTCATCTAATCACAGACCCCCAAAATCCCCACTCGGCCTGTTCACAAACTCCACAGCTCCCTTCTAATCCTTGAGCTTGCCAACATCCAGCGCAGGCTGATATGGCACCTTACTCAGAATTTAAGTTGCAACTTCAGAATTGCGACAACAAGCCTGTGCTCGGTATTGAGGAACCGAGCACTCCGGTAGACCCTGCAGTTCTGGATCATCCTCCAGCGACCATCAACGAGTACATGGTCAATCTCTTTTGCCACACCACCAGCATTGGTGCTGATGGTGGTCGAATAAACCCTTTGTTTTACCAAAACAAGCCTCAAGTGCTTTGCCTCCAGCGGTTACAGGGAGATAGTACAGATTGGTATCAGAAAGTGGTGGGGATGGCGGAGTACAATGAAGTTTGGATGATTGTGCAGGCTTGATGGGCCTAATCGTGTCCTCTTCCACTGAAGTTAAAGTTCCTCACAAGTATTTCAGCGACTAGTTGACCAATCCTTGCGTTCGACTGAAGGTGATTTGGGTGGGAACTTGTCATTTGTTGCCGGGGTGCCGGTAATAAATTGCTTCCTCCGCAAGACACAAATGTGGGACCATTAATGTCCATAAACTAATGCCAGCAGATGGGACACCCAGTTTAACTTCCGTCAGAGAGAAGACACACTCAGCGATTCATAGTGAAGCACAGTTTATAGTTAAGTCAGGAAATGAACCCAGTTTAGACAACTCAACCACCATATTGTGGGCCCAGATTACCGATACTTACATTCGTATATCTGTGCTGTTTCGAGTTGTATTTTCACACTCAGATCAGTGCACAAGGCCATAGCAACGTGCATCCTACAAATCAAAAACAAAATCAGATGGCATTTACTGCTCATGTTTTGAAAAATAAAACATACAACTTTTTGATCGCATTTGACGGGCAGAGAGCAAAGTGGTAACAACTAAAGCACATACAGTAAGTATATAGTTTCTCACCAGTGATACTGAAAATATTTAGAAATAAATAAATAAATAATCCCCCCCCCCCAAAAAAAACAACAAAGGGACTTTTCTCTGGTGAGGTATTCTTTCCTTTTATTACTTGAGAAATCTAAGATTCACAAGTATGTATATTGGTTGGTCTGGTCTGTTATTCTGTTTGTCAATCGCCTCCAGGTCGCATTTTTCCTCTGATTTTCATGAAACTTAACCACCTGGTAGAGCTAGTGACAAACTGGAAGATTATTGTTTTATTAGGATAATAGGCCAAAAGGTCAAAGTCGCAAATCGTCAATTTTCATCCGATTCACTCGATATCTATGTATATACCGTATACAAGACCGAAAATCACGGGTGGATGATGAACCCTCGATTGACCCATGTATGTGGTCGTAGTTCATGAACTGGTCATCATTTGCGTTACAGGGTCAAAATATTCAATTTTTCAGTTTTCTCTGTGTTGATAGACATCACCAAGCTACATGCACTTGTGTGAAACAAATTTAGCAAAAACCACTAATTGATGGCGAATATGGTATTTTTAATTATGAACTTTAATGGATAATGCATTACAAGGAAAACACATTTTCACGTTTATCTTGAATTCACCCTTTCTGAGTAAATTGGATGTGGATCAGTTATCCTTTGGCCGTTTTGGACAATTCAAGTGCCAAATTAATCCTGAGAATCTGCTAGATACATAACTATGTAAAGATATTTACTAGATCTCTTTTAGGAGTTTGTACATATTGGTCAGGGTTTGCTGAATAATAACAAGTTGAATAATCAATTTTGCATCATGCAACAGCAAGTCCCAAGTGTTACCTAAAAAATAACAAAATAGATGAGTCCAGTCCATTGGGACCATACTCTGTACAGAGCGTTGGTGCTGCCGAAGCAGTCTTTTTTTTTTTTTTTTTTTTTTTTTTTTTTTTTATACCTTGGTCGAGGCTCGTATGAGAGCTAACACACAACTCACAGCAAGGAGGCATGAGACAAGAGGGGCGGGAGTGGAAGGGACAAAACATTGGGGAACAGACACAGGTGAACTGTGGAAGGGAGAGGGATGGGGATGGGACGGGGAACATGGCGAGGGGAAGATGGACATTAAAGGGACTTTCAGGAAGGAAAGCAGGAGAATTGAAGGAAGTGGGCTTGGTCTCCTTGGCTATTGGGCACAATCCTGGACAGGTCGCCACTCTGACGCAGGATACTTGAATGACTCGGTCATCCCAGCAAGCTGGTACTCATTTTGCCGACCTCGGAAGGATGGCAGGCTGAGTCAACCCCCTGGTGAATTAATTCAGCGGGCAACGAGGCTTGAACTCAGGACCCTCGGATCCCAAGCCGCCACTCTAACCACTGAGCCAACACCAGGCTAAATAGATGAGATTAAAGCTTATTGATTGAAATAAGTTCAGTTTATTCCAAATTTGACTCACCACATCCGCTGCCTCTACCACATCCACCGCCTGTTTACTCCACCCCTGACTTGTATCACTTATTTGCCTGTTACACAAAAACGATTGCATATTTATTTTTTCTGTTTTGTTCCACATTAAACTAGACAAAATTACCTTTCTTCTCATCCTAAGATATCTAGATATCTGTGGTTTTTCTGGTCTGTAGTCAAAGTGGAAAGTGGATGTTTTGAAAAACATGCAACAACTCCGCCTTTTTAGGGTGACCAGTTCATGAACTACGACCATGTCTATTAATTACGTACTGTTTAAACATACTTTTTAGACATTTTGACCTTTTAAGACACTTTATAACCCCTCAGACCTTCAAACCCTTTCGTCCACTTGAACCCCTCGAGCCTTTCGACCTTTTTATACCCTTTTAAATCACTTAAATTCCTTGACCCTTGAGATCCCTTTCGACCTTTTAGACACCTGAAGACATATACACCCTTTAAATCCCTTGACCATTGAAACCTATAGACACCTTAGACCCCTTTAGATGCACACCATGCAAACATCTATGGAGTCCTCTTACAATACAGACGATACTATTTTCAGCAAGTAATGTGCAATCTCCTTCTCTGGGAACTCTGCTTGGTTGAACAGAAATTGTGTATCGGGTTACTGAATCAAAACATAGCAGCACGTCGTTTTATATATCATCGTCAATAGGTCAAAGGTCAAGGTCACATAAAAGCATCAATTTTCATCCGATCGACTTAAAATTTGAACAGTTTGCATATTGGGTTAGTGAAGCCGAGTGTTTGAAGTCAAAAGGTCAAAGCCCAAGGAGGAGGAGGAGGAGGAGGAGATTGGGACCATATTCTGTGCAGAGCGTTGGTGCTGCTTAAGCACTCTCCTTAGCTATTCAGCACAATCCTGGACGGGTCGCCACTCCGACACAGGACACCAGCAAGCTGGCACTCGTTTTGCCGACCTCGGAAGGATGACAGGCAGAGTAAACCCCACCTGGTATTAATTCAACAGCTGAGCAGGATTTGAACTCAGGACCCTCGGATCCAAAGCCCACCACCCTATCCATTAAGCCAACACCAGACATAAATCCCAAGGTCACATAAAATCATCGGTTTTCATCCGATTTAACTTGAAATTTCAACAGGATTTGTATGTTGGGCCATGGACCTGGTTCACCAAAAACACTATTTTAGCCTTTTTGACAAGCCAACGGTTTCCATGGCAACAATTTCACCTCATTATAATCAAACGGGCCTTTTATGAATTTATCATTGCCAAGCCTCAGTAATTTTTCAAGATATCAAATTGAAACGTACGCAGCTTCATTGTACGTATGTGTCGACTATGTGAGGAAAATTTAGTCAAACCAAGTCAAAGGTCAAGGTCAAGGGCTATCCGAAACATGTAAAACACCTATTATATTAGGTGGCAATTAGAAAAAAAACGTATCAACCAAACTTGTTTTGCACAACAATGAATCATTTAAATACTTGAAAAGGTCAAAATTTTCTAAAGTGCTGTTTCCATGGCAACTCCTGTTTAGTTGGATTACACAAGTATCGCGCTACAATACACGACATCTTTCTTGTTCTCATCTTGGGCCTGTGTGATAATGGCCAGAAGGTCAAAAATAAAAAAATGAATGAATGAATGATTTAATGAATGAATGAATGCGTGACGGAATGAATGCGTGACGGAATGAATGCGTGACGGAATGAATGCGTGACGGAACGAATGCGTGACGGAACGAATGCGTGACGGAACGAATGCGTGACGGAACGAATGCGTGACGGAACGAATGCGTGACGGAACGAATGCATGACGGAACGAATGCATGACGGAACGAATGCATGACGGAACGAATGCATGACGGAACGAATGCATGACGGAACGAATGCATGACGGAACGAATGCATGACGGAACGAATGCATGACGGAACGAATGCATGACGGAACGAATGCATGACGGAACGAATGCATGACGGAACGAATGCATGACGGAACGAATGCAGGACGGAACGAATGCATGACGGAACGAATGCGTGACGGAACGAATGCGTGACGGAACGAATGCATGACGGAACGAATGCATGACGGAACGAATGGATGACGGAACGAATGCATGACGGAACGAATGCATGACGGAACGAATGGTGACGGAATGAATGCATGACGGAATGAATGCATGACGGAACGAATGCATGACGGAACGAATGCATGACGGAACGAATGCATGACGGAACGAATGGTGACGGAATGAATGCATGACGGAATGAATGCTGACGGAATGAATGCATGACGGAATGAATGGATGACGGAAAGAATGAATGACGGAAAGAATGAAATGAATGAATGTTGGAATGAATGGATGAAATGAATGAATGATGGAAGATATAGATGATAGAATGAATGAATGTGGAATGAATGATGGAATGAATAAATAAATGAACAAACATACAGACATATTAAAGCAAAACCGAATTTCAAAGATCGTGGCGCCATCTGTCGACCTCATCGTTCGCTTATTCATGATCTCCTCAGCAGCTCTTCCCCGAGACTCGAGAGCGCGAAACTGCGTAACCTCGTGTGTACGGACTAGTTACTAGTTACTGCTTGTGACTAGATAAAGGGTAATCATCGTGCGATGGCGTGATCGTGACAAAAAGCACATCGTCACTGGGAATCCGGCGCGACTCGGGTCGGCGTGTGTCGCCACATCGACCCCGCCGGGTCCGAGACTCGTCCAGGCCTCGTCCGGGGCGAGAACAAGCAAAAAACAAATAAATAAATAATCAAACAACCAACCCTCCCAAAACACCGTTTACCTCACTCACAGTGTGTGTGGACCACAGTGAGCACCGCGTCGGAACGAACAACCATGGACGACCCAAGGTAATGTCCATCCGCCGTGCGCTCCTCCTGACACGAATAAACATTAAAATACTGACCCTATTGTTTGTCCTTACCTGTCCCCAATGCGACCCAGGTACGTGAGCGGTGAAGGAACTTGGACGAGCTCGAGCTCGAGCTCCCGCGGCCGACCAGACGCCGAAACGCCACAGTTATTATTTATTTGATGTTTCAATTTAAAATATATTTTAATATTCGTCTTCTTCTTCTTCTTTTTCGTCTCCGTCCTGTTTCCCCGTCGGAGCAGCAGCAGCGCATGCGAGGGCGGGACGGAAACTTTCAAGGGGTGGAGAGACAGCGCCTTTTGCAGGTACGGCGATCAAGGTGCGGTACCGGCATAAAACCGCCACAAGTGTTCTTTCAAAAAAAAAAAAAACAAACAAACAAACAAAAAAAAACAGCCAACATCATGACGGTGACTTACGAGGTCCGAGTTCGCGCTCAAAATTTTTCACGACGTTTCATTCACAATAATTCTGTTGATGTTTAATACGACCAGTCTGATTGGTTGTCGTGAAACCCTTCGGCGCAGTTTGAGTGTCGAGTGCGCACTCTCCGATGATTATGATTTAAAAGTCAGCAAAAGTGCTTCCTCAAACAAAACTGCTAATTGTCTGTTTTACATTTTTTAATTAATTAATAATTATATATATATATATATATATATGTATATATGTATATATGTATGTTTGAATGTCGCACCAGGCGCCAGAAGCGGTTACAACAAGGGCGTTCTCCTTACCTGGCGCTTCTCCCAAGTCTGACCGTGACGGCCGACCGTGCGAACATCACTCTCATCAACGTGGAGAACCATGTTCGTGCTCACGGAGTCACAGCTGCACATTCATGGTCACAATTGGATTCATTGTCATAATCCTTTGACTGTTTGCTGCCAAATGTGTTTCCCTTGACAAACTGCCTGAACAGGTGTAACCCTCAATTATTTAACCCACTTGGGCTGTTCAGTGAAACTCCAGTGGTTTTACTTTGGGACCCTCTTTGTGTTCGGTATTCGAAGTGTTCACCATTTTCATTACTCTTGCCACCCTTCCATCGTCCTCGTTCATCCCACTTCACCTTCTTCTCCACTACAGTTTTGTTTGTTGGCTGCTCTTAGAGCACCCTTATTCTGGACATTTCCATCTGTCTGTCTGTCCGCGAAACTTTGGTCAAGCCAAGGGGCTAAACCACTCAACCGATTCCAATGAAATTTGGTAGGTAGGACCAATATTTCTGGGAATTGTGTGCTTTCAAATATGGGATCCCAGGCCCGAGCAACGGCATAGCAACGGCCCTTTAAAGTGGTCAAAAAATCAATAAAAAAAAAAATCGAAAAATCGAAGCTTAGAGTTCTGTGCGTAATCTATCTTGCTCCCTTCATGCCCATTTGCAGCCCTAACAAAAAATATTTGTAGGAGGAAATAGGTTTTGGACGAGTACATGTCGAACATTTCAGAAACGGTTAATTGCGAATCTCTCTAAGAGAAACAGTCTGATTTTGATGAAACTTGGGTGAAATGTGTACAATGTGGCTTGCATTGTACACAAAAATGAATGCTTGCTGTGCACACCTCCGTTGCTTAGCAACAGCTAAAATAGTGTTACGGCTGTGGAAATTTGCAGTACACCATAAAGGGTCCTCAGGTGAGATATATCGATAAGTTCATGTGTAGTTAGCCCACACCCGTTGTTTAGAGGGAATATGTGTGATCCATTTGGGCTGCTACGCTTTAGTTAGCCCTTTTTCTTTATCTATCGTTATTTTGAGCTACCATTGCCACAAACCTCCACGCAAACAACAACCGCCACCAACTATGCCACAACGCCCACCATGCTCACACCACCCCCACAACAATCACCACCATCTTCGCCACTACGCCCGCTTACGAACGCCATCCTCCGCGGACCACGGTAAGACGGTTTCCGCACCACGGAAACCATCCGAAAAGGATTGGCAGAACAAAACCACTTGTGAAACCTGTGGGGTTTTTTTCCCCGCCATTTTCCCCCGTGCTTGGTGTGAAGGGGAGGGGTGGGGCAGCTCGCTCCCGATTGGTAGACGCGTGGTGTGACACGGACGGGAGTGAGGAACGCCCCTTTTTGGGAGGCTTCCAGAAGGGGGGTGGAGCCCGAAACGGGGCAGAGCGAAGGGCGGAGCCCCGCTCCATAAAGGACGGACACGGGCGGGGCGCGCCCTCTTCTCTTCTCTTCTCTTCTCTTCTCTTCTCTTCTCTTCTCTTCTCTTCTCTTCTCTTCTCTTCTCTTCTCTTCTTCGCCCCTTGGTGAATGCGTTCCTTCCTCTTGGATATCTCTTTAGTCCTCCCGTATGCTCTCTCCTCGTGACGGTTGATCCGCAAACCAACTCGCATTCCCTTCCTCCTCGTTCGTTCCCGCGCTCGTGGCCCGGCAAGACCTATTGGTGGGAGATGCGGACGGAGGGCGCCGCAGGTGGCCTGAGGTGGACCTGTGAGAGCGGACAAGGAGAGTGCCAGAGACAGTTCACCGGCCGCAACAAGAGAGGTTCTTCGTTTCTTTGGGTTTTGTGTAAATGTGTGTGTGGCGCCAGTCCGTCAAGTTTAGACCTGCATAAGTGCCAGTGTAATTATTATATTCGGTTGTAGCTCTGCGTTTCGTTCTTGCTTTTGTTCATGCCTATACATACGTGCATGATTGTTGCTGACTGGAAATACGTGCTTCCATGTGTCACGCATTAAATGTGCTTGTCCAATTGTTCCCACGTTTCGCTTCGTCCTTTCCTTTGTTGAATCTCCATCTTGCATCACGTAAGGGATTGATAGTGGGTTTAAAACACCCGGTAACTAATCTGAACCGTCAAGGTCGACGATAACTCTGCTCGGTTATCCCTGTAGCACGGAACGAGCCGCTTAAGCGGTTTGTGTCCGGAGTCGACCTGTGGCGTGGTACAACCCCTCGGTAGGTTACCCGTGCGAGTACTTAGGTATATCGACTTTCGGCGATTCACCCTATTTCACGTGAGTAGAATGCGGACTGGGTTGTGGTGAGGTTAAACCCCCACCCATGACTAGCTCCTTGGCGATAGTTCCAGGAGGGTCACGACTGAATTGTCCGTTCCGGTGGGCGACGCGTCGCGATTCGAGTTACGTGGCCGATCGTACGCCGGACGGGCCAGAATTCGTAACAATACTTTATCGTACATCGTACACTGGACTGTAAAAAAAAAATCAATACCTCCGAAACTGGACCTCCAAGGGACCTGTTTTTTTTGTGCCCAAAGAGAATGTCTTACAGCATCATATAAAAAAATAAAATCTTTAGCGAATAGATAAATGGAATTACCAGGGCTGCCATTTGTTAGAGTCTCTTTGGAAACATGCCTGAAATTTCACAAGGCGGGTTTCTGGGCGCAAACTAAGAGGGCTGTGATAATCATATTTATTGTGCTAAATTGATTGATAGCATGTACATGAAATCGGCTAGTCGTGTCGGCCAGCTTTCCATCTAGAGCGAGCAGCCATGTCGCCTACCGGCTTGTTTATTTATTTATTTCCTTCCTTCCCCGCTTTACTGCCGATCCGTGCTTTCATCCTTTCCTTTAATTAATTAATCAATTAATTAATTTCAGAGGACATGTTAAAGTAATGCCTCCAATTTTTTTATTTTTTTCCCAAAACAGCTAAAGATATTAAAATGAAACAGCGTAGTCCACACATTCCATTTTCCCTACCATGGGGTGTGAAGGTTCATGATTCCAACACTCAATGTCTTGGTGATATGTTAGTCAAGATGGCAGAGGGCAGCACAACGTTGTCAGCACAATGAAGCGTGAAGCACTTGGGATGTGAGTTGGGATGACTGGATATTAGATAGGAGTTGGGATGACTAGAGATTAGATGAAAGTTGGGATGACTGACTGGAGATGAGATCACTGGAGGTGAGAGTTGGGATGACTGACTGGAGATTAGATAAGAGTTGGGATGAATGGAGATTGGATAAGAGTTGGGATGATAAGAGATGGGATATACTAACTGTATCCTTTTGAATAATTAGAGTGCAAAGCAACATTAAAGTTGGTTCTGTGAAATAATTACAAAAACTGCAATTAAGACGTCACCTTCTATATTTTCCTTGTGCCCCTCGGGCATTATAAGGCTTTTGGCAAAGGGTTATTCTGCCTGACCTGCCTCATCTGTCTTGGGGGTTAGCCAGTCCACACTTTGCAAGTAACTCTTAAAGCCCACTCGGATCACGTGCTGGAATTCTATGTTCAAAAAGGTAATGCCACCACACCCTTGTCTGTTTGTCTGTCTGTGAGCAGGATATCTCAAAACGTTATGCATGGATTGAGACAAAACTTGGTGGACAGGTTGAGTGTGTGACAAGGACGATTGATTAGATTTTTGTGAAGATCTGGATCCAGATACAAGAATTTTTTTAAATTTCCTTCTTGATTGTTCACAATTGAGACATAGGGCCAATTGAGCCATAGGGCCAAAAACGATATGTTGGAAGAAATTAGCAGAATGTTGTGGACAGATTCGGACAAAACTGGGAGGATTAATTGAGTAGGTGACAATAACAAGCCGATTAGATTTTGGTTAAGGTCTGGATCCAGATCCGATTTAACAGTGGGATTAAAAACATAAACTGCATGTTCAGCCAGGTGGATTTATGTGCTCTACCGAGTGCCACTCAGTTTGTGTTGATGCTGTTGTTCTGAACACTCAATGTTAATATATTGATTTTTTTTAAAGTTATGTGCGGTCTTTTCAAATAAAACTGTAGATGAGGGCCTACATGAAACAGCCAGCATGTAAAGAGAAGAGCAAGCAGTATGTCCTGTTTTTTTGTAGGTCACTCTGCTGCTGCAGGTGTTCTCTTTACCTGATGGCATGGTCCGGCTGTGCGTCAGAGAGGAAAAGCCACTGAAGCCACGGTACAGAGTGCGAGATGTGCTCATGAACGAGCTGGAAACTCAACGGTATGTCGGGATAAGCTCTTTTCCGCTATGGATCCATTAGAATGTCTTTTGTTTATTTAGCACACCAACATTTCGAACAAAACATGCCGAGCCAAAGCAGATATCCCGCACTTGTGCCAATTAGCAGATTTCCACGGTTAGTCTGAAGACTGGTTGATTACAGATGTTGATGAGCAGGTTCATTTTTATGAATTTATCTATTTTTGCTCTAAATTGGAAATAGCAACTGGGACCTTTCTCAGTGTTTTGCCCAATTTGAATATGGTCTTATTAACCATTGATTAGAATATTAGATTCTGGTCGGATAAATGGAACATGTCCTTTAATCACGGAAAATTATGTAGTCTCACCCTCTCGCTCCAGAAGGATAGTAAAACGAACCCACCTATCTCTATCCATGGTCAGTAACTGGAATAGTTTCAGTCTCTTGAATTTGTACGCCTCATCGTCAGCCAGGACCTCTCCAGGGCTGACCATATAGCTAAGCTGGCTTACAAGGTCAGCCAGAGACTGGGCATCATCGTCGATCCAGATCTTTCTTGGAAAATCGGAAGTACTCACAGTCTAAAAAAAAAACATTGACCGTATCTCAGTGGAGTACTGCTCTCCCCTATTGGATTGCACCCCAGCATGATATATCTATTACGAATCTGGAAACCATATGCATTCAAACATACAGATGTCCCAAGAGTCAGTTATTCCGTTAAGTACATGTGAGACAGGTCCCTTCCTTTTGTCCAGTGGGAGAATCAAAGGTGTGTGTTGCGATGTCCTTTTCGTTAGGTTATTACATCTAACGACCATCCAACAAACCATCCAACGAACCCTCCAACGATCATCCAACAGACCATCCAACAACCAACCACGGTACCTTCCAGCGCTTGCAACCCTCGCCTCGCTGGCCACAGCATACAGGGCAAAAACGTCCAGTCCGCCGTTCCTTTGCGCTTCTACAAACGTTCCTTTTCAATGTTGGATCTTCCACTTGATGAGTCCACACGCATGGAGGGGAGAGGGTTCCGCTCCACACGCAGTTCCGCTCAACTGCACACAAACCGGAGTTGGTAGTTGGAACTCTACCGCAGTCGGTAGAGTGACCCGCTTCAAGCAAGACGTGCCGAGTGCGTAGTTCCCCAGTAGACAACAGCGCTTAGTTGATAAGATAAATTGGTTCTACGATAAATTGATAAAGACAAAAAGACCCTACGCTGCGCGGTGGAGGTATTGGCATTCCACGGTCGGTTCAGCGACCGGCTCGCGGAATTATCCGGAGCAACGGCCTACAATTCCGGGGAGTCTGGTGGGAGATGACATAACTTTCCCCACCTTGTGGTCGTTCTCGCCACCGACCCCCGGCCCTCAACAATATACGAGCGGGCTATACAATAACGAACCATGCTTCCCCATTGTCTCGGGTCGCTCATCTGCATTTATTTTGTTAATTTATTTTTTCCATGTATGTATTTTCATTTATTTATATTTTAATTTACGGACACATTCTGAGGGTTCTGTGATTTTTTTTTTTTTTTCCTGGTGTATTGGCTTCGATGTCTGTCGGCACACGAAATTTCAGCTTTCTACGTTACCCGCAAGGTCTTAAACATTATCATCAGTTAGTCAGTGAGTGGGTCAGTGAGTCGATCAGTTAATAGTTATATATATATATATATATATATATATATATATATATATATATATATATATATATATATATATATATATATATATATATATATTCCTGGTTTCTTAGCGATTGACAAGGTAGATTTGGGCATGGAACACAATGGCACTTGGAATGACTTCTCGCTAAAGTACGAGTTAAAGATACTTTTCCTGTACTATGTTTCTTGATTAATAAATATATTGTTTGCACATATACATTATACAAGGGTTAGTATGATGTTGTAATTTTTTTTAAGAGGATAAAAGCTTTTTTTGTCCTGCAGTTGGAATGTTGTGAACAGAAATGAGGAGAGTGTGAAACTCTTGCGTGGCGACATAGAAGTCACAATTTATGGGCAGCCGTTCTTTCTGGAAATTAGAGCAAAACAGGAACTTCTCATGAAATTAAATGCTCGTGGTTTGCTCTACTTTGAACACACGAGGCAGAGGAACACCAGGTAAGGGTTTAAACTCCTTAATTTATCATTTCATCTGTGTAAATAAGGTAGCTGGCTTAAGATCTGAAGGTGTTGAGTTTGAGCTCCTATCTACCATATAATTAACACCAGGTGGGGTTGACTCAGCCTGTCATCCTTCCGAGGTCAGCAAAATGAGTACCAGTGTACTGGTAATGGAGGGTACCGGATCAGCGGCACAGCCGTGCCTCCAGAAAATGATGTAACCAACAGCCAGAGGCTGCACACAATACCAAGCTGTTTGTGTAAAGTAGAGGACACTAAGGTTCAGCAATTCATGTCAATGAAACCTCAATCAGGAACACAGGGAAGGCGGTGGTCAAAGAAGGTCGGAAAAGGGGATAGACTGATGGGCCCAGCTTCTACTTTCACTATATTCGAACACGTCATTTGTAGCTCCCACCTAGCACACGGGGACTGTGCCAATGCTGACCCCAATGCATTTTCACATTAAGAAGCATGGTTGGATGCACTGAGAAGCACAGATTGGATTATTTGAAAGCCATCAGACATGTGACTGGCGTGCACATCCTGTGCTGTTGGCACCTTTTGTTACACATGCTCATGCCCTTAATTTGTGTGTGCTGAAGTTATTTTGAAAATGTTCAACCCGCATCAGCAGCAATGTGACCGACTCCACCTGCTCGTACTCAGTCCGTAACATACATAGTTACGGGACTGAGACACACACACACACACACACACACACACACACACACACACACACACACACACACACACACACACACACACACACACACCTGTGCAGCCATCTTTGTGCTCAAACTGACTCACCCCTGACTGGTGTCTGCCTTAGCTGCTGTTTGCATACGTTGGCCAGTGGTGCTGTTGTGGTGAGTGCCTCTTGTGCGATCCAAGCTCTTGCACCTTACCAATCTTGTGTCTGCAGTCCAACGTCTGGACCCAGACTCTCTTGCACCCTGCAGTTGTATGGCCACTCTTGCCAATGCCTTTCACCTCTCAACTCGGATTGTTCATATTTGCATATCACTATAGATAACCAACCTTTCACCCTGCACAGCAAATTTCTCCCCGGTCTAATCTTTCTTCTTTTCCTATCTCCTCTGACCCTTGTGGATTGTCACAGTTTCTCCAGTGCAACCCCATTGGTGGCATATACTTGCAGTCGCCTTTCCCTGCATGCATATCAACCGACACGCCATCACCATACACGGACTTTGCCATTACACTTGAACTATTAGAGGCTAGTTTGATTTGTTATTTTGAAGCACACTGTGCAGCTGCATTGACGTGGTGTCATTCTGAATGGCCTTCCTTTGTGAGTCATTGATTGGTTTTTTTCATGTACCACAGTTCTGCAGCGACACCAACGATCGGGCATGTAAGTACATTTTTGTTATTCTATGAGATATATTGGGCTTCTCAGTGGAAAAGGCTGCTCTTGCATGAGGGTGAATTTTCTCAACCAAATGTTGAGAGAGGTATCATAATTGCTATGGGAAAGAAGGTGAAACAGCTTGGTGAAATGACGTTTTGATTGTAGGCCCTTCTTCAAAGCTAGGCCCTCTTGCTTTAAAAGAAGGGCTCATGACCGAAACATCACTTCACCTTCTTTCCAACGACGGTTAGCAGATACTTCTCTCAACATTTGGTCGAGAAAATTTATTGTCCTTACTTTTCTGCCGTTGCAGACATACTCTAGTTTTTCATAGAGAGCAACCTCAGTGGCATAATGATAAGAGCGTCCGCTCTATGTCTGGGAGGTCGATGGTTCGAAGTCATACCAAAGAATGTTAATATGGTATGAGTGCTTCCTTGCTTGTGCCATCCTTTGGGACCATACTCTGGAAAGAGAATCACTGCTGCCAAAGCAGTCTCCTGGACTATTGGGCACAATCCTGGACAAGTCGCCACTCCGCAACTTGCTTGTTGCTCAGCATTTAAAAATGATAGAGCATGGACAAACAACCATAAGTTGGTAATCATTGCACAGGCTTTGATGAGCCTAATGGTTTCCTTCTGTGTCGAGGTTCCTTGGAAGGGAACTTGTATTATTATTATGCCCACACTTCAAATAAAAAGAAAACAGGGTTGGGGGTGGAGAGATATTGTAATCAGCTCCATCTGTCCATCCGTCATGCAATCTTCTCCTCAACGTTTGTGCAAAAATTTACCAAACATGGTAGTTATCTGTAACGATTTTTAGATTTGACCCCTGGTTCATACTCCAGGAGGTGGAGATTCAGAGTCACAGAGGTCATCAGAGAAGATTTTTTTTTCAACACACAATTTGATATTGGGTCATTCCTGGTGGAACTTTATGCCATCTTTCAACATTTCTTTAGGTGGGAAGCATGGGTATTTGTAATGGTGTGCTCTTACATTAAACTTGTGGGATAAATGCATTTTGGTTCAAAGAGGTAATGATTTATAATTTGACTGTCGTGTTCACTCTCAGATTCCAATATTTACAAACAGTGATATTTTAACGTCCAATGAAGCAATGCAAACAAGACACTTCACTTAATACCCTCTTTAAATAACTTTTTTATAATTAATGCAGCAACTATTGCTTGTCGTCTCAAATTGCAGGTTTGACTCTATTTAGACACAAACACGGTAATTGACCGGTTGTTGGGAAAAACGGAATAAACTGAGCTGTTCTACAACTGAATCGATTTTTAAACTAAAGTTGAATTTAATTGGGTCAATCTGTTTTACACTCATGATGCAAGGACTGCAGGTACAAATCCTATGTACTATTAATATAAACTATTATAACGTGTGCGTGTGCATGCATGTGACCTCCATATACGGGTTTCAGAAGGTGGAACGGAGTCCTCCCAGGTCTCGAAGTATCCACCTTTGTGTGTGTAAATTTTATATATATATATATATATATATATATATATATATATATATATATATATATATATATGTATTGTTGCGGGCCGGGGTCTGGTGGAGAATGACCACTAGGTGGGTGAAACTAAGTCGATTCCCACCAGACTCCCTGGAATTGTCGGCCGTTGCTCACGGATAATTCCGTGACGCGGCGGGTCGCTTAACCGACCGTGGACAGCAATACCTCAACCGTGTGGCGTGGGGTCCTCCTGTCTAGAATCAAGTTACCTAATTAACCACGCGGTTTCGACTACCGGGGAACCACGCCCTCGGTACGCCTTGCCTGAACCGGATCACTTTACCAACTACCGACTACCTTTCCGGATCGGATGCAATCGAGCGGCATTGCCCAGGATGTACCGGCGAGAAGGAACGGATTGTCGGGAATAAAGACCCGGCTAAACTCAGATCCGAACCATGCTGGAACAATGGAGGAAAAGACAAAGACGAGCTGGGAACATTTCTACAATTATTTATTTACAATAAGCGGGGAAAAGCATGTGGCACAACAAAAAGGTTTATTTGGTATGTAATGTAGGGGAAAGATGAGAGAGGTGTAGTGCGGCAATTTTACAAGCAACTTACAAAAGCAGACACAGTGTAGACTTGACACGAGAATAATAAAAGCAACAATCACAACAATAAAGATCTCACACAGGCTTATCTAACGGACAGGCGCCAACACTCTCAGAGACACACTCAGACAAAGTAAACCCAATGAAAAGAAAAGGGGACCTTTTGCAGCCAGGAAGGGAGGGAGTTGAGGTCACAGTTTTTGGTACCTGAGCGTTTCGAGGGAAGGGATGCTTCATGGTGCGGCACCCGACAAAAACTGTGCAATTCGGTCCGCATGTGTGGTGTGGTAATCCGCACACAGCCGCACGTGTGGTTATCGTGTCTGGCGGAGTCCAAGAGGTGAGAGATGAGCAGTAGGCAGGACTAGACAGAGGCTTGGTCAAGGTCCTGTGGGCCGGGACCCGTAGTCGGGCCGTCGAGGAGAGACGTGGGCAGAGTCAAGCAGCGGGAACACCTTCGCATCCAACCAACTCCGACTTCTCCCTTTCAAAACCAACCACTTCGACCTTTAAAATCCACAACATCCTTCCTTCTTTCACAACCTTCCTTCTTTCACAACCTTCCTTCTTTCACAACCTTCCCTCGCATCGAATTCTACTCTGAGGATTGTCCCGTACTTTATAGATCACGGAGTTTGGGGTGGAGCCATGGCGAAGCCGACGTCATTGTCTGCCCCAATTGGACCGGGCCTTCATGTGGTCCGCCTTTCTGGGCGGGGATTCGGCCAGACACTGGTAAGGACCGCCCACACCGCCGTGTCTGGGTTAAGAAAAGTGAATGGCGGCACAGCTACTATAACGAACCTCGGGATTCTGCCTCAGAAAACGAGTCTCTGTAGACAGCGGGTAGACGGTGGAAGCGCTTGTCCAGCCCAAAGTGCCCGTCGGGATTTGGGCTCAGGAGACGAGACGAGGGTAGCAAGCGAGATGAAGGTACCGTGGATCAAATAAATGGGGGAAAAAAATGATTTATAATCCTAACTAAAAGCCCATTGCAACACACCCCCGTGTCTTCCTACTGCACACAAGGAAGGGATCTATCTGCACATATACAGCTTGGGACACCTGTATGTTGTATGCATACGGTTCCGAGAACCGTAACTATATATATATATATATATATATATATATATATATATATATATATATATATATATATATATATATATATATGCTGTAAAACCCGTTCTCTGACTTAAGCCAAATGTCGTGATGTCACTCTCACGGTACAAAGCTATGTCTGCGGCTCCCAGAATAGCATCTCAGAAAAGCATATGTCTGCAGTTCCCAGAAGAGCAGAAGAGTATATATATATTGTCGCGGTCTTCGCGCCCGCCGGCGTGCGAACGGCCACGTAACTCGAATCGCGGCACGTCGCCCACCGGACGGACAATCCAGTCGTGACCCTCTCGGACTAACGCCGGGAACCAGTCACGGGTGGACCTTTCGGTCTCACCGCGATCGAGCCAATCAGCCCCCGCGTGGGATAGGGTTGCTCGCCAAATTCGAACTACCTAAGTACCCACGCGGAGGGTAGACCGGGCGATCGCACCTCGCCGCAGGTCGACTTCGGACACGGGCCACTTAAGCGACCCGTTCCGTACTATCAGAATAACCGAGCGGTGTTATCGTCGACCTCGACGGTTCGATTAATTATCGGGCGTACTCAGCCCACTACCAACCCTTTACGTGAAGCAAGATGGGGATTCAATGGGGGAAAAGACGAAGCGAAGCGGGAGACAGTTCAACAATAAAGCACATTTATTCGCGACGAACGGAAAGCACACAAATACAATTCCACCAAATGCACACAAAAAAAGAAAACACAATTCCATTTACACAAAAAGCAAACATAAAAGTGAAAACACAGTGCAGAGCTAATACCGACTACCGAGCACACGGCAACACTTATACAATTCTACTTCACAGACGGCGCCGACAACACATACCCAAAACCAAGGAAAAGAAATACCCTCAAGAATGAGGTAGGCCTGGGGCCGAGACCAGGTCGGGCCTACCCGTCTGGTGATGAGACGCGGAGCGGCGATGGCCCCGCAACCCGCGGGCCTCGTGGACAGTGCCTGGCAGGGGGTGGGAACGGGGCCCCCTTGGTCGCACTATCTCAGCGCGGGGGGAAACAGGAGGGGGTTGCTGATGCTCGGGGTATAGAGGATCT